>NC_069506.1:121878693-122478693 GCF_027579735.1 Bombina bombina
TTTAAACTAAACATAGGTAGGCTCATATGCTAATTTCTAAGCCTTTGAGGGCTGCCTCTTATCACATGCTTTTTAAATCTCTTTTCAACACAAAGAGACAGAAAGTACATGTGGGCCATATAGATAACACTGTATTCAGGCACAGGGAGTTATTTAAGATTTAGTACAAAACAATGCTAAATGCAAGTCAATAGATAATAAACAGTTACAGTCATGTGATCGGGGGCTGGAAGAAGGTTCCTAGATACAAGGTAATCACAGAGGTAAAAAGTATACTATTATAATAACTGTGTTGGTTATGCAAAACTGGGGAATGGGTAATAAAGGGATTATCTATCTTTTAAAACAATAACAATTCTATGGTAGACTGTCCCTTTAACAGGTCTGAAATTGATCTATGTACACAGAACAGACATTAGCTATAAAGAAAAATTTAGCAGGCACTTCCCTATTATCTTCCTGTCCAGCAGCTTGAGATGTGGGTGCCTAACTGCTTATTAATCACTGCAGATTGAAATGCATAGAATTGGTGCAGACCCAATATTATCTAAAATGCTAACAATGCAGAGAACTGTTTGCAGAAAAATGCAAGTAAAAAAACGTTTTTGTTCATTAAACTTAGTTTGATGATGATGCAGTCTGTTGTGTGATTATTTTATTAGGTGATGTTAGCAAATTTTTTTGTTCATTCAACTTAGTTTGTTGATGATACAATCTATATTATTAGGTTTATAATGTGGTTTAGCATTTAAAGTCTTCATTTCAAAGCTTTAAAAATAATGTATTAGGTGTTACTTATGACAATTTTGAGAGGGACCTGGAACCTAACTCCCTCACTTCCCATTGACTTACATAATAAACTGGGATTCAATTTACAACGGTTTCGATTTACAACCATTCCTTCTGGAACCTAACCCCGGCATAAACTGAGGGCTACCTGTATAACGCCGATCTGTAAAGGGAGGCAGAAGATGAATCCCTGCAACCGAATTTACAGAGAGCCTGTGAAAAGTTTACCCGTGAGGCGAAAACATGGTGTCATGTGGCAGTACTCCCTTCACTTCCCTCTGACAAACACCGTTCTCTGAGAGGAATTGGGCTTCAATATGCTCAGAAGTGTCTTTCACTGAAGAAATCAAGCACATCATAACACTTCACCCCCCTCCTAAGGAGGCAAAGTTTTAAACTGAGGTATGTTTGAGGCGGGGGGGATTGCGGGGTCTATAGGCTTTTGAGGTTTGGGAAACTTTTCCTCCTCCTGGTAGGAATGTTTATCCCATACGTAACTCTAGCCACCTATATGAAAGAAAATCTAATTATCAGTCTATGTTTATTAATTCCCACTAAACAGCTGATACTGGTTTAATGACTCTAACATTATCAAATTTTAATCCTCTTGTCCTTTTGCCTTTAAGACCTATTTATCACATTTCATATCTTTCTGTTTCTACTCAGTTTGTTGCACTTTTTGTTGCTAGTGTGAAACAGATTATTTACAGGAATGGTATATTAATGTTTCTCATCTTATCATTCCAGGATATGGTGAAGTACCCCAAACAGCAAAGAACATCTGCCTCCTATGCAGTATTGATTTACTTTCGTCTCCTGCAAGAATTCTCCATGATCATAAAAGTGTTCCTTTGGTTATATCAGATAATATTTTATCTAGTGATACAAGTAGCACAGTGGATTTATCTGATGTTTCCTATTTACCTGCTACTTTAAAGGTTAATCATTTTGAATACTTTTGATTCTGTAGGATTATGGCAATGCATTGACCATAGTATTGCCCAATTTTCTGTTTATATTAGTTTATTTATACAACCCACTACTAGTACTTCACTTCCTAAGTCTAAACCTATACCTACCTACTTAGATAGACCTTTTCGAAGGTGATCCTATTCAAGTACGTTTATATTCTGCAAAACAAGTTGCTTATGATGTTACATATAGTTTAGTTACTTGGCATCTTCAAATGTTAAGATGGGTGGTTGCTACACAATATTCAAACTGTACTCCTTTTGTGTCTTTATAGGAATGATTATTCTAATGGTGGTTTCATGAAAGTTTACTGCATAATGTGTCTCTTCGATCTATGACCTAGGAGAAATGCACTTGCTACTGGCTTGGGAGCATATGGTAGTCTGATTGGCTCTACTGCACAAATAAATTCTGAAATATTAAGATATAAATTAGTAAATCTTGCCTCTCATGCGGCTACAGGCTTAGATACTCAATATGGAATTAACAGTAATATTGCTAATCTCCAGCAATATCAAACATATGTTATGGTGGATATTACTAATCTTATTGAAGATAAATTTAATGTTTTAGTAAAATGAATGATATAATTTTACTCATGAAACACCCTGGGCTATGTTATGCTCTCAAGTACAATCTGATCTATCTACTGATTTAAAAATTCAGCTTCAGAGTTTATGATATGGAAAGTGGCCAGCTTCTTTAAGTTTAGCTGCACAAATGCACCACCTTGTAGTAAACACTAAACATATTAAATCACCTTTCTTTACAATATTTTGTTTCATAGTGTGCACGAACTGCCATATTTAATCTTATGACACCCTCTTGTGGTCAATGCTAATCATAACATATAACTTTTACAAACCATTTATAGCCATATATTGAATCAAATGGCCTTAACTAACATGCTACTTAACAGGATTACATATACAAACCATTGAAAAAGGATTACATATACAAACCAGCTAAAATCAAGTAAAAGATTTTCTTGAGTTTAGAACTATAAATGCAAATATATATAAGTGATCTTTTATTTACCAGAATACTGACCAATGAAAATCACGATTTAATCCTTTTTGGTGTCAGAGTTAAGGTGATAAATCTAATGCATCTCCCTTCTACTTAACATTAGTTCCCTATCTCCTCTTCTAGGAGTCTTAACTTCCTTCCTTGAAAATGCGATTGACATATTATATATTGTCCCTTTTCCAAAAAGTTTGCTTTTTTTACAGCATATATTGGCTTTGTGTTCTGTAATTCTCTTACCTGTCTAGTCATATTACCTATACTAATTAAAAAAAACACAGACATTTAATGATATAAATTGAAAAAGTGGTTTTACATGTTTAAGTGAAGGTAAAGTTTGAACTTGTAAAATACACCAATTAATTAGTCTATGGGGGGTAGTTATCAAGCCGTCAACCTCAAATACGCTGGAATTCCGCAGCGTATTTGTGGTGAGGCTGATTTGCCTTAGTTATCAAAGGCTAGAGACCGGCAAAAGTTGAATTTTGTGACGTAAGCTTCGATTCGCCGGACTCAGTCCGACACAGATCGATTCTTACGTCACTCCAGATGTTCCGCACACAAGTGCGGCACAATCTGACTACTTTTGCTAGTTATCAAATAACTAGCAGGTACGCTCGGCACTTTTCCGGCCCAGCGTACCTGGTTTTCAAACCGCCGCCCTGGAGGCGGCGGATCCCATAGGAATCAATGGGAGTCTGACCATAGCGAAAGTACAAGTTCGCTGCTGCCAGACATCCCATTGATTCCTATGGGAAATGTCTGCACCTAACACCATAACATGTACCCCGAGTCTAAACACCCCTAATCTGCCCCCCCTACACCGCCGCAACTAAATAAAGTTATTACCCCCTAAACCGCTGCTCCCGGAGCCCACCGCAAGCTTTATACATATTAACCCCTAAACCGCCGCTCCCGGAGCCCACCGCAAGCTACTCTATACATATTAACCTCTAAACTGCCGCTCCCGGACACCGCCGCAACCTACATTATACCTAGTAACCCCTATCCTGCCCCCCCTATACCGCCGCCCTCTATAATAAAGTTATTAACCCCTAATCTGCCCCCCCTACACCGTCACCACCTATAATACATTTATTAACCCCTATCCTGCCCCCCCTACACCGCCGCCACTGTAATAAAATTATTAACCCCTAAACCTAAGTCTAACACTAACCCTAACACCCCCCTAACTTAAATATTAATTAAATAAATCTAAATTATATTTCTATTATTAACTAAATTAATCCTATTTAAAACTAAATACTTACCTTTAAAATAAACCCTAATATAGCTACAATATAATGAATAATTATATTGTAGCTATCTTAGGATTTATTTTTATTTTACAGGCAAATTTCAATTTATTTTAACTAGGTACAATAGCTATTAAATAGTTATTAACTATTTAATAGCTTACCTAGCTAAAATAAAGAGAAATTTACCTGTAAAATAAAAACTAACCTAAGTTACAATTACACCTAACACTACACTATACTTTAATAAATTATTCCTATTTAAAACTAAATACTTACCTGTAAAATAAACCCTAAGATAGCTACAATGTAATTAATAATTACATTGTAGCTATTTTAGGATTTATATTTATTTTACAGGTAACTTTGTATTTATTTTAGCTAGTTAGAATAGTTATTAAATAGCTATTAACTATTTAATAACTACCTAGCTAAAAGAAATACAAAATTACCTGTAAAATAAATCCTAACCTAAGTTACAATTAAACCTAACACTACACTATCATTACATTAATTAAATTAACTACAAATAACTACAATTAAATACAATTACATAAACTAACTAAAGTACAAAAAATAAAAAAAGCTAAGTTACAAAAAATAAAAAACATAAGTTACAAACATTTAAAAAATATTACAACAATTTTAAGCTAATTACACCTAATCTAAGCCCCCTAATAAAATAACAAAGCCCCCCAAAATAAAAAAATTCCCTACCCTATTCTACATTAAAAAAGTTCAAAGCTCTTTTACCTTACCAGCCCTTAAAAGGGCCTTTTGTGGGGCATGCCCCAAAGAAAACTGCTCTTTTGCCTGTAAAAGAAAAATACAACCCCCCCAACATTAAAACCCACCACCCACATACCCCTAATCTAACCCAAACCCCCCTTAAAATAACCTAACACTAATCCCCTGAAGATCATCCTACCTTGAGTCTTCTTCACTCAGCCGAGCCACCAATGGAACTGAAGAGGAGATCCGGAGCGGCAGAAGTGATCCTCCAAGGGGCGCTGAAGAAGTCTTCCATCCGATGAAGTGATCCTCCAAGCGGCGCTGAAGAAGTCTTCCATCCGGGCGATGTCATCTTCCAAGCGGGGTCTTCAATCTTCTTGCTTCAGGATCCATCTTCATCCCGCCGACGCGGAACATCCTTCTTCCCCGACGGACTAACGACGAATGAAGGCTCCTTTAAGGGACGTCATCCAAGATGGCGTCCCTTCAATTCCGATTGGCTGATAGGATTCTATCAGCCAATCGGAATTAAGGTAGGAAAAATCTGATTGGCTGATTGAATCAGCCAATCAGATTGAGATCTCATTTTATTGGCTGATCGGAACAGCCAATAGAATGAGATCTCAATCTGATTGGCTGATTCAATCAGCCAATCAGATTTTTCCTACCTTAATTCCGATTGGCTGATAGAATCCTATCAGCCAATCGGAATTGAAGGACGTCCCTTAAAGGAGCCTTCATTCGTCGTTAGTCCGTCGGGGAAGAAGGATGTTCCGCGTCGGCGGGATGAAGATGGATCCTGAAGAAAGAAGATTGAAGACCCCGCTTGGAAGATGACATCGCCCGGATGGAAGATGATCTTCAGCGCCGCTTGGAAGATGACATCGCCCGGATGGAAGACTTCTTCAGCGCCGCTTGGAGGATCACTTCATCGGATGGAAGACTTCTTCAGCGCCCCTTGGAGGATCACTTCTGGCGCTCCGGATCTCCTCTTCAGTTCCATCGGTGGCTCGGCTGAGTGAAGACGACTCAAGGTAGGATGATCTTCAGGGGATTAGTGTTAGGTTATTTTAAGGGGGGTTTGGGTTAGATTAGGGGTATGTGGGTGGTGGGTTTTAATGTTGGGGGGGGGTTGTATTTTTCTTTTACAGGCAAAAGAGCAGTTTTCTTTGGGGCATGCCCCACAAAAGGCCCTTTTAAGGGCTAGTAAGGTAAAAGAGCTTTGAACTTTTTTAATGTAGAATAGGGTAGGGAATTTTTTTATTTTGGGGGGCTTTGTTATTTTATTAGGGGGCTTAGATTAGGTGTAATTAGCTTAAAATTGTTGTAATATTTTTTAAATGTTTGTAACTTATGTTTTTTATTTTTTATAACTTAGCTTTTTTAATTTTTTGTACTTTAGTTAGTTTATGTAATTGTATTTAATTGTAGTTATTTGTAGTTAATTTATTTAATTAATGTAATGATAGTGTAGTGTTAGGTTTAATTGTAACTTAGGTTAGGATTTATTTTACAGGTAATTTTGTATTTCTTTTAGCTAGGTAGTTATTAAATAGTTAATAACTACTGTATTTAATAACTATTCTAACTAGCTAAAATAAATACAAAGTTACCTGTAAAATAAATATAAATCCTAAAATAGCTACAATGTAATTATTAATTATATTGTAGCTATCTTAGGGTTTATTTTACAGGTAAGTATTTAGTTTTAAATAGGAATAATTTATTAAAGTATAGTGTAGTGTTAGGTGTAATTGTAACTTAGGTTAGGATTTATTTTACAGGTAAATTTCTCTTTATTTTAGCTAGGTAGCTATTAAATAGTTAATAACTATTTAATAGCTATTGTACCTAGTTAAAATAAATTGAAAGTTACCTATAAAATAAAAATAAATCCTAAGATAGCTACAATATAATTATTATTTATATTGTAGCTATATTAGGGTTTATTTTATAGGTAAGTATTTAGTTTTAAATAGGATTCATTTAGTTAATAATAGAAATATTATTTAGATTTATTTAATTAATATTTAAGTTAGGGGGGGTGTTAGGGTTAGTGTTAGAGTTAGGTTTAGGGGTTAATACATTTATTACAGTGGCGGCGGTGTAGTGGGGGGCAGGATAGGCGTTAATAAATGTATTATAGGTGGCGACGGTGTAGGGGGGGCAGATTAGGGGTTAATAAATTTAATATAGGTTGCGGCAGGGTCCGGGATCGGCGGTTTAGGGGTTAAACTATTTATTTAGTTGCGGCGAAGTGCGGGATCAGCAGGATAGGGGTTAATAATTTTATTATAGAGGGCGGCGGTATAGGGGGGGCAGGACAGGGGTTACTAGGTATAATGTAGGTTGCGGCGGTGTCCGGGAGCAGCGGTTTAGGGGTTAATAAATTTATAAGTGTTGCGGCGGGGTCTAGGAGTGGCGGTTTAGGGGTTAATACATTTTTAAGAGTTGCGGCGGGGTCTAGGAGCGGCGGTTTAGGGGTTAATAAATTTATAAGTGTTGCGGTGGGCTCCGGGAGCGGCGGTTTAGGGGTTAATACATTTATAAGAGTTGCGGCGGGGTCTAGGAGAGGCGGTTTAGGAGTTAATACATTTATAAGAGTTGCGGCGGGGTCTAGGAGCGGCGGTTTAGGGGTTAGTAACTTTATTTAGTTGCGGGGGGCTCCGGGGGCGCTGGTATAGGGTGTAGAACAGTGTAGTTTAGTGTGGGTGCTTAGTGACAGGCTAGCAATAAAGCTGTCAAAAAGCCGAAGAGCAGCGAGATCGGATGAGTGATAACTATCACAGTCCGCTGCTCATCGCCCCGTACTTGGTGCGCGGCTTTTTGACAGATTTATTGATAACTTAGGCGTATTTTTTCAGGTCCGCGGCGGCGAAGGTAGGCGAGCTTAGGCGGGCGTATTGAACCGGCGAAGGCAGGAAAGTTGACACGTTGATAACTACCCCCCTATATGTCACTAAGCTAATCGCTATAATTTTCCCCAATTTCTTTTATATTTCCGAAATAAAACATATATCTAATTCCCTACCGTTGCTATCTTGACTCCTGCCAAAAGCCATTTCCTTATTTTCAATGCGGTGACATATAGAGCGGTACCACCTGCTCTATACGTGTCTCCAATGCGCGTTCAAGATCCTCCGATGAACTACGCATGCGCCACTCGGCGATTCTCTCCTTACCGCACATGCGATAATCATCTCGCTTTCCCAAAGCGCAAGCGGGAGCGCATGTTGATTCCAAGCAGTAGAAAAAAGAATTGTGCATGCGCACATCATCAGGGGGACAGGTGACATAGATTGACTGCCTCCTAAGGCCAGATTTTCAATAGGCTCAGAAAAAAACGTGACTAAACCAGGAGTAAAAAAAACAACGGGTTGATTTTGCGGACCAAGAAAAAGTGAGTAAAAACAGCGAGGAATTATTTTAGAATGAAATTTAAAAAAAATCATGAATGAAACAAATATTATTCCTGTATCATAGCGAGGGAACTTTACCTTCACTTTAAGTAACTCCAAAATGAATATTTTTTGCCAGTCTGAGGATGAAAAAAAAAGTCTCCTTTAATTATTGAATTACAATTGCTGTACCCTAAGCAGGGAAAACACCCCACTCTTGTGTTTTTTAATTTATTTTTGCTACCTAAGTCTGCTTTAATCAAACTGTCTTTAATATTAACTCCTCTCTTATAGATGCTGGCATTGGGAAATCACATCTTCTATTTCAGGATGGCACATTTGTAAATTGTGCCAATGTTTCCTAAAGATTTTATTCACCTGATGACCACCAGAGTTAGATTTATCAAAAGTGCGGACATGATCCGCTGTAGCATACGCTGTCTACGTTTATCATTGCACAAGCATTTCAGAGGTGGTGGATGAGTTAATTTATCATTGCACAAGCATATATCATTGCACAAGCATTTCAGAGGTTGCGGATGAGTTAATTTATCATTGCACAAGCATTTATCATTGCACAAGCATTTCAGAGGTGGCGGATGAGTTCATTTATCATTGCACAAGCATTTATCATTGCACAAGCATTTCAGAGGTGGCGGATAAGTTAATTTATCATTGCACAAGCATTTCAGAGGTGGCGGATGAGTTCATTTATCATTGCAGAAGCATTTATCATTGCACAAGCATTTCAGAGGTGGCGAATAAGTTAATTTATCATTGCACAAGCATTTATCATTGCACAAGCATTTCAGAGGTGGCGGATGAGTTAATTTATCATTGCACAAGCATTTCAGAGGTGGTGGATGAGTTAATTTATCATTGCACAAGCAATTATCATTGCACATGGGCTGCCATATTTACCTCGTATTAGAGAAGTTATTGACGGTAATTACTACAAGAAGCAAGTAGGCAAGGCAGAAGGGGTATGGTGCAGGCCGATCTTCGTTTTTTATTTTTCAATATCGCATAATGTTACCTCGAGTGTTGACTGTCCCTTTAAATTTAGATGCAAAAAACATTCTTTTTATTATATTTTGCTCCTTTTTAGCTTTTGATTTGGTTTCACAGACTATCTGAAGCTGTTCCTCAGTTAAGGATTTGGGATATCACCTTTTCCTAAATTTTTTGTTCATCTTCTTCAATCTAATATTACAAAGTTCATCTTCACTTAATATTCTTTGTACACGTAGCAACTGGCTTTTAGGCATTGAAGTAAAAACAGATGGTGGATGGAAACTGTTGAATCTTAAAAATTTATTTTTATCAGTAGACTTAGAAATTATATCTGTAAATAGTTTACCATCCTTTTTATATATATATACACATGTATACTTTTTTTTATATTTTGTAGGACACTCCTCTCTCTTTTTCTTTCCAAGGGCATGGAGAGTCCACAAATCCATTCCAATTAGTAGTGGGAATTCAACTCCTGGCCAGCAGGAGGAGGCAAAGAACACCCTAGCAGAGCTGTTAAGTGTCACTCCCATTACCCATAATTCCCAGTCACTCTTTGCCTTTTACATCGGGAGGATGTGCGAAGATGGGGTCTGAAGATATTTAATCCTTTAATGGGTACTTTTCCCTGTATCTGTTAGGACTTAAAGGGGTTAAGTTTTCCCCTTAAGTTGAGGCTGACATTTGAGAGGGGCTGTTTGTGAAATGTATGGGAGCTTGTATATAGCTCAATTTATTAGCCGTGTTAGGATGTTTGCTGAAACGTCTGATAGAAAAGCCTGATATTTTTTTAACTAGAGAGTTGGAAATAACTTGCATGCTTTTTCATGTTGTGGCACAGTTATTTTTCTATGTGCCGGTCACGTATTCCGCTCCGCTCTTTCGCTCAATCCTCTAATACCGGCTTGGAGAGCGGAGTGGTTTTTGCTTGTTTGTTGTCGGAGAGGGTGTCTGATGATAGCGATCGTCTCTGGGCACCAATTTCAGAGTTCCTTTTACTAGTGGGACCTCCTGGTCACTGGAGGGGTAAGTCTCCTCAGCTAGGCTGAGAAAATAGCGGTGCAAATTTGTGTCCCCTATTAGTATTTTTGTCATTATCGTTTTTGTTCAGTTCTTATTTTCTAGGGTAGTCTACAGTTTTCAGAGACCCCAGTTCTCCCTATTAGATAAATAAAACATTATTGTCTAGCGACAAAGATACTTCTTCTGAGCCATATGTCTCTCAGCAGGCCCGGACTGAATGTCGGGCATACCGGGCAAATGCCCGATAGGCCGCGAGGTAGTTTAGACCCCGCCCACCACCGTGACCGCATAAAAAAATTGTTTTTTGAGAAATGAAAATATTTTTTTTGTAATATTTTTTTGGGATAACTGTAATGTTTAATAAATCTTTATAAAAAGTTTGTTGTTGTATATAAGTACTGAGATGCTGGTGGATGGATTTTTCTGATCCAGGAGTGAGCTAGCCTGAGCAGTGAGGAGGAGAGCTGCGATGAGCAGACTCAGCAGGATGCAGGTGGCCAGTCCAGGTGAGGTCAGACTCAGAGAGCGGCTACCCACGAACTCCTCTCCTCTGCTGCGGCCGTTCCATATATGGTGATTATTACACGTGCCAGCCACACCATGGATGGACTCCTCCATGTCACATGCATTGCCTGCACCACACCACACCCATCTCCATTTAGTGGGTTGCTGGTCCTGGGTGGTGGGTGGGAAGGAAAACAACCAAAAAGTACCACACTGATCTACACAGTCTCTGGCTCAGTGGCTCAGGAGGACCTCAGGTTGAAGAAGGCAGCATCATAAATTGTTAATAATATATACAGTATATATATGATACGTATCTTATAATGCATTGGGGATATATGCCACAGGCAGCAGGTATCTTATAATATATTGGGGATATATGCCACAGGCAGCAGGTATCTTATAATGTATTGGGGATATATGCCACAGGCAGCAGGTATCTTATAATGTATTGGGGATATATGCCACAGGCAGCAGGTATCTTATAATGCATTGGGGATATATGCCACAGGCAGCAGGTATCTTATAATATATTGGGGATATATGCCACAGGCAGCAGGTATCTTAGAATGTATTGGGGATATATGCCACAGGCAGCAGGTATCTTATAATGTATCGGGGTTATATGCCACAGACAGCAGGTATTTTATAATGTATTGGGGATATATACCACAGATAGCAGGTATCTTATAATGTATTGGGGATATATGCCACAGGCAGGAGGTATCTTATAGTGTATTGGGGATATATGCCACAGGCAGCAGGTATCTTATAATATATTGGGGATATATGCCACAGGCAGCAGGTATTTTATAATGTATTGGAGATATATGCCACAGGCAGGAGGTATCTTATAGTGTATTGGGATATATGCCACAGGCAGCAGGTATCTTATAATGTATTGGGATATATGCCACAGGCAGCAGGTATCTTATAATGTATTGGGATATATGCCACAGGCAGCAGGTATCCTATAATGTATTGGGATATATGCCACAGGCAGCAGGTATCTAATAATGTATTGGGGATATATGCCACAGACAGCAGGTATCTTATAATGTATTGGGGATATATGCCACAGGCAGCAGGTATCTTATAATATATTGGGGATATATGCCACAGACAGCAGGTATCTTATAATGTATTGGGGTTATATGCCACAGGCAGCAGGTATCGTATAATATATTGGGGATATATGCCACAGAGAGCAGGTATTTTATAATGTATTGGGGTTATATGCCACAGGCAGCAGGTATCGTATAATATATTGGGGATATATGCCACAGGTAGCAGGTATCTTATAGTGTATTGGGGATATATGCCACAGGTAGCAGGTATCTTATAGTGTATTGGGGATATATGCCACAGGCAGCAGGTATCTTATAATGTATTGGGGATATATGCCACAGGTAGCAGGTATCTTATAATGTATTGGGGATATATGCCACAGGCAGCAGGTATCTTATAATGTATTGGGGATATATGCCACAGGTAGCAGGTATCTTATAATGTATTGGGGATATATGCCACAGGTAGCAGGTATCTTATAGTGTATTGGGGATATATGCCACAGGCAGCAGGTATCTTATAATGTATTGGGGATATATGCCACAGGTAGCAGGTATTTTATAATGTATTGGGAATATATGCCACAGACAGCAGGTATCTTATAATGTATTGGGGATATATGCCACAGGCAGCAGGTATCTTATAATGTATTGGGGATATATGCCACAGGCAGCAGGTATCTTAGAATGTATTGGGGATATATGCCACAGGCAGCAGGTATCTTATAATGTATTGGGGTTATATGCCACAGACAGCAGGTATTTTATAATGTATTGGGGATATATGCCACAGGCAGCAGGTATTTTATAATGTATTGGGGATATATGCCACAGGCAGGAGGTATCTTATAGTGTATTGGGGATATATGCCACAGGCAGCAGGTATCTTATAATGTATTGGGATATATGCCACAGGCGGCAGGTATCTTATAATGTATTGGGGATATCTGCCACAGGCAGCAGGTATCTTATAATGTATTGGGGATATCTGCCACAGGCAGCAGGTATCTTATAATGTATTGGGGATATCTGCCACAGGCAGCAGGTATCTTATAATGTATTGGGGATATATGCCACAGGCAGCAGGTATCTTATAATGTATTGGGGATATCTGCCACAGACAGCAGGTATGTTATAATGTATTGGGGATATATGCCACAGGCAGCATGTATCTAATAATGTATTGGGGATATATGCCACAGACAGCAGGTATCTTATAATGTATTGGGGTTATATGCCACAGGCAGCAGGTATCTTATAATCTATTGGGGATATATGCCGCAGACAGCAGGTATCTTATAATGTATTGGGGTTTTATGCCACAGGCAGCAGGTATCGTATAATATATTGGGGATATATGCCACAGGTAGCAGGTATCTTATAGTGTATTGGGGATATATGCCACAGGCAGCAGGTATCATATAATGTATTGGGGATATATGCCACAGGCGGCAGGTATCTTATAATGTATTGGCAGCAGGTATCAGGTATCAGGTATCTTATAATATATTGGGGATATATGCCACAGGTAGCAGGTATCTTATAATGTATTGGGGATATATGCCACAGGCAGCAGGTATCTTATAATGTATTGGGGATATATGCCACAGGCAGCAGGTATCTTATAATGTATTGGGGATATATGCCACAGGCAGCAGGTATCTTATAATGTATTGGAGATATATGCCACAGGCAGCAGGTATCTTATAATGTATTGGGGATATATACCACAGCCACAGCAGGTATCTTATAGTGTATTGGGGATATATGCCACAGGCAGGAGGTATCTTATAATGTATTGGGGATATATGCCACAGGCAGCAGGTATCTTATAATGTATTGGGGTTATATGCCACAGGCAGCAGGTATCTTATAATGTATTGGGGATATATGCCACAGGTAGCAGGTATCTTATAATGTATTGGGGATATATGCCACAGGCAGCAGGTATCTTATAATGTATTGGGGATATATGCCACAGGTAGCAGGTATATTATAATGTATTGGGGATATATGCCACAGGCAGCAGGTATCTTATAATGTATTGGGGATATATGCCACAGGCAGCAGGTATCTTATAATGTATTGGGAATATATATGTGTGTCAGAGGGAACTACTACATAATATTATATCTGTGTATAATGTACTGGGGATATGGTGTGTGTGTGTCAGAGGGAACTATTACATAAAATTATATCTGTATATAATGTACTTGGGATATGGTGTGTGTGTCAGAGGGAACTAATACATAATATTATTAGTGATGTCGCGAACCTAAAATTTTCGAACGGCGGACTCGAGCTTCCGGTATTGTTCGCGAACGCGTGAACCGCGCGAACCGCCATTGAATTCAATAGGCAGGCGAACTTTAAAACCTACAAGGACTCTTTCTGGCCACAATAGTGATGGAAAAGTTGTTTCAAGGGTACTAACACCTGGACTGTCGCATGCTGGAGGGGGATCCCTGGCAAAACTCCCATGGAAAATTACATAGTTTATGCAGAGTCTGCTTTTAAGCCATAATGGGCCTAAATCAACTATCATTCCCAAAGTGGCTGTCTCAAAACATCCCGGACAGAAGATAGATTGATAGATAGGATAGATAGATATACATAGATTGATAGTTAGATAGAATCGATAGAAGAGAAATAGATAGATTTGTTAGATATATAATTACCCTAATAAAGTCTAATAATCAAACATGCGTTCTTGGACCCAACTAGCTTGTGTTAATTAGTACTTTTCTTAGCACTTTAATCCCTGTTCCCCCCCCCCATCGGGGGTGTTCTATATGGCCTGCCTGTTTACCCTGAAAAAATATAATAATAAGACATGCGGTCTGGTACCAATTTTAACTAGGTTGTGTTTTAAGTACTACCATTCTTAGCACTTTAATCTCTGTAACTCCCCCTATTTGGTGAGGTCTATACGGCCTGGATGATTACCCATACAAAATATAATAATAAGACATCTGCTCTTGGTCTGCGACCCATGGTAACTATGTTGTGTTAATTAGTAATGTCCTTCGCATTTTAATAGCTTTTACTCATACTCACCCTATCGGTGGAGGTCTATATGGCCTGCATGATTACCCTTACAAAATATAATAACCAAACATATGCTCTGGGACCCATGGTAAGTAGGTTGTGTTAAGTAGTACTGTTCTTTGCAGTTTAATACCTGTTACAACACCAAATGGTGGCAGGTCTATCTGGCCTTCATGATTAGCTGCACCCAAACCCAAAAAAAAGCTGAGTGGTCTTAGACTAACACCCATGGCTAACTCGGTTGTTTCAATTAGTACTATTCTTAGCACTTTCATCCCTGTTACTGGTGGTCTACATGGCCATCATGATTAGCCGAACAAAATACTACAATCCAACCTTTGCTCAGTCTTCATAGGCCCTTCATTGTCTGTATTTTGATAGTACAGTTTTTATTATTTTTATAGCTGATACAACACCGAATGGTGGCAGCTCTATATGGCCTGCATGATTAGCCGCACCCAAAACAAAAATAAATCCAAGCGGTCTTGGATTAACACCCATGGCTAACTCTGTTGTTTCAAGTAGTACTATTCTTAGCACTTTCATCTCATCATCCCTGTTACTTCCAGGACTCTCGGTGGTGGTCTACATGGCCATCATGATTAGCCTAACCAAATACTACAATCCAACCTTGGCTCAGTCTTCCTAAGGCCCTTCATTGGCTGTATTTTGGTAGTACTGTTCTTATTAGTTTAATAGCTGATACGACACCGAATGGTGGCAGCTCTATATGGCCTGCATGAATAGCCGCACCCAAAGCCAAAAAAAAGCCAAGCGGTTTTGCACTAACACCCATGGCTAACTCTGTTGTTTCAAGTTCTACTATTCTTAGCTCTTTCATCTCTTCCCTGTTACTTCCAGGACTCTCAGTGGTGGTGGTCTACATGGCCATCATGATTAGCCTAACCAAATACTACAATCCAACCTTGGCTCAGTCTTCCTAAGACCCTTCATTGGCTGCATTTTGGTAGTACTGTTCTTATTAGTTTAATAGCTGATACGACACCGAATGGTGGCAGCTCTATATGGCCTGCATGAATAGCCGCACCCAAAGCCAAAAAAAAGCCAAGCGGTTTTGCACTAACACCCATGGCTAACTCTGTTGTTTCAAGTTCTACTATTCTTAGCTCTTTCATCTCATCCCTGTTACTTCCAGGACTCTCAGTGGTGGTGGTCTACATGGCCATCATGATTACCCTCACCAAAATATAACAACAATACGTGCATGCAGGGAACCATGGTAAGCTTACTTCCTTTCGCAAAATCGAGTATAACAGTTGCAGGCAGAGGTTCTGACCCTGCATTATGGCTGCACCTCTCCCTAAAAGAGGCATGCGTTACAGAGTCTGTGGGCATGTATGCAAAGAGCTGGCCTGCCTAAAAAGAGGAGCAAGGCTGTACAGGTTGTTCTCCTTCAGCCGTTTTATACGCTGTCCCATGGCCATGACCCTCAACAACCACAACAGAATGAAACACCACATATTCCATCCTTTTGAACAACCGAGTACAGGTATGGCATTGATTTTAGTTACACGCCGATATTTATTATGAACCGTGAAATTGAAAACAAAAACATGATTGGACACCCAGTACAGTACAGGTCATTCTCCTTCGGCCTTTTTAGAATAGTGTTCCGGACCCCCCAAAAAAACAACAGCAGGAAAGAGGACATATGGCATCCTTTTGAACAATAGATGAGAGGTAAGGCATAGATTTTACAAAGCCATAGATAATTTTTTGCAACTGTGAAATAAAAAAAACCATTGATTGGACACCCAGAACACTTCTTTATCCTTAGGCCTTTTTATAAGATGCTCCCGGAGCCTCAACTGAAACAACAGCATGAAAGAGGACATATGGCATCCTTGTGAACAATTGATTACAGTTAAGGCATTGATTTTAGAATCCCAGAGATCATTTATTAGACACCCGTTACACTTATTTATCCTCAGGCCTTTTTAATAAGAGGGTCCCGGAGCCTCAACCGAAACAACAGCATGAAAGAGGACATATGTCATCCTTTTGAATAATAGATTACAGGAAAGGCATTGATTTTAGAAACCCACAGATCATTATTTGCAACCGTGAAATAGAAAAAAAACATTGATTAGACACCCAGTACACTTATTTTTCCTCAGGCCTTTTTAATAAGAGGGTCCCGGAGCCTCAACCGAAACAACAGCATGAAAGAGGACATATGTCATCCTTTTGAATAATAGATTACAAGAAAGGCATTGATTTTAGAAACCCACAGATCATTATTTGCAACCGTGAAATAGAAAAAAACATTGATTAGACACCCAGTACACTTATTTTTCCTCAGGCCTTTTTAATAAGAGGGTCCCGGAGCCTCAACCGAAACAGCAGCATGAAAGAGGACATATGTCATCCTTTTGAATAATAGATTACAGGAAAGGCATTGATTTTAGAATCACAGAGATCATTTATATGACCCGGGAAATAGAAAAAATCATTGATTAGACACCCAGTACACTTATTTATTCTCAGGCCTTTTTAATAAGAGGGTCCCGGAGCCTCAACCGAAACAACAGCATGAAAGAGGACATATATCATCCTTTTGAATAATAGATTACAGGAAAGGCATTGATTTTAGAATCCCAGAGCTCATTTATATGACCCGGGAAATAGAAAAAAACACTGATTAGACACCCAATACACTTATTTATTCTTAGGCCTTTTTAATAAGAGGGTCCCGGAGCCTCAACCGAAACAACAGCATGAAAGAGGAGATATGTCATCCTTTTGAATAATAGATTACAGGAAAGGCATTGATTTTAGAATCCCAGAGATCATTTATATGACCCGGGAAATAGAAAAAAGCATTGATTAGACACCCAGTACACTCATTTATTCTTAGGCCTTTTTAATAAGAGGGTCCCGGAGCCTCAACCGAAACAACAGCATGAAAGAGGAGATATGTCATCCTTTTGAATAATAGATTACAGGAAAGGCATTGATTTTAGAATCCCAGAGATCATTTATATGACCCAGGAAATAGAAAAAAACATTGATTAGACACCCGTTACACTTATTTATCCTCAGGCCTTTTTAATAAGAGGGTCCCGGAGCCTCAACCGAAACAACAGCATGAAAGAGGAGATATGTCATCCTTTTGAATAATAGAATACAGGAAAGGCATTGATTTTAGAATCCCAGAGCTCATTTATATGACCCGGGAAATAGAAAAAAACATTGATTAGACACCTAGTACACTTATTTATTCTTAGGCCTTTTTAATAAGAGGGTCCCGGAGCCTCAACCGAAACAACAGCATGAAAGAGGACATATGTCATCCTTTTGAATAATAGATTACAGGAAAGGCATTGATTTTAGAATCCCAGAGCTCATTTATATGACCCGGGAAATAGAAAAAAACATTGATTAGACACCCAGTACACTTATTTATTCATAGGCCTTTTTAATAAGAGGGTCCCGGAGCCTCAACCGAAACAACAGCATGAAAGAGGAGATATGTCATCCTTTTGAATAATAGATTACAGGAAAGGCATTGATTTTAGAATCCCAGAGATCATTTATATGACCCAGGAAATAGAAAAAAACATTGATTAGACACCCGTTACACTTATTTATCCTCAGGCCTTTTTAATAAGAGGGTCCCGGAGCCTCAACCGAAACAACAGCATGAAAGAGGAGATATGTCATCCTTTTGAATAATAGATTACAGGAAAGGCATTGATTTTAGAATCCCAGAGATCATTTATATGACCCAGGAAATAGAAAAAAACATTGATTAGACACCCGTTACACTTATTTATCCTCAGGCCTTTTTAATAAGAGGGTCCCGGAGTCTCAACCGAAACAACAGCATGAAAGAGGAGATATGTCATCCTTTTGAATAATAGATTACAGGAAATGCATTGATTTTAGAATCCCAGAGCTCATTTATATGACCCGGGAAATAGAAAAAAACATTGATTAGACACCCAGTACACTTATTTATTCTTAGGCCTTTTTAATAAGAGGGTCCCGGAGCCTCAACCGAAACAACAGCATGAAAGAGGACATATGTCATCCTTTTGAATAATAGATTACAGGAAAGGCATTGATTTTAGAATCCCAGAGCTCATTTATATGACCCGGGAAATAGAAAAAAACATTGATTAGACACCCAGTACACTTATTTATTCTTAGGCCTTTTTAATAAGAGGGTCCCGGAGCCTCAACCGAAACAACAGCATGAAAGAGGAGATATGTCATCCTTTTGAATAATAGATTACAGGAAAGGCATTGATTTTAGAATCCCAGAGATCATTTATATGACCCAGGAAATAGAAAAAAACATTGATTAGACACCCGTTACACTTATTTATCCTCAGGCCTTTTTAATAAGAGGGTCCCGGAGCCTCAACCGAAACAACAGCATGAAAGAGGAGATATGTCATCCTTTTGAATAATAGATTACAGGAAAGGCATTGATTTTAGAATCCCAGAGATCATTTATATGACCCAGGAAATAGAAAAAAACATTGATTAGACACCCGTTACACTTATTTATCCTCAGGCCTTTTTAATAAGAGGGTCCCGGAGCCTCAACCGAAACAACAGCATGAAAGAGGAGATATGTCATCCTTTTGAATAATAGATTACAGGAAAGGCATTGCTTTTAGAATCCCAGAGATCATTTATATGACCCAGGAAATAGAAAAAAACATTGATTGGACACCCAGTACACTTCTTTATCCTTAGGCCTTTTTATAAGAGGGTCCCGGAGCCTCAACAGAAACAACAGCATGAAAGAGGACATATGGCATCCTTTTGAAAAATAGATTACAGGAAAGGCATTGATTTTAGAAACACAGAGATAATTTGTTACAACCGGGAAATCTAAAAAAACATTGAATAGACACCCAGTACACTTATTTATCCTTAGGCCTTTTTAGCAGAGGCTCAAGGACACTCAACAAAACCAGCAGAAGGAAAGAGGACATATGGCATCCTTTTGAAAAAAAGATTATAGGAAAGGCATTGATTTTAGAAACCCGGAGATAATTTGTAGCAACCGGGAATTTGAATAAAAAAAATGATTCGATGGACACCCAGTACAATTCTTTCTCCTTAGGCCTTTTTATAAGAGGGTCCAGGACCCTCAAACAAAACACCAGCAGGAAAGAGGACATATGGCATCCTTTTGAACAATAGAGTACAGGAAAGGCATTGATTTTAGAAACCCAGAGATAATTTTTTGCAAATGGAAATTTGAATCAAAAAAATGATTCGATGGACACCCAGTGCACTTCTTTCTCCTTAGGCCTTTTTATAAAAGGTTCCTGGACCCTCAAAAAAAAACACCAGCAGGAAAGAGGATGTATGGCATCCTTTTGAACAATAGAGTACAGGTACAGCATTTATTTTACAAACCCAGAGATCATTTTGGTCAATTGTTAAATAGAAAAAAAAAAATGAGTGGACACCCAGTACACCTCTTTCTCCTTAGGCCTTTTCATAAGAGGGTCCAGGACCCTCAAAAAAACACCAGCAGGAAAGAGGACGTATGGCATCCTTTTGAACAATAGAGTACAGGAAAGGCATTGATTTTAGAAACCCAGAGATAATTTGTTGCAATTGGAAATTTGAATAAAAAAAAATGATTCGATGGACACCCAGTACACTTCTTTCTCCTTAGGCCTTTTTATAAGAGGGTCCACGACCCTCAAAAAAAACACCATCAGGAAAGAGGACGTATGGCATCCTTTTGAACAATAGAGTACAGGAAAGGCATTGATTTTAGAAACCCAGAGATAATTTGTTGCAAATGGAAATTTGAATAAAAAAAAATGATTCGATGGACACCCAGTACACTTCTTTCTCCTTAGGCTTTTTATAAGAGGGTCCAGGACCCTCAAAAAAAACACCATCAGGAAAGAGGATGTATGGCATCCTTTTGAACAATAGAGTACAGGAAAGGCATTGATTTTAGAAACCCAGAGATAATTTGCTGCAAATGGAAATTTGAATAAAAAAAAATGATTCGATAGACACCCAGTACACTTCTTTCTCCTTAGGCCTTTTTATAAGAGGGTCCAGGACCCTCAAAAAAAACACCAGCAGGAAAGAGGACATATGGCATCCTTTTGAACAATAGAGTACAGGTACAGCATTAATTTTACAAACCCAGAGATAATTTTGGTCAAATGTGAAATAGAAAAAAAAAATGAGTGGACACCCAGTACACCTCTTTCTCCTTAGGCCTTTTTATAAGAGGGTCCAGGACCCTCAAAAAAAAACACCAGCAGGAAAGAGGACATATGGCATCCTTTTGAACAATAGAGTACAGGTACAGCATTAATTTTACAAACCCAGAGATAATTTTGGTCAAATGTGAAATAGAAAAAAAAAATGAGTGGACACCCAGTACACCTCTTTCTCCTTAGGCCTTTTTATAAGAGGGTCCAGGACCCTCAAACAAAATACCAGCAGGAAAGAGAACATATGGCATACTTTTGAACAATAGAGTACTGGTACGGCATTGATTTTATAAACCCACAGATAATTGTTTTGAAAAGTGAAATAGCCCCAAAAACCATGCTTGGACTCCCACTCTAGGTCGTTCTCCTTCAGCTTTTTTATAAGAGGGTCCAGCACCCTCAACAGAAACAACTGCAGGAAACACCACCACATATGCCATCCTTTTGCACAAGCGAGTACAGGTATGGCATCCATTTTAGAAACCCAGAGATAATTGAGAGGAACCAGGAACATTTTTCTAAAAATTTGATGGGGCACCCATTACAGGTCGTTCTCCTTCAGCCTTTTTATACCATGGGCCACGACCCACAACAGGCACAACAGCATGAAACACCACATATGCCACCCTTTTGCACAATAGAGTACAGGTATGGCATAGATGGAACACGGAGATAATTTAGAGCAACCAATAGACGGATAAAGATGCTTGGTCGGTCCTACTCTTTCAAATTTGTGGCATTTTGCGTTCAATTTAATGGTTCACCAGATATGAGTGGTGTGCTAAGTTGTACAATTCGTAACAGTTTAATCACTAGTGTTATGTGCCTTATTTTTTTTATTTGAGTTTTGTACCCACAGAGCTGCAGCAGAGGCCAGAAAAATTCGGAATGTACAAATGACTGAAAAATTGGGGTATTGTTGTAGCAACTGCTGTAGCAGCGGCCAGAAAAATTGATGTTTGTAAAACATTTATAAAGTCCCCTAAAAGCTTGTGGCTTGAACACTAGTTGTTGGCAGATGTATCGCCCAATGTCAGTCCCTTCGGGATCCAGCCCTCATTCATTTTTATAAAAGTGAGATAGTCAAGGCTTTTTTGACCTAGGCGACTTCTCTTCTCAGTGACAAAACCTCCTGCTGCACTGAAAGTCCTTTCAGACAGGACACTTGAAGCGGGGCAGGCCAGAAGTTCCATTGCAAATTGGGATAGCTCAGGCCACAAGTCCAGCCTGCACACCCAGTAGTCAAGGGGTCCATCGCTCCTGAGAGTGTCGAGATCCGCAGTTAAAGCTAGGTAGTCTGCTACCTGTCGGTTGAGTCTTTCTCTAAGGCTGGATCCCGAAAGGCTCTGATGGTGCATGGGAGTTAAAAAGGTACGCATGTCCTCCATCAACAAGACGTCAGGAAAGCGTCCAGTCCTTGCCGCCGTGGTCGTGGGAGGAGGAGGATTAATTTCATCTCTTCCCCTGTTACATTCCCGTGGTGCTGTGACATCACCCTTATACGCTGTGTAAAGCATAGTTTTTAATTTATTATGAAAATGCTCCATCCTTTCCGACTTGTGGGAATTTGGTAACATTTCAGGCACTTTATGCTTATACCGGGGGTCGAGGAGCGTGGACACCCAGTACAGGTCGTTCTCCTTCAGCTTTTTTATACGAGGGTCCCTCAACAGGCACGACAGCATGAAAGAACCCATTTGAACAAGGTTGGATGCTGAGCTAATCATGTCACGTTCCTCCTCCTCAATGATCTCACTGATGGTATCTTCTTCCCCCCAGCCACGTACAACAACACGGGTACCAGAGAGGTGACAACAACGAGCACCCTGGGATGCCTGCTGTGCTTGGTCTTCCTCCTCCTCCTCCTCAAAGCCACATTCCTCCTCTGACTCCTCTTCCTCACAATCCTCTTCCTGCGTTGCTGCAGGTCCAGCAAGCGATGCTGATTCGGCTGTTTGTGGGGGTGATGGACACCACAACTCTCCCGCTTCCTCCTCATGCTCATCTACTGCCTGATCCAGCACTCTTCGCAGGGCACGCTCCAGGAAGAAAACAAATGGTATGATGTCGCTGATGGTGCCTTCGGTGCGACTGACAAGGTTTGTCACCTCCTCAAAAGGACGCATGAGCCTACAGGCATTGCGCATGAGCATCCAGTAATTTGGAAAAAATATCCCCAGCTCCCCAGAGGCTGGCCTAGCACCCCGGTCATACAAATACTCATTAACTGCTTTTTCTTGTTGGAGCAGGCGGTCAAACATTAGGAGTGTTGAATTCCACCGTGTCGGGCTGTCGCAAATCAAGCGCCTCACTGGCAGGTTGTTTTGACGCTGGATATCGGACAAGTGCGCCATGGCCATGTAGGAACGCCTGAAATGGCCACACACCTTCCTGGCCTGCTTCAGGACGTCCTGTAAGCCTGGGTACTTATGGAAAAATCGTTGTACAATTAGATTACACACATGTGCCATGCACGGCACATGTGTCAACTTGCCCAATTTCAATGCCGCCACCAAATTACTTCCATTGTCAGAAACAACCTTGCCAATCTCCAGTTGGTGAGGAGTCAGCCACTGATCCACCTGTGCGTTCAGGGGGGTCAGGAGTGCTGGTGCGGTGTGACTCTCCGCTTTCAGGCAAGTCAACCCCAAGACGGCGTGACACTGCCGTACCCGGGATGTAGCATAGTATCTGGGGAGCTGGGGGGGTGCCATAGATGTGGAGCAAGACGCAGAAGTTGAAGAGGACTCAGCCGAGGAAGAGGTTATGGAAGAGGATGGAGTAGGAGGAGTAGAGGAAGTAGCAGCAGGCCTGCCTGCAAGTCGTGGAGGTGTCACCAACTCTTCTGCAGAGCCACGCTTTCCATGCTTGTCAGAAGTCAGCAGGTTTACCCAATGCACAGTGTAGGTGATATACCTGCCCTGACCATGCTTCGCAGACCAGCTATCCGTGGTCATATGGACCCTTGCCCCAACGCTGTGTGCCAGACATGCCATAACTTCCTTTCTCACAACAGAGTACAGGTTTGGGATTGCCTTTTGTGAAAAGAAATTTCTGCCAGGTACCTTCCACTGCGGTGTCCCAATAGATACAAATTTTTTGAAAGCATCAGACTCCACCAGCTTGTATGGTAAAAGCTGGCGGGCTAAGAGTTCAGACAAGCCAGCTGTCAGATGCCGGGCAAGGGGGTGACTTTGAGAAATTGGCTTCTTACGCTCAAACATGTCCTTGACAGACACCTGACTGTGGGCAGATGACCAGGAACTGCTACGTAAGAGAGACTGAGTGGAGGATGGTTGAGAGGGGGCAATGAGGACAGCACTGGTTGACGTGGCTGAAGATGATGGAGCAGGAGGAGGAGGGCGGCTTTCACTTTGTGTGCTGCTTCTACTCATGTGTTCTTCCCATCGGCCTTTGTGATGGGAGACCATGTGCCTTCGCAAAGCAGTTGTACCTAGGTGGCTGTTGGACTTCCCATGACTCAGTTTCTTTTGGCACAGGTTGCAAATGGCATCGCTGTTGTCAGAGGCAGACACAAAAAAAAAATGCCACACTGCTGAGCTCTGCAATGACGGCATTCTGGTGGTGGCAACAGCATGCGTTGATGGGCGTCGGCGTGCTGTCTGGCTGACCCCTGGTGATGATGCATGCTGTCTGACTGTGCCACTAGCTCCTTGAGACGACCTCCTCGTGCTTCCAAATCATCTCCTCCTCCTCTCTGTCTCCCCATCTGAACTTTCCCCCTCTTCTAGCAGGCACCCACGTGACATCCACCGACACATCATCATCAACCGCTTCACTTGTATCTGAAACATCAAGAAAGGAAGCAGCAGCGGGTACGACATCATCATCATCATCATCACACCATACCTCCATGTCGGTAATGCTGCCTGACTGAGACTGATCACTATTATCTACATCCTCTGTCAATGATGGTTGCGCATCACTCATTTCTTCAAAATGATGTGTCAATAACTCCTGTGACAGATCAAGTGAAGCGGCTGTGGTGCTAGTGTTGGTGGTGGCGTCAGGCGGGGGAGTGGCACTGATCACTTGAGACCTGCCCAAGGCACAGCTGGACTTAGATGGTGCGTCAATGTTAGGAGGACTAGCAGTGGAAGCTGAAAAATTGTTAATTTTTTAAAATATTACAAGTACTGTGGCAACAAATATGATTGTTTGGCACTAGTTGGCAAATGGGCCTGTCTGGCACACATGCTGGGAGAAAGGAAACTGCAATTCAATGGCACTAGGAGACTGAAGAATCACAGTCAAAACAGTTATGATTAACAAAAATTCCAATCCTGTTACAATAAATATGAGTGGTGGCACTAATTGGCTAGTTGGGACTGGCACACAGGCAGACAGGCAGGCAGGCAGGAGGAAAATGCAATTCAAGGGCACTAGTAGACTGCAGATTGACAGTCAAAACAGTGATGATTGACAAATTTTGCAATACTGTTAAAAGAAATATGATTGCTGGCACTAATTGGATAGTTGGGCCTGGCACACAGGCTGGCAGGCTGTAGAAAAGTGCAATTCAATGGCACGAGCAAACTGAGGATTAAGATCAACAATCAAATTTTTTTTCATTTTAATTAGTAACTATACTGTAGACAACAATTATGATTGGTGTAAATAGTTGGCAAGATGGCCTGGCACAAAAGGCTGGCAGGCAGGAGGTAAATGCAATTCAAGGACACTAGGAGACTGATTACTGACAGTCAAAACAGTGATGATTGACAATTTTTGCAATACTGTTAAAAGAAATATGATTGCTGGCAATAATTGGCTAGGTGGGCCGGGCACAGAGCAGGCTGCAAGGCAGGAGGAAAGTGCTATTCACTGGCACCAGCAAACTGAGGATTCACAACAACTATTACCAACAATTTTAATTTTTAATTATTAAGAATACTGTGACAACAAATATGATTGGTGTAAATATTTTTCAAGTAGGCCTGGCACACAGGCTTGGAAGGCAGTAGAAAAGTGCAATTCTAGGGCACGAGCAAACTGAGGATTAAGATCATCAACAATCAATAATTTTTTAATTTTAATTAGTAACTATACTGTGACCAAAATTATGATTGGTGTAAATAGTTGGCAAGACGGCCTGGCACAAAAGGCTGGCAGGCAGGAGGTAGATGCAATTCAAGGACACTAGGAGACTGATTACTGACAGTCAAAACAGTGATGATTGACAATTTTTGCAATACTGTTAAAAGAAATATGATTGCTGGCAATAATTGGCTAGGTGGGCCTGGCTCACAGCAGGCTGCAAGGCAGCAGGAAAGTGCTATTCAATGGCACCAGCAAACTGAGGATTCTCAACAACTATTACCAACAATTTTAATTTTTAATTATTAAGAATACTGTCACAACAACTATGATTGGTGTAAATATTTTTCAAGTAGGCCTGGCACACAGGCTTGGAAGGCTGTAGAAAAGTGCAATTCTAGGGCACGAGCAAACTGAGGATTAAGATCATCAACAATCAAGAATTTTTTAATTTTAATTAGTAACTATACTGTGACCAAAAATTATGATTGGTGTAAATAGTTGGCAAGACGGCCTGGCACAAAAGGCTGGCAGGCAGGAGGTAGATGCAATTCAAGGACACTAGGAGACTGATTACTGACAGTCAAAACAGTGATGATTGACAATTTTTGCAATACTGTTAACAGAAATATGAATGCTGGCAACAATTGGCTAGGTGGGCCTGGCTCACAGCAGGCTGCAAGGCAGGAGGAAAGTGCTATTCAATGGTACCAGCAAACTGAGGATTCACAACAACTATTACCAAAAATTTTAATTTTTAATTATTAGAATACTGTCACAACAAATATGATTGGTGTAAATATTTTTTAAGTAGGCCTGGCACACAGGCTTAATAGGCTGTAGAAAAGTGCAATTCAATGGCACGAGCAAACTGAGGATTAAGATCAACAATCAAATTTTTTTTAATTTTAATTAGTAACTATACTGTAGACAACAATTATGATTGGTGTAAATAGTTGGCAAGATGGCCTGGCACAAAAGGCTGGCAGGCAGGAGGTAAATGCAATTCAAGGACACTAGGAGACTGATTACTGACAGTCAAAACAGTGATGATTGACAATTTTTGCAATACTGTTAAAAGAAATATGATTGCTGGCAATAATTGGCTAGGTGGGCCGGGCACAGAGCAGGCTGCAAGGCAGGAGGAAAGTGCTATTCACTGGCACCAGCAAACTGAGGATTCACAACAACTATTACCAACAATTTTAATTTTTAATTATTAAGAATACTGTGACAACAAATATGATTGGTGTAAATATTTTTCAAGTAGGCCTGGCACACAGGCTTGGAAGGCAGTAGAAAAGTGCAATTCTAGGGCACGAGCAAACTGAGGATTAAGATCATCAACAATCAATAATTTTTTAATTTTAATTAGTAACTATACTGTGACCAAAAATTATGATTGGTGTAAATAGTTGGCAAGACGGCCTGGCACAAAAGGCTGGCAGGCAGGAGGTAGATGCAATTCAAGGACACTAGGAGACTGATTACTGACAGTCAAAACAGTGATGATTGACAATTTTTGCAATACTGTTAAAAGAAATATGATTGCTGGCAATAATTGGCTAGGTGGGCCTGGCTCACAGCAGGCTGCAAGGCAGCAGGAAAGTGCTATTCAATGGCACCAGCAAACTGAGGATTCTCAACAACTATTACCAACAATTTTAATTTTTAATTATTAAGAATACTGTCACAACAACTATGATTGGTGTAAATATTTTTCAAGTAGGCCTGGCACACAGGCTTGGAAGGCTGTAGAAAAGTGCAATTCTAGGGCACGAGCAAACTGAGGATTAAGATCATCAACAATCAAGAATTTTTTAATTTTAATTAGTAACTATACTGTGACCAAAAATTATGATTGGTGTAAATAGTTGGCAAGACGGCCTGGCACAAAAGGCTGGCAGGCAGGAGGTAGATGCAATTCAAGGACACTAGGAGACTGATTACTGACAGTCAAAACAGTGATGATTGACAATTTTTGCAATACTGTTAACAGAAATATGAATGCTGGCAACAATTGGCTAGGTGGGCCTGGCTCACAGCAGGCTGCAAGGCAGGAGGAAAGTGCTATTCAATCGTACCAGCAAACTGAGGATTCACAACAACTATTACCAAAAATTTTAATTTTTAATTATTAGAATACTGTCACAACAAATATGATTGGTGTAAATATTTTTTAAGTAGGCCTGGCACACAGGCTTAATAGGCTGTAGAAAAGTGCAATTCTAGGGCACGAGCAAACTGAGGATTAAGATCATCAACAATCAAGAATTTTTTAATTTTAATTAGTAACTATACTGTGACCAAAAATTATGATTGGTGTAAATAGTTGGCAAGACGGCCTGGCACAAAAGGATGGCAGGCAGGAGGTAGATGCAATTCAAGGACACTAGGAGACTGATTACTGACAGTCAAAACAGTGATGATTGACAATTTTTGCAATACTGTTAAAAGAAATATGATTGCTGGCAACAAATGGCTAGGTGGGCCTGGCTCACAGCAGGCTGCAAGGCAGGAGGAAAGTGCTATTCAATGGCACCAGCAAACTGAGGATTCACAACAACTATTAACAAAAATTTTAATTTTTAATTATTAAGAATACTGTCACAACAAATATGATTGGTGTAAATATTTTTCAAGTAGGCCTGGCACACAGTCTTGCAAGGAAGTAAAAAAGTGCAATTCTAGGGCACGAGCAAACTGAGGATTAAGATCATCAACAATCAAGAATTTTTTAATTTTAATTAGTAACTATACTGTGACAACAATTATGATTGGTGTAAATAGTTGGCAAGACGGCCTGGCACAAAAGGCTGGCAGGCAGGAGGTAAATGCAATTCAAGGACACTAGGAGACTGATTACTGACAGTCAAAACAGTGATGATTGACAATTTTTGCAATACTGTTAAAAGAAATATGATTGCTGGCAATAATTGGCTAGGTGGGCCGGGCACACAGCAGGCTGCAAGGCAGGAGGAAAGTGCTATTCACTGGCACCAGCAAACTGAGGATTCACAACAACTATTAACAAAAATTTTAATTTTTAATTACTAAGAATACTGTGACAACAAATATGATTGGTGTAAATATTTTTCAAGTAGGCCTGGCACACAGGCTTGGAAGGCAGTAGAAAAGTGCAATTCTAGGGCACGAGCAAACTGAGGATTAAGATCATCAACAATCAAGAATTTTTTAATTTTAATTAGTAACTATACTGTGACCAAAAATTATGATTGGTGTAAATAGTTGGCAAGACGGCCTGGCACAAAAGGCTGGCAGGCAGGAGGTAAATGCAATTCAAGGACACTAGGAGACTGATTACTGACAGTCAAAACAGTGATGATTGACAATTTTTGCAATACTGTTAAAAGAAATATGATTGCTGGCAATAATTGGCTAGGTGGGCCGGGCACACAGCAGGCTGCAAGGCAGGAGGAAAGTGCTATTCACTGGCACCAGCAAACTGAGGATTCTCAACAACTATTACCAACAATTTTAATTTTTAATTATTAAGAATACTGTCACAACAAATATGATTGGTGTAAATATTTTTCAAGTAGGCCTGGCACACAGGTTTGGAAGGCAGTAGAAAAGTGCAATTCTAGGGCACGAGCAAACTGAGGATTAAGATCAACAATCAAATTTTTTTAATTTTAATTAGTAACTATACTGTCTGTGACAACAATTATGATTGGTGTAAATAGTTGGCTAGACGGCCTGGCACAAAAGGCTGGCAGTGGCAGGCAGGAGGTAAATGCAATTCAATGGCACTAGGAGACTGAATATTTGCAGTCCAAAAAATTATGATTTTTATTTTTTTATATACTGTTACAAGAATTGTGATTGGTGCCACTAATTGGCTAGTTGGGCCTGGCACACAGGCTGGCAGATATGAGTCGTGGATGGTAGGTAGGGCAGCAATTTAACACAGTATGCTGTGTAAGTGACAAAAACACAGGCCTGATAGAAAATTAAGTTAGATTACACTAGCAAAATATTTTAAAATTTTAGATTTTAATATTAAAATTATGTTAAGAAGTGCAATGCGGGGGGGGCGGAGCCGGCCAACGTCTGTGATGGCCGCATGATTTTTAGCTCCGGTTGAAGGAGCTCTTTCCTCGGCACATTAAGGGGACACCCGGGCCTCTACAAAACTGGAAAAGCAACTCGACCTCAAGCGAAGTACCGGAGCACCGAATGCAATGCCCATATCGCTAAAATAAAAAGATTGGCGACGAAACCAGATCCCAGAACACAGCGGGCCTAAGTGCGCATCACGCCATAGGAAAATACAGTACACGCGCCATTGCTGCAAGGGGTAAGAGTGAAAAACTTAATGCCCCAATGATCGCACACCAACCTAGCAAATACCCCCTCTGAGTAAAAGGACCTGTGGCCCAGTCGATAGCGCGATAGCGCAATTTGCACTAGAAACAGCCATGCAATATACTCCATAATAATATCAATATAGGCCTTACCGGACAAGCCATCATTAACTGCTGGGGGAGAAAACATCACATCCCCTGTACTTACACCTATACAGACAGCATTAAAGGCACAGTGCTGAGACGAACAACTGATTATGAAGTGCTATCTTTAAACATGTGAGCAGACTCTTACATAAATCATAATACCCAGCTTAAAACGACATCGATCTACAGGGGCACACAAGCCTAAAAGTACACAAGCCACTTCACTAATAATTGTGCTCAAGCAGATTGACACAGATTGACATAATACAACTAGTAAAGATACCATAATATATTGCATCTGGATGTGACATTTGTTTATTTCTTTTGCCTGAGATAGAATAATCAGTACTACTTTTGAACTGCAAAGTGACTAAGCAAATTTATAGCTTGGGGATTGAAACTCGCCAGACCCATCAATATTGCAGAACTAGCAATGGCGTCCAGACGCACATCCAAACCAGATAAAAATATTAAAAGCCTAACAACTTCCAATGCAAAAATGGACAATTTTTTTAAAGTGCTAGAATCCTCCATGTCAGCTACAACTGATCCAGCAGACACTGAACAAACCACATCTGATGTAGACTCTCCTGCTCTCCTCACTAAAGCAGACATACAAAATCTGCCGACTAAAGCAGACTTTGCATCCTTTTTCACCCAAGTGGGGAAACTTATTAAAGAAGGACTAGCTGAAGTCAGAAAAGATCTCTCAGACTTGGGGGATAGAGTTCTACAGACAGAAGAAGATTTAGAGCAGTTTTCAAATACTACAGAACTCCAGAATCGTACCCTTCAAGTGCACGATGACATGATACAGCAGCTTCAAAACCAAGTCAAAGATTTAGATAACAGAGGGAGACGGCAGAATCTAAGAATAAGAGGCATCTCGGAGAAAGTTAATACCTCCCAAATCCAGCAACACCTACAGCAGCTATTTCAACACATTCTACAAGAAGACGTTTCAACCATCCCTCTAGACAGAGCCCACCGGGCACTACGCCCGAAACCTGCAGACGATAAACCGCCTAGAGATATAATCCTACGATTTCAAAATTTCAAAGATAAGGAGAAAATAATGACAGCCTCACGGAAAGCATGCCAAATCCTGTTCGAAGGAGATACAGTACAAATATATGCAGATCTGAGTAAGATCACACTCTCCAAGTGAAGAGAGGCGAAATACCTCACTACACACCTACAGGACTTAAAAATACCCTATAGATGGGGTTTCCCATTCTGCATTAAAGTATTGCATAACTCCCAGATTGTCACATATAGCCACCCAGATGACCTAGAGCAATTTTGTGACAGCCTAAAAATTCCACCTCCATCTATACGCTCGACGCTCACTCCACTGTCAGGAGATAATTCAACATCATCGACACAGAAACAACAGAGACCTACTTGGACAAGAGTCTCCAGGAAAACAAACCAAGGGAACCAGAAAGCAGCCCAACAAGAAGAAGGACTGACATGAAAATAAAAGTATTAAGAGACTGGCTACACTTACAAAAGATTATTACCCAGTATGATAATATGTCAAAAATCTAGACATACCGGGTAACATACTTAGAAAATGTTTAATGCCTAAAGTTAGATATTAGTATTATTACATCAAACTAGATTGATGCTAACTGTCCAAACCTTGCCCACCCCTAGTTAGGCCTTTCCCCTATAACTTGTTTAAGCCCCAAATGGAAATGCTCCGTCATAGTAACTTCCCCTTTTTTTACTATGATCCCCCCATCCTATTTGAAATACTGTTTTAAGTATTTTTGTGTTATTGTTGGTTATGACGTATTTTTGTTAATGTTTTATTCGTTTTGTTTATATTCTTTATTTCTTCTAGCAGATCCTCATCCTACTGGGGAATACTATTCCCTAAACCACTTCTCCTTTTCCTCCTACCCTTTCTCCGGCAGAGACGAAACTGAAAGGTACCTACAGCAGACAACCAAATTCAGGTACTGTAGCTTGCAGCATGTACACGCTTACACAGAATCAGTAATAACCCTCCTCACATGTAACATAACGCCCTACAGGATATATAAGCTATGTCGCGCGAATATTACTACACATAGAACATATGGCAGTCCCTGATCTTTTATTAATCTCCCAAAATGTCAAAGGCCTAAATTCACCCACCAAAAAATCCATTGCCCTCAACTGGTTTCACATACATAAGGGGGAGGTGATTTTCCTACAAGAAACCCATTTTTGCAAACATATAACAACGAAGTGCTCCTCTAAACAATTCCCAGTAGGATATTTTAATTCAGCCCCCACTAAACGGAATGGAGTGGGTATATTATTTAGACATAATGTCCCCTTTCACCTCACCCAGCAACATACAGACAATGAGGGACGATTCTTGATCCTAGTGGGCACACTTTACAACCGCCAAATCACTTTTGCAACATATTATGCACCTAATACGGGTCAGGCCCGTTTCTTCAAAAAGCTAATTAGAACATTACTAGAGGTGGTACAGGGAACATTGATTCTAGCAGGAGACAGCAATGTGGCAATGGAGCCGCCGTTAGACTGCTCTAATAAAAAAAGTTCAGTACCCAGGAGTTCTTTGAGTGTCATATCGAGGGCTCTACGCAATGCAACACTATTAGATACTTGGAGGATACAACACCCCACGCAAAAGACATATACTTTTTATTCCAACCCCCAAAAATCATATTCCAGAATAGACCACATATTCATAGACCAGAGCAGCCTACCCCTAATGAAACACACAGAAATATTACCGACCCCATGGTCTGACCATTCGATGGTAACACTATCTTTGGCCCTACCAGACAAACCTCTTACTAACCCACACTGGCGACTAGATGAGACACTGCTATTGCAACCATTAATTAAAGATAAAATTACACGTTCACTTAAAGACTACTTCCTGCATAATGCAACCCCAGACACATCCCCCGCTATAGTATGGGAAGCTCACAAAGCAGTAATTAGAGGGGAGTTCCTGAAACAGAAATCTATAATGAAGAAAAACTATAACAAACAATACAACATGCTGATACAGCAACTCTGAGATATAGAGAGATTACATATGCAAACCCCTACTAATGAACGACACATAATTCAACTAGCAAAGATTAGACGCGAATTAAATGAGCTACTCAACAAAGAAGCGCAAAGAAAGGCAATATATCTAAATAAACTATATTTCATAGAAGGCAATAAGGCAGGTCCACTATTGGCTAGAACCCTTAAAATCCGCACAAACACTCAATTTATTCACAAATTATCACAGCCAAACGCACCAGGAGAATACACGCATGACAGTAAAGCAATTGCAGAGGTCTTTAAAAATTATTACAAAAGCCTTTACAATATCCCTGAGACCCCATACTCCTCAGACTATGGAGCAATAGATTCTTACATACAGAAAGCCAACATTCCGACTATACCCGAACACATCTCGAAACAAATGGAGGACCCCATATCCCTCCAAGAAGTCATTGCAGCCATACAGAATACACCACTACGTAAAAGCCCCGGCCCAGACGGCCTATCGGCCTCATACTATAAACAATACCAATCCATCCTGGCCCCTCATCTTACTAATCTTTTCAACTCTCTTGATATGGATGGTCTACTCTCTCCTAACCTCCTGGAAGCCCACATATCTGTCATACCCAAACCAGGTAAACCTCCCACAGAACCTAGTAACTATCGCCCAATATCCCTATTAAATGGGGATATAAAAATATCTGCTAAGATACTGGCAAACCGGATCAGCAAGATACTTCCAACTTTAATACATGTAGACCAGGCCGGCTTCGTGCCACTTAGGGAAGCCAGAGACAACACGATCCGAGTTCTCCATTTAATGGAATACGTTAAAACAAAACAGATCCCAGCAGTCCTGGCCTCCACTGATGCAGAAAAGGCTTTTGATAGGCTGAATTGGCCTTTTCTGCACAGTACATTAAGACACTTTGGGTTTGGGGAACTAATGGTTAAACAAATTTTTCATCTATATAATGGCCCCTCTGCAAAGGTCCGCGCTAATGGGATCCTATCACACAGTTTTAATATAAATAATGGGACTAGACAAGGCTGTCCACTATCACCCATTCTCTTTGTCCTTACAATGGAGATTTTAGCTTGTCATATCAGGAAAAACCCAGACATTCATGGCATCCCAATCGGTCCAGACTCTCACAAGCTAGCTATGTTTGCAGATGACGTGTTGATCACAATGACTCTTCCCGACATCTCGCTACCCAACCTGACCCTGGAATTCGATAATTTCAGTAAATTCTCACATTTCCATATTAATTATTCAAAATCGGAACTACTAAATATCTCAATGACCCCCAAAACCTTTGCAGCTTTCACGCCATCTTGTCCGTTTAAAATCCAAAACTCACATCTCAAATAATACTATCCCCCAATTCCTCGAAATGGTTTACCCTAAACTACCAACCCCTCCTACACTCTATACAACACTCCCTATCTCCTGGAAAGAAAAGCCCCTGTCGTGGTGGGGCAGGATACAATCAATCAAAATGACAATCCTCCCCAAAATCTTATATATATTGCAAGCGATGCCAATTACACTCCCTAAGACATTCATACAAAAACTTCAAAAAACCATAAATACTTTTGTGTGGGGGAAGATACGCCCAAGGATAGCTCGAGAAACAATGTATAGACCCCTCCAAAATGGAGGATTGGGCCTACCAGAGTTAAAACTATATTACCACGCTTCAGTTCTGCAGAGAGTCCTGGATTGGCACTGTAGGAGAGACTCCAAAGCCTGGGTGGCGATTGACTCCCAGCTACTTAAATCCCCCAACCCAGGTCCCCTATGCTGGCTCCCAAAAACCAAACGCACCCCTGCATGCCAATCATCCGCACTTTACCGGCACGTATTTAACACATGGGATCACTTAATTAAAAATACACCGGCTCTGTCCACTCTTGTGTCCCCGCTTACCCCAATTTTTCCCAACATAGAACTAATGGGGGGATACGAGAACAGGAGAAAAGACACACCAATTATGGAACTACTAGACTCTGTCCCCATGGCACACATGCTTACACAAGGCAAACTAAAACCCAGAGAGGAACTCTCACCAATTTTATTTGGCTCTTTTGCCCCATGGCTAAAATACGCGCAGTTACGACACTTTATACAGACTTCTCCCAATAAAGAAGATCTTATTAGATTACCAACACTTTTTGAACAAACATGCCTTAGGGGGAGCACTACCAGAGGTACACTATCACTAGCTAAGGGCATACTTCAAAACGCACAATCCCCTCCTCTCCCTCTATATACAGCTAAATGGCATAAAGAATTAGACATCGACATGGATGCTGAACAATGGTTACAAATATATAGAAACACACGTACCTCCTCCACCTCCCCTAAGGTAATTGAACTCAATTACAAAGTACTTATGCGCTGGTACTTGACTCCAGTTAAGCTAAATAACATTTACCCTACCTCCTCACCCTCATGCTGGAGAGGTTGCACCGAGCGAGGCACCACATTACATATGTGGTGGTCATGCCCCAAACTACACCTATTTTGGAAGGGAATAGAATCCACATTGAGGAAACTAGCAGAGACAAACTTCCTATTAAACCCAAAATTGATCCTCCTAAACGAGACCCCTCCACTTCGCTGTAAAATTAGAAAGACATTGATCCGAATAGGACTCAATAGCGCCAAAACACTGATCGCCCTACACTGGAAATCCTCACTAGTACCCTCACAAAATTGCTGGCTACAAAATACTGACAAATTGCTTTCATATGAAGAATATGGATACTTTAAAAGAGGTAAATCAGCATTTTATGCAGATGTCCGTTTCTACTGGGACTCTATCACTGCCACACAATCACATAGGACCCCTCATGTGACTAACACTCCATTGGAATAGGGAAGATGTGAACATAGTACTGAATATATCTTGCCCCATACAACGCTGTTTGTGAGTGCCCAAATACCTTACTGCAAGCTACAGTTCAGGGATGTCTCTGTCGGATACCATCCTTCTTCCTTTCCCCCCCCCCCTCTCCCCCTTTAATTTATTTTCTTCCTATACTTTCTTTTGGTTTAATCCAGAAATGAATGTAGGTTCAGAACAATGTAATTGCAACCCTTTATAATAGTTCCACTCTCACCGATATATCTGGGCGAGGAGAAGACCAACACTTACAGAGAGCAACTATGGACAATAACAAGCTCTATAAAGGTCTATAATGGCCAGGCAGCTCAAAACCCAGATACTTATGCTACTACAGGCATTAGATGCCTAGATTTTATGATCAATATTGTGAATGATAGATCAAACAATGTGAACCAATGGTTTTTTTTTTTTTTTTGTGTGCGCAGATCGCACTTTTGTGACCTCTCTATTTGTGTTAAATTAGTTATTTGTTGACAAAATCAATAAAAATTTAATTTAAAAAAAAAAAAGAAGTGCAATGCACATATGACTCTATGAGTGGTCGCACTGGCTGGCTGCTACGTAGGGCAGCAATTAACAACAGTATGCTGTGTAAGTCAGATAGACAGTTAGACACAGGCCTGATAGAAAATACAATTAGATTACACTAGCATAATGATTTAAAGACTTTTTTTGGAAATTTAAAGAAAAAGGTTAAGCACATACATATGAGTTGTGGCTGATAGCCTTGGAAGGGCAGATATTAAAAACAGTAGGCTCTGTAAGTCGGATACACACACGCCTGATAGAAAATACTATTAGATTACACTAGAAAAATGATTGAAATTATTTTTTTGGGGGGGAAATTAAAAAAAGGTTAAACACATATGAGTCGGGGCTCATAGATTAGGGAGGGCAGCAAGTAAACACAGTAGGCTCTGTAGGTCAGCAAAACACACAGGCCGGATAGAAAATTATATTAGATTACACTAGCAAACAAATTTAAACTTTTTTTTTTTTATATTAAAATTAAGGTGAAGAAGAATAGATATGAGTGCTGGGTGGCTGCCTGGCACAGACCAATTAACCAAAAGACTGAAAAAAAATGAGGTATATTAATGCTGAGTGAGCCTGACAGACACAGGCCTGATAGTAAATGTAATTAGATTACACTAGCAAAATATATATTTTTTTTTTTTTTAATTTAAAATAATGTTATAAACGGATATTAACACTGGTGGCTGCTGGCTGGCACAGAGCAATGAACCAGAGTATATGCTGTGTGACACTGGCCTGATAGAAAATGAAAAAAAATTACACTAGAAAAATAATTAAATTTTTTGATTAGTTAAATTTAAACTAATGTTGTTAGGGAGATATCAGTGGTGGCAGTAATCACAGCATATGCTGTGAGCCTTAAACACACAGCCTGAAAGCCAGGCAAATGCTAATAAAAAAAAAACGAAAAAAAAAAAAAACGGCACGAAATATAGCCCTAAAAAGGGCTTTTTGGGGTGCTGTGCTTGCAGCAGAGATGAGTGGAGTCCTTCTGGACTGTAAATACACTAGCCTAGCTATGTTTTTACTATTAATGTCAGGAGCAAAAACACAACACGTCCTCTCATTAAGAAAGCAAGGTCGTTATGAGTCTAAAATGGCGGATTCCGAGTAGCTGGGAGGGTCTGTGAGGGAGTGTCTGATGTTGATTGGCTCTAATGTGTCAGGCGGCTGTGACATAAAGGGTCAAAGTTTCCACAATGATGACACATAGGGGCAGATCGAACATCGCCATGTGTTCGCCCACAAACGCGAACGCGAACATGCTATGTTCGCTGTGAACCGTTCGCGGGCGAACAGTTCGGGACATCACTAAATATTATATCTGACTGTATATAATGTACTGGGGATATGGTGTGTGTGTGTCAGAGGTAACTACTACATAATATAATATCTGTGTATAATGTACTGGGAATATGGTGTGTGTGTCAGAGGGAACTAATCCATAATATTATATCAATGTACTGGGGATATGGTGTGTGTGTGTGTGTGTGTGTGTGTGTGTCAGAGGGAACTACTACATAGTAATATATCTGTATATAATGTACTGGGAATATGGTGTGTGTGTGTGTGTGTGTGTGTCAGAGGGAACTACTACATAGTATTATATCTGTATATAATGTACTGGGGATATGGTGTGTGTCAGAGGAAACTTCTACACAATATTATATCTGTATATAATGTACTGGGGAAATGGTGTGTGTGTCAGAGGGAACTACTACGTAATATTATATCTGTATATAAATTACTGGAGATATGGTGTGTGTGTCAGAGGGAACTACTACATAGTATTATATATATGTGTGTAATGTACTGGGGATATGGTGTGTGTGTGAGAGTGTGTGTGTGTCAGAGGAAACTACTACACAATATTATATCTTTATATAATGTACTGGGGATATGGTGTGTGTGTCAGAGGGAACTACTACATAATATATCTGTGTATAATGTACTGGGGATATGGTGTGTGTGTCAGAGGGAACTACTACATAATATTATATATCTGTGTATAATGTACTGGGGATATGGTGTGTGTGTCTCAGAGGAAATCCTCTCCATAATATTATATATTTGTGTGTGTATGGTATGCATGCATATAGTTGTTTATATGTGTGCATATGAATGTGTGGTGTACGGTGTGCATGCATATTGTGTGCATGCATATGAGTGTGTGTTTGTGTGGTGTCGGTGCATATGAGTGTGGTGTACATGCTTATGAGCAAATGTATGTGTTATTTGCATGAATATGCATTTATATGAGTGTGTGTATGTAGGCGTTTAAATAAAACATGGAGGAGTGGGCTGCTTTGCCTTAAAATGCCCAGGCTTATTTTTGGTCCCAGTCCGGCCCTGTCTCTCAGGATAATGTTGTCATGCCATGCTTGTTCTCCTCAAACGTCCCAAGCTTTAGCAGTTTCACATGCAGTGCCCTGCAGTTCCTCTCAACTAGCTCCTAGGGGTGTTTATTTACCAGTAGATTTAACTGCGCTGATAACTTCTGCGGTTTCTGCGGCCTTATCAGCCTTCCCTATGGCTGGTAAGAGAAAGAGATAGGGGGATATTTATCAAAGTGTCAAGATCGCCAAATGTTGAAATTTGTGACGTAACATACGATCCCACGATCTCAATCCGACGCAGATCGATGAAAGTTGAAAACCCGTGGAATTTGAGCGGAATCGTGTTCATTCGCCCTACTATTCGACACTATTTGAAGCTCTCACAAAGTTATCAACATTTCTACAGTTACACTCGCGTCTTTTCCGACTCAGCGTACCTAGTTTTCAATCCGCCACCCTTCAGGTCGCGGATGCCATAGAACTCAATGGGAGTCTGAAAACACAGAAAGCTTATGTTCGATGCTGCAAGAGAATGAAGTATATTAAATAATAAAAGTAAATTAGAAACTTTATTAAAATTGTATTCCCTTTCTAAATCAAACAATATTATTGCTCCACATTTGGTGCACTAGTACAGTGTTTTTCAACCAGTGTGCCGTGAGGGATCCTCAGGTGTGCCACGGCAGACTGACAACAGTGTGACATATTTTTTAAACTTTGCTTGTTTTTTACTCCCAGTGCAGGGGTAGTTTGTAGGAGGCATGGCATAACAGCACAATACATACAGTATGTGTGTGTTTGTGTATATATATATATATATATATATATGCTGTATTAGGCTACAATGTGTGATTTTTTTTAAATTTTGGGATGGTGGTGTGCCACAGGATTTTTTAATGTAAAAAAGTGTGCCACAGCAAAAAAAAGGTTAAAAATCACTTGACTAGTATATATAGGGATAAAAATGAAAAATACATTACTACTTATGGATTATGCTACAAATCTCATTAAAAAGCCAGGGAACAATATTTCTACAAATTTGTTGAAAAATGTTGCCCCAAACTTGTCGCACTAATAGATATAGAGATAAAAATGAAATACACAACATAATAAAGCTAACTTTCTTTATATTTTTTGTGAAAAATCTATGTGCACTATGTTTGAGCCATGTAATACAAGTCCCACTCTCCACTTCGCGCAAATTTTGACTCAACACTTTTCGCACCAATTATGAAGCAAACTCCTAAACAACCCACACACTAGTGAATTTTTCCACCACATTTGATTGGAATATGCATAATCACATGATTTATGACATCAGCCAATCTGATTTAAATACACATTATAAACCATCACTAACGAATCAAATTGCTCGATACTTGTGTCATTGATCACTCATCAGAACTTGTAAGGGCGATTTGCTACATTGTGTATTATACTTTGAAAGTATGTATATGTGAAATTAGTATTAAAAATAAACATTGATGGGGGGCGGAGCCAACAGCCAAGGCAGTCAGATGCATATTTTGGGAGCTCCTAGGCCATAACTAAATAAAGTTCTTAGTTACAGGAAAAGAATAAGATAAATTCAGGTATGGACATCCACTAGCTGACCTATAATGGAAGGATACTCTGCCTAAGTCAAATTCTGGGATTAATACCTGGTTTAGTAACCCTTGTCGGAGGGAGCTGATGCTATATGAGTGGCGGGATACTGGGGCCTATCTCCACTACTACGAGTCTAAGTTATTGCAGGACAGACCCTGAAGGTACTCTTAAAATGGTGGAGACTCAAGGACTACTCCTTGCTGTGTTACAGGATCTAGATCGGCAGCTCGCAAGCTGCTTTTCTGACCTTTCAGATACTCTGCAGTCGGCACTAGGGGGAATGGCTAACTGCGCACTTAAGGGCGAGGAGTCCGGAGACACATGGAAAGAGCTTTCACTAGAAGGCCCCCTGGTGGTGAGTCAACAACTACCTCCGCTTCATTTTTACATGGGAGTGTTAGGTGACCCATCACAAGACCAGTGTGACCTCCTGCTTGCTGTTCACACTACAACAGCATTTAGCATAGCAGCAATACCGGAACGGATCCCACATAAGGCGGAGTTGAAGCAGCCATTGGGCCCCAGACCGTCCCTTATGAAAATGGAGGTACATTGCTTCCTTTTGGCTCCTTTTAGCAGTGAGGTATTTGAGTGCTACGAGGGAGATTCAAAGCTTACATTCCTACTGCTTTTGCAAAGCTGCATTTGGCGTATTGACTTTTTCCCTTGTAGAGAGACTGCATACCTAAAATCAAAAAACAACGGACTGCATAGAATTGGTATTGGTTAAGTCAGAACTTGACTATATGCCTAAATCCCTAGCTTGTGACATAAGGTGAAGGACTAATACAACCTCCCACTACACTTGGCATACTAATCCCTATGTCGATCGCAGATGTTCTCTTAGTATTTTATTTAAGTGTATTGCTTCTTTACTATTATAACACACCTGCCCTTGGGTATAGGGCCCATACCTAGGGAGCGAAATTAATCTTTGTAAATATCTCAGGCTACTGGTTTGTCTATACTATGTAATTGTATGCTAGTATAAGGCAGGTATGTTCCATACTGCATAGTCTTTTAAATAGGTTGTGTATGCACACTGTAATATATTTAAATGTGACCCTTGTGTGACACAACTAGGAACTTGGGGCCAGCTATAACAGATTCCAAGTTTTGGATCTCTTGAACTCACGAGGCCCTCCATATTGACTGGTGGCCTATTATATCATTACTACTTTCTTTCTATGTATGGTGTGGTTTCACTCTAATTCATACATCTCCCCTCCCCCCCTTATTTCAATTTTATGTGGCGTTCTCCCGCTGTTAAATATATTACTACATTTATTTTCTAAACTTTGTTGGCTATTTCATAATAATATATTTAGTTTTGTAAGGGGGATCCTATATTCCCAGTAGAGAGGCTGGGTTATTTAGAGAACGGCTCTGGTCCGCTATTCCAATCTATTTCATGATATTAATCTTAATAACTTTTTGCAGGATATTTTGTTATATAGGTGGTTATGAAATGGAGATTTATGTTTATATCAAATTTAACGTTTAGGTTTCCTAAGTGTATTACACAGAGCGGATTTGGTCCGCTATTTCAAGCTTCATATTTATGTTTCCATGGATCTATACAAGTTCTGTATATTTAAAAAGTTTGTTAATCATTTCAAAGTCTATACATTTTCTACATCGTTGTATTATATATTCAGTAAGTAACCATTATTATTGTGTATCATGGTCTAAGATGAATGACTGTATATCACTTTAGCCTTTTTACCTCCAGCGATTTCAGTTATAGGTGTATAAGTAGCTTATATTTTATTTAGGAGGTTCATAAAAGTATATTTCATTTTAGTTTTCCTCCATAGCCACTAACTATTAGGTTGGGGCCCAAGAGTGGCCTTATAATATCATAGGAGGTTTCTATAAGCATATACAGTTGCAAGAAAAAGTATGTGAACCCTTTGGAATGATATGGATTTCTGCACAAATTGGTCATAAAATGTGATCTGATCATCATCTAAGTCACAACAATAGACAATCACAGTCTGCTTAAACTAATAACACACAAAGAATGAAATGTTGCCATGTTTTTATTGAACACACCATGTAAACATTCACAGTGCAGGTGGAAAAAGTATGTGAACCCTTGGATTTAATAACTGGTTGAACCTCCTTTGGCAGCAATAACTTCAACCAAACATTTCCTGTAGTTGCAGATCAGACGTGCACAACGGTCAGGAGTAATTCTTGACCATTCCTCTTTATAGAACTCTTTCAGTTCAGCAATATTCTTGGGATGTCTGGTGTGAATCGCTTTCTTGAAGTCATGCCACAGCATCTCAATCGGGGTGAGGTCAGGACTCTGACTGGGCCACTTCAAAAGGCGTATTTTCTTCTGTTTAAGCCATTCTGTTGTTGATTTACGTCTATGCTTTGGGTCATTGTCCTGTGGCAACACCCATCTTCTGTTGAGCTTCAGCTGGTAGACAGATGGCCTTAAGTTCTCCTGCAAAATGTCGTGATAAACTTGGGAATTCATTTTTCCTTTGATGGTAGCAATCCATCCAGGCCCTGACGCAGCAAAGAAGCCCCAAACCATGATGCCCACACCACCATACTTCAGAGTTGTGATGAGGTTTTGATGTTGGTGTGCTGTGCCTCTTTTTCACCACACATAGTGTTGTGTGTTTCTTCCAAACAACTCAACTTTGGTTTCATCTGTCCACAGAATATTTTGCCAGTACTGCTGTGGAACATCCAGGTGCTCTTGTGCAAACTGTAAACGTGCAGCAATGTTTTGTTTGGACAGCAGTGGCTTCCTCTGTGGTATCCTCCCATGAAATCCATTCTTGTTTAGTGTTTTACGTATTGTAGATTCGCTAACAGGGATGTTAGCATTTGCCAGTGACTTTTGTAAGTCTTTAGCTGACACTCTAGGATTCTTCTTCACCTCATTGAGCAGTCTGCGCTGTGCTCTTGCAGTCATCTTTACAGGATGGCCACTTCTAGGTAGAGTAGCAGCAGTGCTGAACTTTCTCCATTTATAGACAATTTGTCTTACCGTGGACTGATGAACAGCAAGGCTTTTGGAGATAATTTTATAACCCTTTCCAGCTTTATGCAAGTCAACAATTCTTAATCGTAGGTCTCTTTTGTGCGAGGTATCATTCACATCAGGCAATGCTTCTTGTGAAAAGCAAATCCAGAGCTGGTGTGTGTTTTTTATAGGGCAGGGCAGCTGTAACCAACACCTCCAATCTCATCTTATTGATTGGACTCCAGTTGGCTGACATCTCACTCCAATTAGCTCTTGGAGATGTCATTAGTTTAGGGGTTCACATACTTTTTCCATCTGCACTGTGAATGTTTACATGGCGTGTTCAATAAAAACATGGCAACATTTCATTCTTTGTGTGTTATTAGTTTAAGCAGACTGTGATTGTCTATTGTTGTGACTTAGATGATGATCAGATCACATTTTATGACCAATTTGTGCAGAAATCCATATAATTCCAAAGGGTTCACATACTTTTTCTTGCAACTGTAAAAGGAGGTTTTAGTTGTACCAACTTATCTTATGTGGGTTGATTTATTTTTATTGGAATATGTGTATATTGTTGTACTTATTCTGCTGTATTTGGCGATTATATTATCTCCAACTTGTATCTGATCTGTATATTCTTATTATTGTACAAAAGTTGTCTTTTTATCTGTTTCTATGGAATAGTGACACATTATAGTTGTAATGTAATTTGTGCTGAAAACCTCAATAAAATATAAATGTTTAAAAAAATAAAATAAACATTGATGCTGACATTAGGACACACAGTGTAATATTTTAGACAAGGATTTTAAAATTCAAATTGATGTTTGATTTAATAGAATCTTAAGCTGATAGCTCAAAGGGATAGCCCACCTAACTTTAAACAGTCATGAATCAGATACAGCAGAAATTAAAATCACCTCTTTACAGGCATGCTATTTTCAGTGTATTTCTTCCTTCTCTTGAATTTCTTTTTCAGTAAGAAATGTCATCTTATATGCCAGCCCATTTTATAACACCTGTGAAGGGGTGTTTTTTTAAAAATAGATTGCAATCAGGAGGGGTTAGACAGGTGCAGAGAGAAACCTGGCCCAGCTCTTAAAGGGACAGGAGACCCCCAAAATAGTATTTCCTGATTTGGATAGAACATACAATTTTAAACAACTTTCCAATTTACTTCTATTATCAAATTTGCTTAATTCTCTTGTTATCCTTTGCTGAAGGAGCAGCATTGCACTACTGGCAGCTAGCTGAACACATCTATTTAGCCAATCACAAGAGACAAATATGTGCAGGCACCAATTAGCAGCTAGCTCCCAGTAGTGCAACTTAAATGTTTACTTTCCTATCCCTTTAAAATATCCATAGATTGCAAATAAATACATATGATACTCTGATTACATGTTATATTTGCAATTATTCCTGCTCAGAATAATAGTACATTTACAATATATACATATAGTTGTATAAATAAACACAGAGATATGACAGACAAAATTGTTTAGAACCAAAAAAGGAACTTAGGGACATGCAAATATGTTTGCAAAAGATTTCTGACATAACACACACACACACACACACATATATATGTGTGTGTGTGTATATATACATACTAAAATATGTATGTCCAATCTTTAAAAGAATTCTAATAATTCACTCTTCACTTTGCCCCAAATATGTCGCTACTTGCTATATTCCCAATTAGTCCTGCTCAGAAAAAGAATACATTTACACTATATACAATAATGTGCTAAAGAGAAATGTGCTTGTTCGTGGACAGTAATGAAATGGTACAAATAAAGTTGGGGAAAACCCAAATAGCCACGACTGTTACTTAACACCACTCTGATGCTCTTTGCAAAGTACTTGACGCGCATGCTTTTGACGGCTTTTTTGATAAATAAGGAGATCCACGGCCGCGATGTTTGGCAAGCGTATTGACGCCCGTGAATGCAACATAGTTGACGCTTTGATAAATATCCCCCTAAGAGTTCTGAATCTAAGTCTGCATTAGTCAGTCTTTCTCAGTTATCTGAAGATTATTCCCCCAAGGCTTCTGGGGGAGAGATGAGAAGAAAGTGACAGTCCAGCGCCTACAAACAAAGGAACTCACAAGCTCCCAAAACAGATTCCCTTAAAACTATATTCATAAAATTGTATAGAAAAAAGGGAGCGTCACAAATGGGCCTAACTGAGAACGTGAATAGAAAATATAATTATATTATAAATATAATATATAAAATATAACATTTATTTAAACATCAAAAATAGTTAACAACAAAATAGGGTACCCTATAAAAATATATAAAATAGCTTTATAGCTATATTAAAAACAATGTTAGACATACAGAACAGTGTCCAGATACTGATATAAAATAAAAAAAAGTCCAAAAAAGTCCCATATATGTCCAACAAATAAAGTTCAGAGAAAATAATTAGATGATGTGACTGTGATATATCCCAAATGTGTATAGAAAAATGTTCAAATTGATAGAAAATTTTTTCAAATTAATGACAATTGTGCCAGATGGTGAACATTGTTTTTAATATAGCTATTTTATATATTTTTATAGGGTACACTATTTTGTTGTCAACTATTTTTGATGTTTAAATAAATGTTATATTTGATATATTATATACAGTTACAATATAATAATATTTTCTATTCACATTCTGACTTAGGCCCATTTGTAGCGCTCCCTTTTTTCTATACAATTCTGAGCAAGAGATCTCTGACTCTGAGACTGCGGTGGCTAGTACAGCAGATCCAGAGGAGGATAATTTTAGTTTCAAGCTGGAGCACCTCCATTTGCTCTTGAAGGAGGTCCTTGCTACCTTGGAGGACTCCAACTCTACTGTCGCTGAGACTCCTAAGAACTCAAATAAGCTTAACAGAGTGTTTGATGTCAAACCTTCATATGTAGAGGTATTTCCAGTCCCAGCTCGTATGTCGGAAATTATAGCTCAGGAATAGGATAAGCCGGGGATTCCTTTTTCCCTGTGTCCTGTTTTTAAGAAAATGTTTCCTAAGGTAGAGGGCACTATTTCTACTTTAACCAAAAGAACTACTATCTCTCTTGAGGATAGCTCTTCTTTCAAGGATCCCATGGATAAGAAGCTGGAAGATTACTTAAGAAAGATTTACATTTATCAAGGTTTACAATGGCAACCAGTTGCAAGTATTGCTACAGTTTCGGGTGCAGAATCTTATTGGTGCGATTCTTTGTCTGACCTAATGTCAGGGTGCCAGGAATCAGACTGAGACGAGAAGTGCAAAAATAATCACACCTCTATTAATAGCAAAAAATAATAAAAAGTCCACAAGTCAAATAACAAGCCAGGAGTCTAAACCAGAGCTGGTAGTCAGACGAGCTGAGTCAGGAGCCAAAGCGAATAGTCAGACGAGCCGAAATCAGCAACAAGGAAAACAGCAGAGTCAGGAACAAGCCAGGGATCAGGAACCAGGAAGGACACCAGGCAGCCAGGTAATACACAGGAACTCTCACAAACAGGTCTGAGACAACGCAAAGGCAAAGCATACTGAACAGAGGCCCTTTAAGTAATAAGTGATGACATCACAATTCTGAGACTGCATCCTGTCTCACATGGATGATGCATACCAGTCTGGCCATAAAAGGAAGTGCAGGAAATAAGCAGCATCCCCCACAATGCACCATAGTCAGGAAGAGAGGTGAGTAAAATGGCTGCCAGCAGCACATGGCAAAAAAAAACAGGGAAAAAACCCTGACAGTACCCTCCCCTCAACGACCCCTCCCCCGCGGGAGGACAAAAGGCTTACTGGGGAAACGGGCATGGAAGGCACGGAGGAGGGCGGGAGCATGAACATCAGAGGAGGGAACCCAAGAACGCTCTTCCGGACCGTAACCCCTCCAGTGAACCAAATACTGTACACGGCCCCTGGACATACGAGAGTCAATAATGCTGCTGACCTCATACTCCTCATGGTTGTCAACAAAGATAGGACGGGGACGAGGCAACACAGTGGTAAACCGATTACAAACCAATGGTTTCAATAGGGAGACATGAAAAACATTGGAGATGCGCATAGCAGGAGGAAGGTCAAGAGCCAATTTATTGGAAGGCACACGAAGGTTCAGGTTGCGGGAGGACAGCCAAATTCTCTCACCAACCTGGTAGGAAGGTGCGGGCAGACGCCTACGATCAGCCTGGAACTTTTGCCGCTGCATAGAACGATGAAGGCCATCCTGAATCTGCACCCATGTGGAACGGAGTTGCCGGAGATGCTCCTCAAAAGCCGGAATACGCTGAGACATGAATGAATCGGGCAACAAGGATGGTTGAAGCCCATAATTCGCCATGAACAGGGATAACTTGGAGAAAGCATTAATAGCACTATTACGAGCAAACTCTGCCCAAGGTAAGAGTTCAGACCAATTATTGTGGTGATCTGAGACATAGCAACGGAGGAACTGTTCCAGAGCTTGATTAGACCATTCCACAGCCCCATTGGATTGAGGGTGATACGCCAAGGAGAAGGAAAGCTGGATCCCCATTTGAGCACAAAAGGAACGCCAAAATCTGGAGACAAACTGGCTACCCCATTTCAAAACTATCTCCTTGGGTAGCCCATGTAAGCGGAAGACCTCCCGGGCAAAAAATGAAACAAACTCCTGAGCGGTAGGAAGCTTCATCAAGGGAATGCAATGTGACATTTTAGAAAAACGGTCAACCACCATAAGGATAACAGTATTGCCATTGTTAACAGGGAGTTCGACAATGAAGTCCATGGAAAGATGTGTCCAAGGACGCTCACCATTAGCAATAGGTTGAAGAAGACCCACAGGAAGACGTTGAGGAGTCTTAGTCTGTGCACAAACTGAGCAGGAGGCAACATACGCAGCAACATCAGAACAAAGACCAGGCCACCAGAATTGTCGAGTGACAGACCAAATCATTTGGTTCTTGCCTGGGTGACCTGCGGCTTTAGGATAGTGGTAAGTGTGCAAAAATTAGATTCTCAGGAACAAAACACTTACCACTAGGTTTCTCAGGAGATGCATTGGTTTGTGCAGCCAGGATCTCCTCCCCCAAGGGAGAAGTCAAATTAGTACTTATAGTAGCCAAAATATGGTCAGGAGGTATAACAGGAGTAGGTACAGACTCCTCCATGGACAGAGGCGAAAATTGTCGAGAGAGGGCATCAGCCCTAACATTCTTACTACCAGGCAGGTAGGAGACCACATAATTAAACCGAGACAAAAACAGCACCCATCTGGCCTGTCGGGAGACAAACATTTAGCTTCATATAGATAAGTTAAATTATTGTGGTCAGTAAGAATGAGCACTGGCACGCTAGTACCATCGAGAAGATGCCTCCATTCCTTGAGTGCCAAAATTATTGCCAGTAATTCACTGTTGCCAATTTCATAATTGCACTCCGCTGGAGACAATTTCTTAGAGAAGAAACCACACGGATGCAAGGAACCGTCAGGCGTAGGACGTTGAGACAAGAGGGCACCTACTCCAGTCTCAGATGCATCGACCTCAAGAATGAAAGGCAGGAAAGGGTTAGGATGAGCCAGAACTGGAGCGGCAGCAAAGGCAGTCTTAAGACTATCAAAGGCCTTAATGGCAGTCGGTGACCAATGGAGTGGATCATTCTCTTTACGGGTCATGTCTGTGATAGGTTTGCCTAAGGAAGAAAAGTTTTTAATAAACTTTCTATAGTAATTGGCGAACCCCAAAAAACGTTGAATAGACCGAAGACCAACTGGGCGAGGCCACTGCAGAACTGCAGATAACTTGTCAGGATCCATGGAGAACCCTGCAACAGAGCTAACATAACCTAGGAAGGTTACTTGAGAATGATGGAACTCACATTTCTGGAGTTTACAAAACAGGACATTCTCACGTAGTCTCTGAAGAACCCATGTAACATCAGAACGATGAGCCTCAAGTGTGGGTGAGTGTATGAGGATGTTGTCTAAGTACACCACAACACACTGTTGCAACATATCTCGTAGGACATCATTAATAAATTCCTGAAAAACAGCAGGAGCATTGCATATGCCAAAAGGCATTACAAGATACTCATAATGCCCGCTCCTGGTGTTAAATGCTGTTTTCCATTTGTGGCCCTCCTTAATCCTAACGAGATTGTACGCTCCTCTCAAATCAAGTTTAGTAAAGACCGTAGCTCCCTTGAGGCAGTCAAAGAGTTCCGTAATGAGCGGAATAGGGTAAGCATTCTTAATGGTAAGACGATTAAGACCCCTATAATCGATGCATGGTCTTAACTCGCCACCCTTTTTCTTCACAAAGAAGAAGCCAGCCCCTGCAGGAGAGCAGGATTTGTGGATGATCCCCCGCGACAGAGCATCGGCAACATACTCCTCCATAGCACAATTCTCTGCAACAGACAGAGGGTACACCCGGCCCCGAGGAGGAATGGCTCCTGGTTGCAGGTCTATGGCACAATCGTAAGACCGGTGAGGAGGCAACGTACCAGCACGCACCTTGTCAAAAACGTCTAGGAACTCTCGGTACTCCTCTGGCAATTGAGATACCGAAGAAGTGCACAAGACTTTAACTGGTTTCCGAAGACAAGTGGAAATACATTGCGGGGACCACGACAAAATTTTGGACCTGCGCCAGTCAAGACTGGGATTGTGCTTTTGGAGCCAGGGATAACCCAGAACAACCAGAAAATATGGAGAGTTTATCACCTGGAACTGGAGGGTTTCAAAAAGGAGAGCCCCCGACAGGACCTTAGGTGTGAGCGTTTCCTGGCCGTGTAGGACAAGACTTCAAAAGGTGGCCCTGTAACCACAATAGAGGCAGAGCCCCTCCCTCCTCCTAAAGGCCCTCTCCGCCACGGAGACACGCGTGAATCCCAACTGCATCGGCTCAGCAGTACCTGGTGACTTGGGACCAGGAGGCATGGGAGGAAAGGGAGGCATGGGTGGGAACGAACACGTAGGAGACAACGGAACAGGAGACTTCCGCAAGCGCTCATTGAAAGAGGGCCTCTCTCTGAGTCTGATGTCAATTAGGATAAAAAAAGACACCAATGCCTCGAGATCCTCTGGAAAATCTCTGGCAGCAACTTCGTCTTTAATCGCATCAGAGAACCCATGAAAGAAGGCAGCAACAAGGGCTTCATTGTTCCAACCTACCTCTGCGGCAAGCGTACAGAACTCAATAGCATACTGAGCAGCAGATCTTGTACCTTGCTGAATGGACATGAGTCGTTTAGCAGCAGAGGAGGAGCGAGCCGGAACATCAAATACCCTTCGAAAGGAGGCCACAAATTCAGGGTAATTTTAAATCACAGGTTTATTTGTCTCCCACAAGGGATTAGCCCAGGCAAGAGCTGTGTCAGAGAGTAACGAGATGAGAAATCCCACCTTAGCGCTGTCAGAGGGAAACGCCTGAGGTAACATCTCAAACTAAATGCCCACCTGGTTCAAAACCCCTCTGCACTGAATAGGATCGCCTCCATATCGCTGAGGTAGAGGTGCAGAACCGGACATGCTCCTGGTAGGCATAGGTGCAGCAGCGGAAACAGGAGCAGTCATAACTTGTGGGACACTTTGGTCCAAATGTGCAGTGCGAGTCAGCAGGGTTTGCAGGGCTACTGCAAATTGATCCAAGCGGTGATCCTGTACATCAATCCTGGAAATGATGGCAGGTAAAGGTGGATTATTAGCACCATCAGGATTCATGGCCTTTGCATAATGTCAGGGTTCCAGGAATCAGACTGAGACGAGAAGTGCAAAAATAATCACACCTTAATTAATAGCAAAAAATAATAAAAAGTCCACAAGTCAAATAACAAGCCAGGAGTCAAAACCAGAGCTGGTAGTCAGACGAGCTGAGTCAGGAGCCAAAGCGAATAGTCAGACGAGCCGGAATCAGCAACAAGGAGAACAGCAGAGTCAGGAACAAGCCAGGGATCAGGAACCAGGAAGGACGTCAGGCAGCCAGGTAATACACAGGAACTCTCACAAACAGGTCTGAGACAACGCAAAGGCAAAGCATACTGAACAGAGGCCCTTTAAATAATAAGTGATGACATCACAATTCTGAGACTTCATCCTGTCTCACACGGATGATGCATACCAGTCTGGCCATAAAAGGAAGTGCAGGAAATGAGCAGCATCCCCCACAATGCACCATAGTCAGGAAGAGAGGTGAGTAAAATGGCTGCCAGCAGCACATGGCAAACAAAACAGGGAAAAAACCCTGACACCTAATTGCAGAGGAAACTACTATAGAGGATATCCAAGGTAGGATTAAGGCTCTAAAGCTGGCTAATACTTTTATCTGTGATGCCAGCATGCAAGTTGTCAGACTGGGAGCCAAGATTTCTAGCCTTGTGTTTCAAGCCCGCAGAGCTCTGTGGTTCAAATCTTGGTCGGCAGATGTAACATCCAAATCCAAACTTTTGTCTTTACTCTTTAAGGGCAAGACTTTATTTGGTCCAGGTCTCGCTGAGATCATTTCTTAGATTACTGGTGGAAAGGGATCTTTCCTACCTCAAGACAAGAAGGGTAGACCTAAGAGTCGCCAGAATTCAAATTTTCATTCCTTTTGTAACTTCAAGGGCCATTAGTCTACCTCTTCCTCTTCCAAACCAGAGCCATCCATGACTTCATGGAGGTCCATTCAGCCTTGGAATAAGGAAAAGCAAGCCAAGAAGCCTTCCTCTGAGTCTAAATCAGCATGGAGGGGCCGTCCCCGATCCAGTCCTGGATCACGTAGGGGGCAGGCTTTCCTTCTTTCAACAGGCTTGGATTTGAGATGTCCAAGATCCTTGGGCTGTGTAAGTAGTATCCCAGGGGTACAAGATAGGGTTCAAGTTGTGCCCTGCCAGGCTGCAAACCAGATGAAGAGAGAGGCCTTCTAAATTGCTTAAAGGACCTTCTTCTTCTTCTTCTCTGGGAGTAATCTTTCCAGTTCCCATAGCGGAACAGGGTCAAGGATTCTATTCAAACCTTTTTGAGGTTCCCAAAAAGGAGGGAACTTTCTGTCCCATATTGGACCTCAAGTGTCTCAACAAATTTCTCAAGGTTTTCTTCCTTCAAGATGGAGACTATTCGCTCCATTCTTCCCTTGGTTCCGGAGGGTCAGTTCATGACTTCCATAGACCTGAAGGACACATATCCTCATATTCCTATTCACAAGGAACATCACCAATTCCTACGGTTTGCCTTTCTAGACAAACACTTCCAATGTTTTGCCCTTCCTTTCGGCCTTGTCATGGCTCCTCAGAAGTACCTAGGGGCCCTTTTGGCGGGGTCAGATCTCAGGGTATAGCGGTGGCTCCATACCTGGACGACATCTTGGTTCAGGCACCATCTTTTCCTTTAACTCACACAGACACTCTTGTCTATTCTTCGCACTCACGGGTGGAAAGTAAATCTGTAAAAGAGTTCCCTGGTGCCAAACACCAGGGTATGCTTCTCTGTCTATAAGGATTTTTCTGCCGGAGGTAAGAAAATCCAAAATTCTTGCTTCCTGTCTTGCCCTTCAGTCCTCTATTCATCCATTAGTGGCTCGGTGTATGGAAGAAATTGGCCTAATGGTTGCTTCCATGGACATTATTTATTTTGCTCATTTCCATCTGAGACCTCTACAGCTATGCATGCTCAGACAATGGAATGGAGACCACTCGGATATCTCTCAGAGGATAGTCTTAGACTCTATAACGAGAGACTCTCTATCTAGGTGGATTTCTCAGGATAATCCATCTCAGGGAACTTGCTTCCTGAGACCATCTTGGGAGATTGTGACAATGGATGCCAGCCTGTCAGGCTGGGGTGCAGTTTGGGGCTCTTTAAAAACTCAGGGTCTTTGGACCCGGGAAGAGTCTTCTCTCCCAATAAACATCTTGGAACAGAGAACAATTTTCAATGCTCTATCAGCTTGGCCTCAACTAGGTTCAGTCCGATTTATCAGATTTCAGTCAGACCTCAGTGGCGTATATCAACTACCAGGGATTAACTCAGAGTTCCATAGCCATGAAGGAGGTGACTTGCATTCTCCAGTGGGCAGAGGCCCAAAATTGTCTCCTCTCTGCCATCCACATCCCAGGGGTGGATAACTGGGAAGTGGATTTTCTAAACAAGCAGAAATTTCACCCAGAGGAGTGGGCTCTCCATCCGGAAGTATTCTCAAGAGTATTGGTCAGGTGGGGGGTTCCAGAGTTGGATCGGATGGTGTCTCGTCTATACGCCAAGCTTCCAAGGTACGGGTCAAGATCAAGAGATCCTCAAGCAGTTCTGATCGATGCTCTAGCTGTTTGATCTAGCTTACTTGTTCCCTCCGTTTGCCCTTCTTCCTCGAGTAATAGCTTTTATCAAACAGGAGAGGGTGTCAGTGATTCTTATAGCTCCTGCCTGGCTATGCAGGATCTGGTTCACGGATCTGGTGAAGATGTCATCTCTTCCTCCTTGGAGGTTGCCTCCGAGGAAGGACCTTCTACTTCAGGGTCCCTTCCTCCACCCAAATCTAGATTCTCTGAAGCTGACTGCTTGGAGATTGAACGCCTAGTCTTAGCTAGGCGCAGTTTTTCTGAGAAGTTCAAGCTCGTAAACTTGTTACTCGTAAGATTTACCATAAGGTATGGTGTAAATACCTTTATTGATGCGAATCTAGGGGTTTCTCTTGGAGTCGAGTGAGGATCCCCCGCATTTTATCCTTTCTTCAGGATGGTCTAGAGAAAAGTTTTGTCGGTGAGTACACTGAAGGGTCAGATTTCTGCACTATTCTTTTACACAAACGTTGGGCAGATCTGCCAGATGTTCAATCTTTTGTTCAGGCCTTGGTCAGAATCAGGCCTGTGTTTAAACCTGTGGCTCCTCCATTTGAGCCTATGCATTCAGTTGATATTAAGTTGTTGTCCTGGAAAGCTTTATTTCTCCTCGCTATTTCTTCTGCTCATAGAGTCTATGAACTTTCGGCTCTACAATGTGATTTTCCTTACCTTATTTTTCATGTGGATAAGATGGTACTTCATACTAAGTTGGGATATCTACCTAATGTAGTGTCGGATCGCAATATCAATCAAGAAATTGTTGTTCCTTCCTTTTGTCCTAATCCTTCTTCTCAGAAGGAACGTCTGTTACATAACCTGGATGTTGCGCATGCTCTAAAATGTTATCTGCAAGCAACCAAAGAGTTCCGGCAATCTTCTGCTCTGTTCGTTGTTTTCTCTGGTAGGTGTAAGGGTCAGAAGGCCACTGGTCAACAGCCTTCTGAGAGAATTATGGCTCATACCACAAGGGCTGTCTCTTCTTCCTGGGCTTTCAAAAATTAAGCATCTGTGGAGCAAATCTGCAAGGCGGCCTGTTTGCTTACCTGATAAATTTCTTTCTTTCCTGGCATGGAGAGTCCACAACCCGCCCTTAATTTGAGTTAAGGCAGCTTTTTTTGTATAAACCTCAAGCACCTCTATACCCTTGTGTCATCTTCTATTTCTATTTTCCTTCAGCCAAATGACTGGGGATTATGGGTAATGGTAGTGACACTTAACAGCTCTGCTGGGGTGTTCTTTGCCTCCTCCTGCTGGCCAGGAGTTGAATTCCCACTAGTAATTGGAATAGATTCATGGACTCTCCATGCCAGGAAGGAATGAAACTTATCAGGTAAGTATACATTTTGTTTTTCTTGGTGTATGGAAGGAATTCTTTTGATTTTCCCTTGAGCTCTTTTGAATTGATCTCCCTGACTACTACTGAACATGCTAAGGTCTTGTGACAAGTTTACCTATGGTTGCTGCACTCGCTACCTGCAACCAACTGTTTCTTGTTTTCCATCTGCTGTCTACTTGATTATTCCTTGGTCTTCTCAGTGATTAAATACACTCTTGTTCCTGTTTAAGCACTAACAAGATTACACATGTTGTCTTGTATGGGACTGCTCATACAAACTTTATTGCTTTCATTTCTGTGATTGATGGTTTTCTGCTCTAACTTTCTCTTACTACAAAGGCACTTGTGAGCTGAACTTTCTATGCAATGAATCTGCTGCCGATCTGATTTCTTCAATCAAGACTTGGACATTTTTGCTTATGGACTGTGTTTCTGCCTTACATTGCCTGTTGGAACATTCTGTATTGTAGAGTATGATCTGAAATCCACTGGCTCTTGTTTGAAATATATTTAGTATATGCTGGTAGTTTCTTTTGTGAAGGCACTGGGTGCTTTATCATTGGGATTGTGTCTTTGACAAAAAGAAAAGAAAGTGGGGGAATATGGAGTTATAAAATATATAATGTGGATAGGATTAGTCAGGATTCAGTTTGCAATGGGTTAATCCTTTGGAAGTGAATAACATTTAGAACTGTGACATTTACATTCAGTTGCTCATGTCAATCTAAATACTATTTAGTGCTAGATAGAGAAGAGTTATTAATAAATTACTATGGAACTGTGCATGAGTAAAGTTTAAATAGAATTATCTATACGTCAAATGTATAAAGTCTTAAAAGGATGCTAACACACACACACACACACACACATATATATATATATATATATATATATATACACACACACATATATACACTCACCGGCCACTTTATTAGGTACACCTTGCTAGTACTGGGTTGGACCCCCTTTTGCCTTCAGAAAACTGCCTTAATTCTTCATCAATCAATATATGTCAAAGCAAGTGTGATGGTTTTAATAAAAGGCTGATTTAAAACTGAAAACCTGTGAATATGATCTGTTTGTGCGCTTACCATTTTATTTGAAACGTACTACACCATTGTGAGATTTTTATTTTGGAGGTGAAAGAAGGCAGGTTTCACAGAGGAAAAGAGCAACTTGCATCCCCTGAGGTGATACAGTGCCGCCACATTCAATATTTCTTGTTTCTGGATACGGTCTGGGAGGACCGGGGCTGGCAGCGAGCATCTGAAGGGAAGTGCTAACATAACTTCATACTTTACTGCTATTTACAAGTGCTGCTCACTGGATATTTTATCTTTTTATGACCATTCTCTGTAAACCCTAGAGATGGTTGTGCGTAAAAATCCCAGTAGATCCACAGTTTTTTAAATACTCATACCAGCCCGTCTGGCACCAATAACCATGCCACATTCAAAGTCACTTAAATCCCCTTTCTTCCCCATTCTGATGCTCGGTTTCAACTTCAGCAGGTCAACTTCACCACGTCTAGATGCCTAAATGCATTGAGTTGCTGCCACATGATTGGCTGATTAGCAATTAGTACTAAGCAATTGAACAGGTGTACCTAATAAAGTAGCTGGTGAGTGTGTGTATATATATACACACACATATAACTAGCCTTTCACGTATGGACTAAGCTGATTGGTCTAAGATGTACAACCCCAATTCCGAAAAAGTTGGCACAGTATTGAAAATGCAAAAAAAACTATCGCCTAGATTACGAGTCTTGCATTAGCCTTAAAAAGCAGCGTTGAGAGGTCCCAACGCTGCTTTTTAATGCCCGCTGGTATTACGAGTCTGGCAGGTACAGGTGTACCGCTCACTTTTTTTCTGCGACTCGAGCATACCGCAAATCCCCTTACGTCAATTGCGTATCCTATCTTTTTAATGGGATTTTCTTAACGCCGGTATTACGAGTCTTGGAAAAAGTGAGCGGTACAGCCTCTCCTGTCAAGACTCCTACCGCATTTAAAAGTCAGTAGTTAAGAGTTTTATGGGCTAACGCCGTAACATAAAACTCTTAACTAAAGTGCTAAAAAGTACACTAACACCCATAAACTACCTATTAACCCCTAAACCGAGGCCCCCCCCCCCCCCGCACATCGCAAACACTTAAATACATTTTTTAACCCCTAATCTGCCGACCGGACATCGCCGCCACTGTAATAAATATATTAACCCCTAAACCGTCGCACTCCCGCCTTGCAAACACTAGTTACACTTTATTAACCCCTAATCTGCCGTCCCTAACATCGCCGACACCTACCTACATTTATTAACCCCTAATCTGCCGCCCACAACGTCGCCACCACTATATTAAATGTATTAACCCCTAAACCTAACCCCCCCTAACTTAAATATAATTTAAATAAATCGAAATAAAATAACTACAATTAACTAAATGAATCCTATTTAAAACAAAATACTTACCTATAAAATAAACCCTAAGATAGCTACAATATAACTAATAATTACATTGTAGCTATTTTAGGATTTATTTTTATTTTGCAGACAAGTTTGTATTTATTTTAACTAGGTAGAATAGTTATTAAATAGTTATTAACTATTTAATAAATACCTAGCTAAAATAATTACAAATTTACCTGTAAAATAAACATTAACCTAAGTTACAATTACACCTAACACTACACTATAAATAAATTAATTACCTAAATTAAATTAAACTAATTACAGTTAAATAAAATAAACTAAAGTACAAAAAAAACATACTAAATTACAAAAAATAATAAAATAATTACAAGAATTTTAAACTAATTACACCTACTCTAATCCCCTTAATAAAATAAAAAAGCCCCCCAAAATAAAAAAGCCCTACCCTATACTAAATTACAAATAGCCCTTAAAAGGGCCTTTTACGGGGCATTGCCCCAAAGTAATCAGCTCTTTTACCTGTAAAAAAAATTACAATACCCCCCCAACATTACAACCCACCACCCACACACCCAACCCTACTCTAAAACCCACCCAATCCCCCCTTAATAAAACCTAACACTAACCCCTTGAAGATCACCCTACCTTGAGATGTCTTCACCCAACCGGGCAGAAGTGGTCCTCCAGACGGCCAGAAGTCTTCATCCGATCTGGGCAGAAGAGGACCTCCAGACGAGAAGAAGTCTTCATCCAGACGGCATCTTCTATCTTCATCCATCCGGAGCGGAGCGGGTCCATCTTCAAGCCAGCCGACGCGGAGCATCCTCTTCGAACGACATCCAACTGAAGAATGAAGGTTCCTTTAAATGACGTCATCCAAGATGGCATCCCTTGTATTCCTATTGGCTGATAGGATTCTATCAGCCAATCGGAATTAAGGTAGGAAAAATCCTATTGGCTGATGCAATCAGCCAATAGGATTGAGCTCGCATTCTATTGGCTGTTCCAATCAGCCAATAGGATTGAAGTTCAATCCTATTGACTGATTGCATCAGCCAATAGGATTTTTTCTACCTTAATTCCGATTGGCTGATAGAATTCTATCAGCCAATCGGAATCTAAGGGACGCCATCTTGGATGACGTCACTTAAAGGTTTTTTTATTTTGGGGGGCTTTTTTATTTTGATAGGGCTATTAGATTAGGTGTAATTAGTTTAAATTTCTGTAATTTGTTTATTATTTTCTGTAATTTAGTGGGGTTTTTTTTGTACTTTAGCTAATTTAATTTAATTTAGGTTATTGTATTTAATTTAGTTAATTGTATTTAATTTATGTAATTTATTTAATTGTAGTGTAGTGTTAGGTGTTATTGTAACTTAGGTTAGGTTTTATTTTACAGGTAAATTTGTATTTATTTTAGCTAGGTAGTTATTAAATAGTTAATAACTATTTAATAACTATTCTACCTAGTTAAAATAAATACAAACTTGCCTGTAAAATAAAAATAAACCCTAAGCTAGCTACAATGTATCAATTAGTTATATTGTAGCTATCTTAGGGTTTATTTTATAGGTAAGTATTCAGTTTTAAATAGGAATAATGTAGTTAATAGTAGTAATTTTAGTTATATTTATTTAAATTAGATTTAAGTTAGGGGGTGTTAGGGTTAGACTTAGGTTTAGGGGTTAATAAATTTAATATAGTGGGGGCGACGTTGGGGACGGCAGATTAGGGGTTAATAACATAATGTAAGTGGCGGCGGTGTAGGGGATGGCAGATTAGGGGTTAATAGCATAATGTAGGTGGCGGCGGTGTTGGGGGGGTCAGATTAGGGGTTAATAAGTATACTGTAGGTGGTGGCGGTGTAGGGGGCGGCAGACTAGGGGTTAATAAGTATAACGTAGGTGGTGGTGGAATCCGGGAGCGGCGGTTTAGGGGTTAATAACTTTATTTAGTTGCGGCGGGGTTTGGGAGTGGCGGTATAGGGGTAAAACAGTTTAGTATAGTGTGGGTGTTTAGTCACAGGGTACCAATAAAGCTGGGAAAAAGCCGAAGAGCAGCGAGATCGATGACTGTTAGTTAACAACAGTCCGCTGCTCATCGCCCTGTACTTGGTGAGTGGCTTTTTGACAGCTTTTTTGGTAACTTTAGAGAACGTATTCAGGTCCGCGGCAGCGATGTTAGGCGATCTTAGGCGAGCGTATTGGTGCCGTTGAATGCAAGTAAGTTGACGGGTTGATAAATAGGGGCCAAAGTCTCAAAATAACAACTCTGGATGGCACCCCTCTTGGTTCAGACTTGATCCATTTTGAATCAGCACCCTTGACCCTGACTGTGGGAGTCCTTCATACGGAACAGATGCAGTTCAAGGTCATTCATTCCCCAGCACAACCTGTCATCCTTCAACTTCTTTAGCTTTGTATACATAATCCGCAGTTTGACTGGGCTGAAGGACAACTGGCCTCCTGGGATACCTCCTGTTTCCACTCCTGCCTTGCTAAAGTCACTCCTCTGCTCCGCATCTCCATAGCCAGTCTTCAGACTCTTTCAAACCTTCCCTCAGTATACATGGACTTCACAGATGTTTTTGAGAAGAAAGCAGCTGACGTGCTGTCACCCCACTGTCCGTATGACTGTAAAACCGACCTCTTTCCCGGAGCCCCACTTCCTAAAGGGAGGACTTATCCACTCTCCAAAGCTGAAACCAAATCCATGGAGGAGTACATCCAAGAGAACCTTGCTAATAGTTTCCTTCGCCCTTCCTTTTCTCCTGCTGGGGCAGGTTTCTTTTTCGTCAGTAAGAAGGATGGTGGGCTCCGACCCTGTATCAACTACAGGGCCTTGAACATCATAACTATCAAGAATCGCTATCCCATTCCTTTAATCACTGAACTGTATGACTCACTCCAGGATGCTCGCTTCTTTACCAAGCTGAACTTACATGGGGCATACAATCTGATTCATATCTTCCCAGGCCACGAATGGAAGACCGCCTTCAAAACAAGATCAGGGCATTACGAATAACTTGTAATGCCCTTTGGGCTGTGAAACGCCCCTGCAGTCTTCCAGGCATTTGTCAAGGATGTCTTCCGTGACCTCCTCAACCGCACTGTCATCGTCTATCTGGATGACATCCTTGTTTTCTCTTCCACTTTGGAGGAGCATCATAAACACGTGAGACAGGTATTTCAACGTCTCAGAGACAATTCTTTGGTAGCCAAGCTAGTAAAATGGGAGTTTAATCAAATTCAGATCCAATTCCTTGGTTATGTCATCTTGAAGGAGGGTTTTGCCATGGATCCTGCTAAACTCACAGCAGTTTTAGAATGGCCTCAACCTACTTCATTAAAGGAATTACAGAGATTCTTGGGGTTCTCCAATTATTACCGCAAGTTTATAAAGAACTTTTTTTAAACAGTCACTCCTCTCACTGAATTGACAAAATGGAACAGAGACTGTAAACATTGGCCTCCTGAAGCCATAAATGCCTTCTCTCGTCTGAAAAAGGCTTTCTGTTCTGCTCCTGTGCTCCGCCATCCTGATCCTGACCTACAGTTCACTTTAGAGGTTGATGCCTCCTAGATATGGGCTGGAGCATTTCTAACCCAAAGGGATCCTTTGACTTCCAAGTCACACCCTGTAGCTTTTTTCTCTAAATGCTTTACTCCTGCAGAGAGGAATTACAATGTGGGTAATTGTGAACTCTTAGCCATTAAGATGGCTTTGACTGAATGGCATCATTGGTTAGAGGGCACCGCTAATCCCATTCAGATTCTCACCGACCACAAGAATCTGACTTACCTAGAGACTGCTCATCGACTTAATCCTTGACAGGTCAGGTGGGACTTGTTCTTTTCCCATTTTAACTTTGTGGTCTCTTATCTACCTGGGACCAAGAACAAGAAGGCGGATGCCCTTTCCCTTCAGTTCCCTCACTCAAGTGACTCCTCTGAAGCCCTTATTGAACACATCATACCTTCTTCCTGTGTGGTTGCTAAACTAAATACCACCCTTCTGCAAAGACTGCAATGTGCCCAGTCTAGTAAACCTCCTGGAGCCCCTGTGGCCCCCGATATCCTCTTTGCACCTCTGAACCTACGCACCCCTGTGCTATCCTGGGCTCATGATAGTAAACTCTCAGGACATCTTGGTTTGACTAGGACTTTTAAGGGTCTTTCCCAACATGTATGGTGGCCTAATATGAAGTCTGACACTCAGGATTATGTGAAAGCCTGCACAACTTGTGCTGCCAACAAAACTCCCTGATCCTTGCCTCCCAGCTTGCTCCAACCATTGTCCATTCCCAAACAACCATGGACACATAACTATGGACTTCATTGTGGACCTCCCACCTTCTGACCACCATACAGTTATCTGGGTTGTGGTAGATCGGTTCTCCAGACTGGCTCGTTTTGTACCCTTAACGAAACTGCCTTCGGCCCAGGAATTATCGTCTCTTTTTCTCTTGCATTTGGTACAACTTCATCACATTACTGTGAATATTGTTTCCGACAGAGGTCCACAATTCATCTCTACCTTTTGGAGAGCCTTTTCCAAGTTGATTGGAACCACTGTTTCCTTGTCTTCTGGCTACTATCCACAGACCAATGGACAAACTGAGAGAGTAAACCAGGATCTCGAGGGCTACCTTAGAGCCTTTGTCAATTATCTCCATGCCAACTGGTCTGACTTGCTGCCCCTAGCTGAGCTGGCAAGAAACACTCATTGGCACTCTTCTCTACGATGTTCTCCATTTCATGCTGCAGCAGGGTATCAACCTTGTGTCTTCCCTTTTTCTGCTCAGTCTACTGGGGTTCCTGCTGCAGACTGATACGTTACTGAACTCAACACTCGTTGGCAACGCATTCGCTCTCAGCAACGTTCAGCTGTCTCTAGATACAAGAAGTTTGCTGATCATCATAGAGCCTCTGTACATGCCATCTCGGTAGGTGAACGTGTTTGGGTCTCTACTTGACATATTCGTCTAGGTCAACCCTGTCACAAACTAGGGCCTAGGTTTATCGGTCCTCACAAAGTCCTGAAAAGACTGTCTCCTGTTGCCTACAAAGTGGCCTTGCCCAAAACCCTACACATACACCAAGTCTTTCACATCTCTCTACACAAGCCTTACATAAGGAATAGATATACCCGACTCAGAGCTCCTCCTCCTCCACTCCTGGTCCATGGCGACCTATGAATATGAGGTTGATAAGATCCTGGACTCCAGATACAGGCGCAGACAACTGCAGTATCTTGTACATTGGAAGGGTTATTCTGTGGCGGATCATTCCTGGGTTCCTGCCCGTGATGTACATGCTCCATCTTTGGTCTCCAGATTCCATGTTGATCACCCTTTGAAGCTGACTCTGGTTCCCGGAGGGAACCCTTGAGAAGCGGGCTATGTCACGCCACGCCGCTCTAGCTGTTGCTAGGGGCACGGTGTCTCCTTCCCTGCTCGTTGTCAGGGGTTGTGTTGGGTCCGGATGCGTGCAGCGCTGACATCATCGGCGCACGCTCCTCTCTCTGATCCCGGTCCGGATTCCTGTGGCACAAACCCTGCGCCTATGTAAGTTGCTCAGAACGATCTATCACTGCCCAAGTATAGGTGTTACTTTGTGTGATCCTGGGTGTGATAGATCGTTATTCTCTGGATAGCCTTATAGTTGATGTACCCTACCTATCTGACTACTCTACTTGATTAACCCCTATTGCTCTGGATTGCCTTATTGTTGATTAACCCTGCCTGTCCGACTACTCTGCCTGATTAACGCCTATTGCTCTGGATTGCCTTATTGTTGATGAACTCTGCCTGTCTGACTACTTTGCCTGATTAACCCCTATTGCTCTGGATTGCCTCTTTGCTGCCAAACCCTGCCTGCCTGACCATTCTAGTGGTTTACTTCTGGACTGCCTCACAATTGCCAAAACCTGCCTGCCTGACCATTCTAGTGGTTTGCCTTTGGACTGCTTTACCGTTGCCGAACCCTGCCTGCCTGGCCTGACCCTTCTAGCGATTTACCTTTGGACTGTCTTACTGTTGCCAAACCATGCCTACCTGACCTTTCTAGTGGTTTACCCCATAACTGCCTTTCTCTGATTCCCTGTCTGTTGCCGCCGAAGACTATCCTGCCTGTGGTGAGTGCAGCTTACCTCATCTTGCGAACTTTCTCTGCTCTGGGATATTCCCTATCATTCCAGCTTGACGCCGGGATAAGAAGATTACTGGCCGAGTTCGATCTGATAGTGGAATATCCTTCGAGCATCACAAAGAGAATCGTATAGAAATAAACAACAATAAAATGATTTGGAGATAAATGGAGAGGAGGAAGGATGAGAAGTGATGGATGAATAAATAATCAAATCATATTAATTGGACTATGGTGGTTAAAATAGAAATACTGCTGTTATAGCCTTTGAATTACAAAATATAATAATCAACCACTCAAAATTGCAGCAGCTTGAGAAGTCATGGTTGTGTAGAAACAGCTGGTTGTGTCTATCTAAGTCACTTCAGCTAATTAAGTAATGTATCAAAATCATATAGCTTTACAGTTGCAGTAATGCTGTCACTACATTTATTTTCTTTGCTGTTAGCTGTTGCTACATATATATATCTAGTTTGACTGATACCTTGCAGAAAAAAAGCATTTTACTATAATAAAGCTGTTGCCATCATGTTGTAATTATGAAATTGTCACAATGTTCAGATAGCATAAATTGTAAGGGAAATTAACTGGAAAAATACACATTATAATATGTTTATTTACCAAAAAATACCCAGATCCCATCTGGAAGTCAGGACACATTTCAAATCTGGGGCACAGCAAAATCTCTACTGATATTATACCCTATTTTATATCATCATGTTTAATGTATCTACAAAAACCAAGAAAAGGGCACAATCCCGGAGAATTTGTAACACACCTTGTTGAGAATTAGCAAAATGACATCCCAAAACAAATGTGCTTATAGCAGGGGTCGACAAATCTGTTTGAATATTAGGAGCCAGAAATAATATTTAGGACCCAGACTGTGGTATTTGTAGATAAAATGAGAACAACCCAAAAAGTTGGGAACCAAGGGTAAAACCCTAGGAGCTAGTGGAAGGTTTGTCGGGCCCTGGCTGGCTTATAGGGTATAGGGATTTGTTCCATAAGGTCCAACTCTCTAAAGTTCACTAACATGCAGTGAAATCATTATGCAAACCCTCTCATGGGAAGTCCTCACTCAGTTCCCAATAAAAAGGTAAGAGAGGTATGAGAGGTAAGCTGCCTCTTATGGAAAATAATAAAACTCAGGAATTTTAAATCTGAAAGGGCGGAGCAAATGCAACAGAGAGTGTCTAACACAGACAACTTAAAAACTTTAAACAAAACACCAAAACATACAAATCAAATTGCAAAAATTTTAAACGTACCTTAAAGGGATACTGAACCCAATTTTTTTCTTTTGTGATTCAGATAGAGCATGCAATTTTAAGCAATTTTCTAATTTACTCCTATTATCAAATTTTCTTTGTTCTCTTGCTATCTTTATTTAAAAAAAAAAAAAGTCCAGAACCCTGGATTGGTGGATGAATCAGCAAGAACAATTACATTCTTGCTTTTCAAATAAAGATACCAACAGAATGAAGAACAATTGCTAATATGAGTAAATTAGAAAGCTGCTTAAAATTGCATGCTCTATCTGAATCACAAAAGAAAAAATTTGGGTTCAGTGTCCCTGTAACTTGCATCTACTTCTAGTATTGAATACATATCTGTTTCGATTAGTACATTATTTTGAGACAAAGGGGGATATTTATCAAACGTCTGTCAGACCTGATCCGACAATGCGGATCAGGTCCGACATACCTCACTGAATGCGGAGAGCAATACGCTCTCCGTATTCAGCATTGCACCAGCAGCTCTTGTGAAGTGCTGTTGCAACACTGCCCCCTGCAGACTCACGGCCAATCGGCCACAAGCAGGGGGTGTCAATCAACCCGATTGTACTCGATCGGGTTGAATTCCAGCAATCTCTGTCCGCCTGCTCAGGGCAGACGGACAGCGTTATGGAGCAGCGGTCTTTAGACCGTTGCTTCATATCTGCTGTTTCTGCGAAACACAGGCCCTCAAGTTCCATCCGGAGCTTGATAAATGGGCCTCATAGTCACCAGCTTTCATTTGGTAAATAAGATGGTGACATCTGCAGGGGTAACACACAAAGAGAATACAAGGAGGCCCATTTATCAAGCTCTGTATGGAGCTTGTGGGCCCGTGTTTCTGGCGAGTCTTCAGACTCGCCAGAAACAGCAGTTATGAAGCAGCGGTCTAAAGACCGCTGCTCCATAACCCTGTCCGTCTGCTCAGAACAGGCGGACAGAGATCGCCTGAATTCAACCCAATCGAGTACGATCGTATTGATTGACACCCCCCTTCTGGCGGCAAATTGTCCGCGAATCTGCAGGGGGCGGCGCTGTACCAGCAGCTCACAAGAGCTGCTGGTGCAATGCTGAATACGGAGAGCGTATTGCTCTCTGCATTCAGCGATGTCTATCGGACCTGATCAGCACTGTCGGATCAGGTCCGACAGACATTTGATAAATAGGCCTCAAGGCCTTAAAAAATGTCAGGAACTACCCTGCCCAGCTTACTTGCCAAGGCTGCAATAATACTTTGCACTATTCTAACGACTTACTTCAGATTTTGAAACTACATTTAGAAAGGTCAATTGAAATATATATGGGTGTATTTCAATTTTAAATAGAAGCATTTTGTATTATACTTCTGTTAGTCAAAAATGTTGCTAGTAAAAGTTATGACTATTGTTTAGATGCATACAAACATACAATGAGGTACCGGGTCATTATTGTATCCCAGTTTGAAAGGACAACAGCAGAAGGAGCGATTTGACCCCCCTCACCCCAGCTACTAATAGAGCTTCTTACCTATTGCTACTTGTGAAGCATATGGAGCACAGAATGTAGGTAACACAAAAAAAAGAAAATGGGAAAAAAATGGTGGTGCACCCTCTATAAACATCACATTTGAATAGTACAGGGAGTGCAGAATTATTAGGCAAGTTGTATTTTTGAGGATTAATTTTATTATTGAACAACAACCATGTTCTCAATGAACCCAAAAAACTCATTAATATCAAAGCTGAATAGTTTTGGAAGTCGTTTTTAGTTTGTTTTTAGTTATAGCTATTTTAGGGGGATATCTGTGTGTGCAGGTGACTATTACTGTGCATAATTATTAGGCAACTTAACAAAAAACAAATATATACCTATTTCAATTATTTATTTTTACCAGTGAAACCAATATAACATCTCAACATTCACAAATATACATTTCTGACATTCAAAAACAAAACGAAAACAAATCAGTGACCAATATAGCCACCTTTCTTTGCAAGGACACTCAAAAGCCTGCCATCCATGGATTCTGTCAGTGTTTTGATCTGTTCACCATCAACATTGCATGCAGCAGCAACCACAGCCTCCCAGACACTGTTCAGAGAGGTGTACTGTTTTCCCTCCTTGTAAATCTCACATTTGATGATGGACCACAGGTTCTCAATGGGGTTCAGATCAGGTGAACAAGGAGGCCATGTCATTAGATTTTCTTCTTTTATACCCTTTCTTGCCAGCCATGCTGTGGAGTACTTGGACGTGTGTGATGGAGCATTGTCCTGCATGAAAATCATGTTTTTCTTGAAGGATGCAGACTTTTTCCTGTACCACTGCTTGAAGAAGGTGTCTTCCAGAAACTGGCAGTAGGACTGGGAGTTGAGCTTGACTCCATCCTCAACCGAAAAGGCCCCACAAGCTCATCTTTGACGATACCAGCCCAAACCAGTACTCCACCTCCACCTTGCTGGCGTCTGAGTCGGACTGGAGCTCTCTGCCCTTTACCAATCCAGCCATGGGCCCATCCATCTGGCCCATCAAGACTCACGCTCATTTCATTAGTCCATAAAACCTTAGAAAAATCAATCATGAGATATTTCTTGGCCCAGTCTTGACGTTTCAGCTTGTGTGTCTTGTTCAGTGGTGGTCGTCTTTCAGCCTTTCTTATCTTGGCCATGTCTCTGAGTATTGCACACCTTGTGCTTTTGGGCACTCCAGTGATGTTGCAGCTCTGAAATATGGCCAAACTGGTGGCAAGTGGCATCTTGGCAGCTGCACGCTTGACTTTTCTCAGTTCATGGGCAGTTATTTTGCGCCTTGGTTTTTCCACACGCTTCTTGCGACCCTGTTGACTATTTTGAATGAAACGCTTGATTGTTCGATGATCACGCTTTAGAAGCTTTGCAATTTTAAGAGTGCTGCATCCCTCTGCAAGATATCTCACTATTTTTTACTTTTCTGAGCCTGTCAAGTCCTTCTTTTGACCCATTTTGCCAAAGGAAAGGAAGTTGCCTAATAATTATGCACACCTGATATAGGGTGTTGATGTCATTAGACCACACCCCTTCTCATTACAGAGATGCACATCACCTAATATGCTTAATTGGTAGTAGGCTTTCGAGCCTATACAGCTTGGAGTAAGACAACATGCATAAAGAGGATGATGTGGTCAAAATACTCATTTGCCTAATAATTCTGCACACAGTGTATATAGCTTCTTCAGATAGAAGATGAGTTATGAGCTGTTTTAGGTAGTTAGGGACTGGATTTAAGGAGCAGCAGGAATGATCTGGTCTCCAAGCTCAAATTCTCTTTTATGATTAACATTTCCTTATGTTTGGCCCTTGTGCTTCTCTAAAGAATTCCCAGAAAAAAAATATTTAAAGGGAGTTCAAACTGTAGGAAATATTTTCTTAAAACCAAGAATACGTGAGTGTTAAAAGATGGACAATTTTCATGAAAATATGACACAGGACAAGCTGTGCATTATGAATAAACATTGGAAAATGGAACAAAAACTGTTTGATTAACGGAAGTTTTTTCTTTTTAATTTTCTAAAAATGATTTTTTTTTTTTTAAATAAATGCATCAATATAGTAAATATTTCAATCAGCAGAAGTACTTTCTCCTGACATGCCCTGCACAGCATGCAGAATCTCTTACAAGTAGTAAGCTTCACCTCAGAGTGGTATTCCCATGTATTTAACACAATTCTTGCCACTATACTCACACCTTTACCACTCACTTACAGAAGTAATAACTATGTTGTGTGCATACCAGAGATCTGTTCTTTCCTTTTCAACAGAGGCCAAGGGGCCGATTTATCATGTGTCGGGCGGACAGCGGATCATGTCCGACCTGACATTGATAAATGCAGACAGCATACGCTGTCCACATTTATCATTGTACAATCATTTTGAGTGAAATGCTTGTGCATTACCGCCCCCTGCACATTCACGGCCAATTGGTCACTAGCAGGGAGTGTCAATCATCCTGATCGTATCTGATCGGGATGATTGCTGTCCCCCACCTCAGAGGTGGCGGACGCGGTCTTATGAACGCTGCTTCTTATTTTATGTTTCAGGGGTACCTGAAACTACAGGGGGTAGATTGCAGCATTCGTTGCTTGATAAATCTACCCCTATGTCTGAAGGGCTCTGAAAAGTGATATTGATTGGTGACCTCACCTCCCAAGGAGGTTTGGCGGCTGTTAGAGCCGCCAAACAGCTCCCCAACCTGAAAGACTTGCATCTGCGGTGATTACAGATCAGGTAGGATAAGCAAAAGAAGCCCCCTGAATAATAGATTGATGATTCAGCCACCAAGTTAGAGACAAGTGTGTGCTGGAATCTAAGAATATCTCTTAAGATATCTGGGTATAATCCCTGCACCATTGAGGAAGCATACAAAGCTGAAGAGGTCTCATGTGAAATTGAGCAAATGGAATTGCATCTGAAGCTGCAATCATGAGACGTAGTACTTCCATACACATAGCCACTGAAGGGATTGAGAGAGACTGAAGGTTCAGGCAAGCTGATATCAAATGTATTTGTCTCTGTTCTGTTAGGAAAAGAGTCATGGACACTAAATGTATTTGGACACCTAAACAAGGTAACCTTAGTCTGAGGAATCAAGGAACTCTTTGGTAAATTGATCCTCTAACCATGTCTTTGAAGAAACTACAATAATTGTTTTGTGTGAAATTCTGCTAAATGAAAAGATTGAGCTAGTACCAAGATTTACCGTTCAGTTAACAAAACACTGCAATACCATGAGCTCTGATTACGTACAAAAGGGTACCCAGGACCTTGATAAATACTCTTGGAACTGTAGCTAGACCAAATGGAAGAACAAATTGATGATGCTTTTCCAGAAAAGCAAACCTCAAACTGGTGATGTTATGAGTGAATTGGGATCTGAAGTTAAGCATCCTTTAAATCTATTGTGGACATAAAGTGAGCTTGTTGAATAAAAGGCAGAATAGAACTGATAGTTTCCATCTTGAAAGATGGTATTCTTAGAAATTTGTTTGGAGTTTTCAGATTCAAAATTTATCTGAAATAGTCTGACTTCTTTGGAATATTGAAGAGGTTTAACTAAAATCCCATCCTCTGTAGCTTTGCGCAGTGGCAGATTCGTAGCCAATGAGGTTTATCCGAGGCGCGATTATTGCTAATTGAAAACTTTTCCCAATACCCCGCTGTGGCGTCTTGAAATATATCCGACACCGGCAATTTTTTACAGTCTCTACGGAGACTGAAAATTTTGGTACAATAAAGAGGAAACTCAGTAAAAAAAAATTTTAAAAAATCCCATCCTCAGTTCCTGTAAAGGAACTGGGACAATTACTCCCATATCTTCCAGATCTGAGACAGATTGAAGAAAAGCTAGAGCTTTTACAGGATTCTTTGGAATATAGGACAGAAAAAAACCTGTCTCTGTGAGGCCTTGTTCTGAATCCAATTTGATATAACTTAGAAACAGATTTAAACCAAGGCTCCTGAAAGAGGTTGAATCTGCTCCCTATTAGCAATACTGGATTGGGGCTGTATATTCATGCAGTTTTGGAGGCTGGAACAGATTTCTTATTCTGTTTGGATTTGTTGATTTTTTTCCAATTTGCAATGGGTATCCAGATTGAACCAGAAGAGCTGTGCATCAGTTTTCTGTTCTTTATTCTGATGAAAAGAACAAAAACAATTAGGCATTTTATCCAGTATGTAGAAAGGCCCTTCTTAGAAAAGACAATTTTCTGTCTGAAAGGTCCTTAAAAGAAGAACTGTCTTCTAAAGGAATAGAAGTACGTTTAGCTAAAGTGGAAGTTGCCCCATCTACTTTGGGAACTGTTTCCCATAATTCTAGATTAGCAGCAGGTAAAGGATATAGCTTTTTGAACCTTGTAGAAGGATTAAAAGACACACCTGGTTTAGACCATTCCTTAGCAATCATATCAGAGACAGCGTCGGGTATAGGAAAAATCTCAGGGAGATTAACAAAAGTTTTAATTGCTGAATTTAAATGATTACAAGGTTTATCATAAGGAGGTTTAGGTTCTTTAACCCCTAGAGTGACTAAGACCTCTTTTAAAAGAGAAGGAATGTGTTCAGCTTTAACTAAAAAGGAGGAATTATCAAGTTCTTTTTCAAATGAGGGAGCCTCACTCTCAGAGGAAACCTCACCGTCTGAAGATACAGTATCCTTAGGATCAGGACATACATTACTTGTAGAAGGTAACATATGAACCTTTTGCGTTTGTGTAAAGGTGGTAGGGCAGCCAATGTATCTGTAATAGCGATAGTAATAACGTTTTGAATTGCTGGAGTTACTCCATCTGCATCTTCCTGTAATGAACAGACAGTAGTAGGTGTTTTTTCACTCTGAGAAACATAATTAGGTTGATTAGTGTATGATAATAAATCTAAATATGAGCCACATAAATGAGCTGAAGGTACAATAAGCACACTTAACATTGGTATAACTGTGTTCAAGAGACTCAGTTTCTAGAGTAAATATAGGGACAGATTTGTGCTTCTCCATTATAGCAATAAGCAAAAGCAATACAATAAGCACTATTCAAATAACTGTCAGTGCACGTAAAAAAACCTTTACGGCTAGATTACGAGTTTTGCGTCAGGCTTAAAAAGCAGCGTTGGCTGGTCCCAACGCTGCTTTTTAACGCCCGCTGGTATTACGAGTCTTGCAGGTACACTAACACTAACACCCATAAACTACCTATTAACCCCTAAACCGAGGCTCCCCCACATAGCAAACACTAAAATACATTTTTTAACCCCTAATCTGCCGAACCGGACATCGCCGCCACTATAATAAATATTTTAACCCCTAAACCGCTGCACTCCCACCTCGCAAACATTAGTTAAATATTATTAACCCCTAATCTGCCATCCCTAACATTGCCAACACCTACCTACATTTATTAACCCCTAATCTGCCGCCCCCAACGTTGCCGCCACTATACTAAAGTTATTAACCCCTAAATCTAAGTCTAACACTAACCCTAACCCCCCTAACTTAAATATAATTTAAATAAATCTAAATAAAATTCCTATCATTAACTAAATAATTCCTATTTAAAACTAAATACTTACCTATAAAATAAACCCTAAACTAGCTACAATATAACTAATAATTACATTGTATCTAGTGTAGGGTTTACTTTTATATTACAGGCAAGTTTGTATTTATTTTAACTAGGTAGAATAGTTACTAAATAGTGATTAACTATTTAATAAACTACCTAATTAAAATAAATACAAAAGTACCTGTAAAATAAAACCTAACCTAAGTTACAATTACACCTAACACTACACTATAATTAATTAATTCCCTAAACTAAATACAATTAATTAAAATTAGCTAAAGTACAAAAAAAACACTAAATTACAGAAAATAATAAACAAATTACAAGATTTTAAACTAATTACACCTAATCTAATCCCCCTAACAAAATAACCCCCCCCCCCCCAAAATAAAAAAGCCCTACCCTACACTAAATTACAAATAGCCCTTAAAAGGGCCTTTTGTGGGGCATTGCCCCAAAGTAATTAGCTCTTTTACCTGTAAAAAAAATTACAAATCCCCCCCAACATTAAAACCCACCACCCACACAACCAACCCTACCCACCCAATACCCCCTTAAAAAAACCTAACACTAACCCCTTGAAGATCACCTTAACGGGAGAAGTTTTCACCCAACCTGGCCAAAGTCCTCAACGAATCCGGCAGAAGTGATCCTCCAGACGGGCAGAAGTGGTCCTCCAGATGGGCAGAAGTCTTAATTCAGACGGCATCTTCTATCTTCATCCATCCATCGCAGGGCGGGTCCATCTTCAAGACATCCGATGCGGAGCATCCTCTTCTTTCCACGGCGACTGAAGAATGAAGGTACCTTTAAGTAACGTCATCCAAGATGACGTCCCTTCAATTCCGATTGGCTGATAGAATTCTATCAGTCAATCGGAATTAAGGTAGAACAAATCCTATTGGCTGATGCAATCAGCCAATAGGATTGAAGTTCAATCCTATTGGCTGATCCAATCAGCTAATAGGATTGAGCTGGCATTCTTTTGGCTGTTCCAATCAATGTCTTGAAGATTGACCCGCTCCGCGCCGGATGGATGAAGATAGAAGATGCCGTCTAGATGAAGACTTCTGCCCGTCTGGAGAACCTCTTCTGTCCATCCGGAGGACCACTTCTGCCGGATTTGTTTAGGATTTCGGCCCAATTGGGTGAAGACTTCTCCCGGTAAGGTGATCTTCAAGGGGTTAGTGTTAGGTTTTTTAAGGGGGTATTGGGTGGGTTTTAGAGTAGGGTGGGTGGTGGGTTTTAATGTTGGGGGGGATTTGTAATTTTATTTACAGGTAAAAGAGCTGATTACTTTGGGGCAATGCCCCGCAAAAGGCCCTTTTAAGGGCTATTTGTGATTTAGTGTAGGGTAGGGCTTTTTTTATTTTGGGGGGGCTTTTTTATTTTGTTAGGGGTATTAGATTAGGTGTAATTAGTTTAAAAATCTTGTAATTTGTTTATTATTTTCTGTAATTTAGTGTTTGTTTTTTCTTGTACTTTAGCTAATTTTAATTAATTGTATTTAATCGTATTTAGTTTAGGGAATTAATTTAATTATAGTGTAGTGTTAGGTGTAATTGTAACTTAGGTTAGGTTTATTTTACAGGTACTTTTGTATTTATTTTAACTAGGTAGTTTATTAAATAGTTAATAACTATTTAGTAACTATTCTACCTAGTTAAAATAAATACAAACTTGTCTGTAAAATAAAAATAAACCCTAAACTGGATACAATGTAATTATTAGTTATATTGTAGCTAGTTTAGGGTTTATTTTATAGGTAAGTATTTAGTTTTAAATAGGAATAATTTAGTTAATGATAGTAATTTTATTAATATTTATTTAAATTATATTTAAGCTAGGGGGTGTTAGGGTTAGGGTTAGACTTAGGTTTAGGGGTTAATAAATTTAGAATAGTGGCGGCGACGTTGGGTGCGGCAGATTAGGGGTTAATTAATGTAGGTAGATGTCGGCGATGTTAGGGACTGCAGATTAGGGGTTAATAATATTTAACTAATGTTTGCGAGGCGGGAGTGTGGCGGTTTAGGGGTTATTATAGTGGCGGTGACGTTGGGGGCAGCAGATTAGGGGTTAAGAAGTGTAGGTAGGTTGCGGCAACATTGGGGGCAGCAGATTAGGGGTTAATAAATATAATGTAGGTGTCGGCGATGTTGGGGGCATCAGATTAGGGTTTCATAAGTATAATATAGGTGGCGGTGTTCGGAGCGGCAGATTAGGGGTAAATAATATAATGTAGGTTGCGGCGATGTTGGGGGCGGCAGATTAGGGGTTAATAAGTGTAAGATTAGGGGTGTTTAGACTCGGGGTTTATGTTAGGGTGTTAGGTGTAGACATAAAATGTATTTCCCCATAGGAATCAATGGGGCTGCTTTAAGGAGCTTTATGCTGCTTTTTGGCAGGTTTTAGACTTTTTTTCAGCTGGCTCTCCCCTTTAATTCCTATGGGGAAATCGTGCACGAGCACGTTACACCAGCTCACCGCTAACATAAGCAGCGCTGGTATTGGAGTGCGGTAAGGAGCAAAATTTTGCTTGACGCTCACTTCTTGTCTGGGTTGTAAAAACCCGTAATACCAGCACTGTCTGTAACTGAGCGGTGAGCATAAACTGCTCATTAGCACTGCACAGCCTCTAACACCAAACTCGTAATCTAGCCGTTACTGTTTAAATAAATGAAAAGCGGGCCAAATATCCATCATGCGCATATCCGAGAGTCGTGCGCTAACCTGACATTCGACATGCGCTAATTCAATGGATCAATTAAGCTGTACCCTATGAGGCTATGATTAGACGTGTGCTAACCCAACGAGCATATTTAAGTGTTGGGACCCGACGCACAAAAACAAAAGCGCGCCAAAATATTTCTTGCATGCAAAAAGCAAAGGGAATAGTGAGTATCTGTCCCAGGGCCATATATATATATATATATATATATAAACTTTCATGAAAAGAAGAGACACTCACAGGATTTAGTTAACACAAAATGTATTAATAGTTCATCAATTCAGTCAGTCAACATTTCGGTCCTCACAGGGACCTTTGTCAAGAATGTTTCTTTCTGAAATCCTTGCACACTGAGACGCCAAATCCCACCCAGCTAAAAGACCTGTGACATTAAAAGTCACGTGACTACTTTTAATGTCACAGGTCTTTTAGCTGGGTGGGATTTGGTCGTAGTCGTCTCAGTGTGCAACGATTTCAGAAAGAAACAGTCTTGACAAAGGTCCCTGCGAGGACCGAAACGTTGACTGACTGAATTGATGAACTATTAATAAATTTTGTGTTAACTAAGTCCTGTGAGTGCCTCTTCTTTTCATGAAAGTTTCTGCCTATCTACCATAGAGTGCACCCAGGCAACACAACCTACAGTGAGTGCTTGGATCCCAAAACTAGAGTATGTATATATATATATATATATATATATATATACACACACACATCTATAAATAAACTTTTAACATTTTAAAATTGCCTATAAACAAAGCTTTGAGTGTCTATATATAAAAATATAAAACATACTGACCCATAGACACTCGTCCACTATCAAGCAAGTAGCAGAACTTAAACCAGTACCGAAACATATCAGCAGAGGTAATGGAATAGGAGTGAAACATCTATACTATAATTGCGTTTGTAATGTCCGTCGCCGTCGACAGTTGCGCACGCATCCTCAATGGAATGTTGGCAGCGCGAGGACAAAATAATTCACCTGGATGCAGCTTCGCTGGTCCAGGTGAATTCCCGAAAATGGCAGGGTGGTGAAAGAATCCACCGAAGGTGGATCCTTTCACCACCCTGCCATTTTCGGAATCTACGCTGCATCCCGGTGGATGCAGAGAAGGCAAACGGAGCATTAAAAAAAAACAACTAACCACCCGCATCAAGTACTAAAAAAACACACCGCCCGCACGAAATATAACAAAAAAAAATAAACCTACACGAAGTATTAACCCCTAAACCGCAAAACCCCAACATCGCAATAAACCTATTTACCCTATTAACCCCTAAACAGCAAAACCCCTACATCGCAATAAACCTATTTACCCTATTAACCCCTAAACCACAAAACCCCTACATCGCAATTAACCTACTTAACTTATTAACCCCTAAACTGCCAAAACCCACAATGCAAATAACTATTTAAATAACTAAGTACAGTACACTAACCTAAAACCCCCTAACCTAACAACCCCTAACCTAATCCACCCCCTAACCTAACAACCCCTAACTTAGCACCCCATTAAATAAATCCCCATTAATTAAACTAATACATTCTAAAGTTACAAAAAAGAAAAAAAACTAAGTTTACAAAAAATAAAAAAGGCTAACATTACAGAAAATAAAAAATCAAATTACCAAATTTAACAAAATTCTATTGGCTGATTTAAATAGCCAATAGAATTTCACTTGCTCTCATCCTATTGGCTGATTTATACAGCCAATATGATTTGAGTAGCTTTCAGCCTATTGGCTGATTTTAATTGGAAGAATCAAATCAGCCAATAGGAATTCAAGGGATGCCATATTTAATTGCGTACCTTGAATTCACTATTCAGTGTACGGCGGAGATCGTATGAAGAGGATCCTCCATGGCTCCACGGTCGCCGGTCTTCAGTTCCAGGGTCGCCGGTTTTCAGCTCCGCAGTCTTCAGTCTTCAGCTTCGCTCCACGCAGGATGTTCCTGGAAGAAGAAGAGGTTGCGCTTGGAAGAAGACTTCACCGCCTGGAACAGGACCTTCTCTGCCGGACTTCAGGAACCGTGAGTACCAACCTGGGGGTTAGACTTAGGATTGTTTTAGGTTTTTTTGGGGGGGTTTGTTTTATTTAGATTAGGGATGGGCAGAAAAGGAGCTAAATGCCCTTTTAAGGGCAATGCCCAAACAAATGCCCTTTTCAGGTTAGGTTTTTTAGTGTTATGTTCTTTTATTTGGGGGGTGGGTGGGGGGATTTAATGTTAGGTTGGACTTTGTATATTTTTTGTAAAAGAGCTGATTATCTTGGGGCAATGCCCTGCAAAAAGCCCTTTTAAGGGCTGCTTGTAGTTTATTCTTAGAGTAGGAGGTGTTTTTATTTTGGGGGGGTCTTTTTTATTTTCATAGGGATTAGGTTTAATTTTGTTAAATTTGGTAATTTGATTTTTTATTTTCTGTAATGTTAGCCTTTTTTATTTTTTCGAAACTTTTTTTTTTAACTTAAGAATGTATTAGTTTAGGTAATTTGGGTTTATTTAATGGGATGTTAGGTTAGGGGGTGTTAGGTTAGGGGTTGTTAGGTTAGGAGGTGTTAGGTTAGTGTACTGTACTTAGTTATTTAAATAGTTAAATAGGTTTATTGCAATGTAGGGGTTTTGCGGTTTAGGGGTTAATAGGGTAAATAGGTTTATTGCGATGTAGGTATTTTGCTGTTTAGGGGTTAATAGGGTAAATAGGTTTAAAGAAATGTTGTATTTATTTAGGACAGTAGTTTGTCAAATTAGAGTGTGTCTATATCTGTAGTTTATTATATAGAAAATATTTTTGATATATTTAAGACAGTAGTCCATTAAAATTATAGTACTGATACACCTGTAGCTTAAATATTTATATAAAAGAAGAGTTACAAAATAGGTTGTTTCTACATCTGTAGTTTAAAAAATAATTAGACTGCCCTCTGGGCAGACTTATCGACTAGTAGATCTATAAAGGGAAGCAGAAGACATGTCCCTGTGACCAAATTTACAGAGGGCCTATGAAGGATTTCCCATGAGGCGAAAACATTGTATCACAAACCACACCCCAAATACATCCTTCTGACAAGCACTGTACTCTGAGGGGAACCAAGCTTCAATATAGACTGAAAACCCTCTTTGCACATATTAATACTTCAACCACCTCCAACGGAGGCAAAGTAAAAACTATGATGTGTGTGAGGTGGGAGTGGTTTTATAGGTCTCTTGGGGTTTGGAAAACTTTGCCCCCTGTCAGTGGTAGGAATCTATATCCCCATATGTAACAGATCGTGGACTCACGCCACCTATATAAAAGAAATAGGTATTTTTATATTTGCTCTTTTTAGTTCTGTACATGGTTAAGTTTAGCACCTGTGATTTATCTTTTGTGTTTTCAAAAAGCAGTAAAAATATATCAAAATTTAAAAATGGAACTGCCTTTGTAGTTCATCTATAGTGTACAAACCTATGCTTGCATTCCCCTGTACTGCTGCAAGGATGAATCTCACAGCTCTTATCGTAATCACTGCAGTGAAGTAAAGCGTGTCTGCTGTTTCTAGTAGATCTGCAATCTTTAAAGCATTTAATCTACTTGACATGTTAAAAGTGACTTTGCACAAATATTTGACACAATCTCATTTAAGTTAATTAGATTAAGAACATACGCATCACTACGGATATTTCTAGACAATGATAGTTTATTATTCCAGACATCCTTCAGAGTAATATCTGCTGTGCAATTTGTATTATAAAATAGCAGGCAGATATACATTATTGTCAGACTAAAGTACGATATTTGCCTTTTATATGGTGCTGAGAAAACAGCAGGTACAGATAAATATAGAAGCATTCGTGTGAGCATTCCTGGCTGACTCCATGGAAGGTTTTGCAGAGCAATGTAATGCATGAAAACACCGAGATGTAAAATATCTGTCTGGAATTTTAAATAGGCTAATTCAGAATTCAATCAACTTAACTGGTAAGATATATAAGCCCCTTGAACATGGAAAATATAAACACATATATTGCTTATGGGAACCAATAGCTGAATTTGAGAGACAAACAACATATGACTTTTTTTTTTTCCCTTTTAACTGCATCTGATTTAAGGATTTAACAACAGAAGAGAGAAAGCTTTCCAGTGCTCATGAAAATTGATGTTTGGTATAAATGTTTGCTTTTTAACAATCTATGTTGACTATAGTAGGAAATCTCCTTTTGTAAACAAGCTGTATTTGCATTTTGGATAAACACCTGATTCTAAAAACCATGGATGTAACTGGGCCTGTCACCTTCTCCCACGTCTTTGGACAGCAATGTGAAGTCATGGAGGCAGGTAAGGGTGATCCTAAATAAATAGAATGATTATTTAATGAACAGGATGTGGAGGCTACTCTGCTTGTTACATTTGTATACATTTCCTCATGACTGCACATTTTTATTGTAAAGGCATCATTTAGATGCTTATACAGTATGTGACAGAACATGTTTATCATTTATTATTTTCAAATAAACTGCCACATCATGTAAATAGATTTATTAACTGAACATTATTTGTGAATCTGAGGCTTTGCATTGTGAAAACATAATGAGCATGTAGTCTAAAACAGTTGTATTTTTATCTACATGATAAACACATGGAACAAATCATTATATATACAGTATATCTATATATCTATATCTATATATATATATATATATATACATACACATACATATACACACAACATACATATACACACACTTCTCTATACAGTTTGAAAGTGTCCTATATGATCAGATTGGTGCAGAATATAAAACAAATGAAATAACTATGATTAACATATTGTTAAGGTTATGTTCTAATTGGAAAAAACATCACTACTGTATTTAGGTGTACACATTTATATTCCAGTCAGTGAAATATAAATTGTATTCAATAGAGTTGTATTTATGCTTTAGTACCCTTTTTTTTTTTTTAATTGATGGTCTATGGTAAATTTAAAATTGGTTTAGATTATATGGCACTATAACTATCAAATATTTCATATTTATTGTCACAATATATATTAATGCATGCATGTCAATGTATTGTGATCTTTGGATCTTATCTAACAATCAGATATGTCTAACAAATGGTAATACAATACTGGGTGAACACAATATTTCCTGGCCTACAGAAGATGAGATTAAATATGATGGAAGACCCATTGTAGCAAAAGAATACAATTTTAAGGGACAGATGTCTGAATGAAAACAAGACAATATTCTATTGTGTTCTATTTTTCAATCAACAGTTAAGTTAAAAAAAATGATTACAAGCTTATTAGTCAACAAGTTGATGTGATAAAAGTGTTACAGAGTCTTGTAAGATCAGAGATGTCATTTCTAATTTTATATTAAAACTTTAGGCTTACAAGGTATCATGAAATACTCAGGATTGTCTTTTTGTCAAGTTAGATAAAGTTATTAATAAGGAGGTAGTCTAGTTGAAAAGGATCTCTACCACTTTCAAATGATATCTGCGTGTGTTATTCAGTAGTGATTTCAATGGGATAAAAACAGCAGCAATAGTATAATTCTTACAGTGGGCAATATACAGTGCAATCCATCAGGTCTGCAATTATAAAGGTATAAGCCCCACTGAGCTTGTAGACTGACTTAATGGGACATGACACCCAATTTTTTCTTTCATGATTCAGAAAGAGAACTAAATAAAGTTATTAACCCCTAAATCGCCGCTCCCCAACATTGCCGCCACTAAATAAAAGTATTAACCCCTAAACCTCCGGCCTCCCACATCGCCGCCACTAAATAAACTTATTAACCCCTAAACCTCCGGCCTCCCACATCGCCGCCACTAAATAAACTTATTAACCCCTAAACCTCCGGCCCCCCACATCGCAAAACACTAAATTAAACTATTAACCCCTAACACTATTTTTTGTAATCTTAGTGTTTTTTATATTTCATTATTTAGTGTTTATTTTTTTTGTAATGTTTTTTTTTTAATTTGTAATTTGGGATTTTTAATTGGTAGTTTTTATTTTATTTTATTAGAATATTAAGGCTAGTTTAATTTATAGTTTAATCTTAGTTTTTTTATTTCACAGGTAAGTTTTTATTTATTTTATAATTGTTATATTGTAATTTTAACCCGGAGGTTTAGGGGTTAATAGGTTTATTTAGTGGCGGCGATGTCGGTGAGCGGTAGTTTAGGGGTTAATATATTTAAATAGTGTTGGGTGGACGGCAGATTAGGTGTTAATACATTTTAAATAGTGTTTGCGATGCGGGAGGGCGGCGGTTTAGGGGTTAATAGGTAGTTTATGGGTGTTAGTTTACTTTGTAACATTTTAGTTATGAGTTTTGTGAAACATTTTTGTTACACAAAATCCATAACTACTGGTCTCAAATGGCCGCATGGATCATGTCGGTATAGAGCATAACGCAAACATTTTAGCCGGACAGCACAACCTGTAATACCGGCGCTATGAAAATCCCGCACTCAAACGTTGGACATTGCGTTAAAGGCTAGAATGGTTGCGGTATAACTATACCCCCGCAACTCGTAATATGCATTCCTGGCCATTCCACGCACAATGGGCAATTTTTCAGCAGTATAGCTGTACCGCAAAACTCGTAATCTAGGTGAAAGTTTCCTAAAATGACATGCTCTATCTGAATCATAAAAGAAAAAGTTGGAGTTTCATTTCCCTTTCTTAATAATGAGGAAAAACATGTTTTTCAGCCTTGAAATTGACTGTGATGAGTGGGAGTGTATAACCTTAAAGGGACATGAAACCCACATTTTTTCTTTCATGATTTAGAAAGAGCATACAATTATAAACAACTTTCTAATTTACTTCTATTATCTATTTTGCTTCATTCTCTTGATATTCTTTGTTGAAAAGCATATCTAGATATGCTAAGTAGCTTCTGATTGGTAGCTGCACATAGATGCCTCCTGTGATTGGTTCACGGTGTGCATTGCTATTTCTTCATTAAAGTATATCTAAAGAATAAAGCAAATTAGGTAATAGAAGTAAATTGGAATGTTGTTTAAAATTGTATTCTCTACCTTAATCATGAAAGAAAATGTTTGGGTATAGTGTCCCTTTAAATATTAAAAGGTTTTTCAGAACTGTTGCAATTTAAATGCTGTGATTTCTTTAGTGGGCATGCACCATGCTTTAACTATTAAACATTGTTACTACTTTATGCAAGACCACAATCTAGTATGTTTCACATTATTTTGCTTCAATTTAAAACCATTATTAAATTGAGAAAACCGAAAACATTTAAGTTTTCTCACAGAAAAACTGTTTTTTGCATTCCATGCTGAGCTGAAAAGAAAACTTTAATCATGGCAAAGGAATGACTTACTCTACACAATGGGAAAACTGAGGCCAATTTTTTGTAGAATAAAAAAAGGAAACAGCAGACATGGTCTTAAAACTTAAACATTACTCCTTCACTGCTATGCGATGTCATACCCTTCAGCTAGAGATATACAGTTGTTTGTCAACCATTGCATTTACACATCAATTTCAGATCTCCTCCATGTGAAATGCAACACAAATCAAATCATGCTTTTTCAGCAGACCAAGCACAAATATATATATTATTTTTCTCTCTCTCTCAATTGGCAGAGCTCATAGAGCTAATAAAACACTAACTATATATATATATATATATATATATATATATATATATATATATATATATATATATATATATATATATATATATATATACACAACAACAACATTTAAAATTAGGGGGAGGTAAAAGGTGAGTTTAAAATCCTCCACTACGCACAAAATATAGAGAAAATAACTCATTGTGTAGTTCATTAACAAATCTAGACAGGCAAGAAGGCTTGTTTTCCCACAGAAAACCTCTGAATTACATTGTTTCCAATGCAGCAAAGGATTCTGGGTAAGATATGGTTCAAAATGACACACTTTTTTACTTCAAGTCTGCTTTTCAGCAGATTCCCTTTACGCCAAAGCATCGCTGTTCACACAGCTTATAAGCTTAGCTAGGGTTAGTGCAGTGATTCATAACCATCCCAGGACAGACTGTTTCGTGGTTTTTGCCACTCATCAGCTGGGAGAAGGTTTGAATCACTGCTGGGTGAAGTTGACTTCTGGACAAAAAACAACATATATATATAGTGTTTTATTAGCTCTATGAGCTCTGTCAGTTGATCGTTATTACTAGACAATGTCTTTAAATCTAAAATGGCTTCTTTCAAATATTTCTACAGTATGAAGGTGAGAAAATTAACAATGCTGGGTATTTGTCAATAGTATGACAATAACCACCTGTACAGACTAAAGGCCATTTCTTTGAAATATGTAAAATGCAATGTGTAGCCCCAAACGATTTTTTAATGGGTATGGCTCTATCAGGTTAATATATTAAGTTATTGCCTGATAGCCACATGTGCATGTGAGAGGCCTTTCCTCTTTCAAAAGAAAGGTCACACACCTCTAATACCAAAGTATATATTAGGCAGTTATGGTCTTTTTCAGAGATCTGAGCATGTTAAAAGCCACCTATTGGATGGATTATAGGATTTTAAAGTCAATCACCTAACCAGGGAGGCATAGGTTCCCTCATGCAAAAGTGGATAATCTCATCTTTCATATGAGGGATACTGTTAGTTTATTAAAAGAAGCTCCTCTGGCAAATATCTACTAATATAAGTGGTATGGGACCCTGTATTGTAATGTGTCAGCTACCTTCTATTCCAAAATGGTCGAATGGCCCTTTGTAAGGCCTATAGAGATGATAAAGGTTATAAAAGTGCAGTTTAAAAAAAACAAAAAACTATTTATGCTTACCTGATAAATTTCTTTCTTTCATGATTGTAAATCCACGATCCATTACTCCTGGGAATTACCTTTTCTGACCACTAGGGGGTGGCAGAGATTCCCAAACCCCAAGAGCTCTTTAAAATCCCTCCCACCTTACCACAAACTAGTCTGATGTACAGCCAAGCAAAAAAAGGTAGGAGAAGGAATTAAGAACCAAAAAAATAGGAGCATGGAAAAAAGATGTGCTAGAAATCTGCCCTTTCAAAGAACTGGCAGATAGGCCATTATCCAAGCCATCTTGTAACTGCAAAATTCTAGGAATTCTAAAAGAATGCCAGAAAAACGCACAATATAAACACCAAGAAATAAAAGCCTTCTAGACCTTATGATAAATCTTCCTTTTTACAGGCTTACAAGTTTTAATCATAGAATCTGAGAAACCTCTATGCTTAAGAACTAACCGTTCAAACTTCATGCCATCAAGTTCAGAGACTTGAGATCTGGAAAGAAAAATGGACCTTGAGACAGAAGGTCTGGATGTAGAGGAAGAGGCCAAGGAGGGCAACTGGACATCTAAACTAGATCTGCATATAAAATCCTGCAAGGCCAAGCTGGAGCAATCCAGATTACTGAAGATTTCTCTAGCATTATCTTGGAAATTACTCTGGGGAAAAGAACGAGAGGAGAAATAGATAAGCAAGCTGAAAAGACCAGTGAGATATTAGAGCATCCTCAAACTCCCCCTGAGGGTCCCTAGCTGGACCTGGCAAAGTACCTGGGAAGTTTGTTGTTTAACGAAGGAGCCATCAGATCTATTTACTGTAAACGCAAAAGACTTACAATCTGATTAAACACACCCTAGTGAAGATACCATTCCCTTGGATGTAAAGACTAACGACTGAGAAAATCTGCTTCACAGTTTACTCCTAAAATATGAACTGCAGAAACCAGACAAGAATTGCTATGAGACAATTTGTGACACCCCCCCCCCCCCCCATGGCTAGATAAGTTACCCCCTGATGACTGAAATAAGCCACAGTAGTTACATTGTCTGATTGGAAATGGAGATGATACACCTTTTTGAATAAAGGCCAAGTCTGAAGAGTTCTGAAAACAGCACAGAGTTCTAGAATATTTATTGGCAAAATTGCCTCCCAAGGAGTCCAAAGAAACTCCTTGTGCTCTTAGAAACCCCAGTCAGCTCCCCAACCTGAAAGACTTGCATCTGTAGTTATCACAGTTCAGGTAGGATGAGCAAAATAAGTTCCCTGAATAATGAACTGATGATCCAGCTACCAAGTTAGTGTCTGACTTGTTCTGTGATCCAGAACAAAATATTTTGAGACAACTGAGTATGATTCCTTCACCACTGAGTAAGCATACAAAGCTAAAGAGATTGCCCAAAACAGTACATATGGAGGCCTGGGAGAGAGATCTGCAATGCACATATACACCGGAGGAGTGGCACAACGCAATAGCTCTTACTAAACAATCTACCCACTGTGTCACCCTTTACGAGCTGTTCTTTAAACTGCTCACGAGATGGCACTTAGTGCCTACAAAATTGCAGAAACTCTACCCGGATCACTCCCCTGGGTGTTGGAGAGAATGTGGGGAAATCGGCACCCCACTCCATGTTTGGTGGACTTACCCAAGGTTAGACAGTCTGTGGAGCACTGTTGAAAAGACCTGTAGAGAACTGGAATTAATAGATAAACTAACCCTGGCCCTTGCAGTACTGCATCTTGGGATAGGGGAGATCCCCAAACCTAAAAAAAATCTACTCCTGTGTATTCTCACTTCCACTAAACTGCTTATCGCACGAAATTGGAAGAAAAGTCAGCCCCCTAAATGGCAGGGCGTCATAGATAGTGTCAACCACATAAAGAACATGGAAAATTATGTCTTTAGGGAGCGCAGACGAATGACTGACTACTGCTTAATATGGGAACCGTGGGAAACCCTCTGGGCACGCAGGCTTTCCCCTCCAGGCTAGACACCTGCATTATAGAAACAATTTTGGCAGCTGCCCTCTATAACTCTTACACTCCTCATCCCTTAATGACCAGTGACTGCTTCATGAACCACTCCGCCAACCCACACATTTACATTTGCTAGGTGCGGAGACAGGTGGACGGCTAACTCAGCCCGCCGGATCACAGCGCCTGGCAGGATGATGATGCTGACCCATTACCCCCCCTACTAGGAACCGTTATGATGGAAAGGCCAGGGACCCTGGTTGACTATTTAGTTACCCCAAAGGTTTCCCTACACTTGTTTTTTATGTGAAATTAAAGGGGTTAGGATAGCCCATGCATACCCTTGATGGTGACCTCTGTAAAAACGAGGCGTTAAAAAACTGTTGGGCAGTGTGAAATTATTGCAGATGAGTTTTTCTTTCTGTTCTGTTGCTATTATATTATGATATGTACACGGTTTTTTAAGTATACATTGTAACTTGTGTTTAATACCTTAATAAAAAAAATTATTTAAAAAAAAACAAAGCTAAATAGATCTCATGTGAAATATAGCAAATGGAATTGCTTCTGAAGCTGCAATCAGACCAATTACTTGTATACAAAGAGCAACAGAAGTAAAAGAGACTGAAAGCTCTAACAAGCTGACAACAATATAAGATTTCTCTGATCTGTTAGTGAAAGGCTCAGAGACTGAATCTATTTGAAACCCCAGAAAAGTAACTGTCTGAGGAACCAAAGAACTCTCTAAAAAAATCTTCCAACTATGCTGTTGAAGAAATAACAGTCTGTTAGTGAGAGATTCTTCTAAATGAAAAGATGGAGCTTGAACTAAGATATTGTCTAGTTAAGGAAACACTGCTACACTGATCACAGAAAGTAGGGCACCCAGAACTTTTGTGAAAATTATTGGAGCTGTAGCCAGATCAAATGATAGAGCAACAAACTAAAAATGCTTGTCTAGAAAGGCAAACCTCAGAATCTGGTAATGTTCCTTGTGTATTGGAACATGAAGATAAGCATCCTTTAAATATATTGTGGACATTAAAATGACTTTGCCGAGCAAAAAGGCAGAATAGTCCGAATAGTTTAGATTTTTAAAGATGGAAACCTTTCAAACCTGCTCAGAGCTTTCAGATCCAGAACTGGTCTGATAGTTTTCTCCCCTCCTTTGGGTCAATGAAGAGATTTGAAAAAAATACCATCCTCTGTTCCTGCAAAGGAACTGGAACAATCAATCCCATAGTTTCTACATCTGAAACAGACTTGAAAAAAGCTTGGGCCTTTAAGGAATTCCAATGGAACATTGGACAGAAAAATCCATCCTCTAGGAGGCCTTTTTCTGAAACCTGACAACCCTGAGAAACTATATTTAGAACCCAGGGATCTGGAACAGACTGGAACCAAACCTCCTGAAAAAGGCATAAGCTTCCCCCTACCAGAGCCTCTGAATTGGGGGCCACACCTTCATGCAGGTTTGGAAGTGAGGGTGGATTTCATGGCTTGTTTAGGTCTGTTCCAATTAGAACTATGCCTCCAGGCTGAGCAAGAGGAACTTTACTTCTGAGAGGAGGAATCAGCTGTTCCTTGTCCTGCCTAAAGGAACAAAAATGATTGAAGGCTTTAGATTTCTTCTTGGAGTTTTTGTCCTGAGGAAGAAAAGCCCCTTTACCTCCAGTAACAGTAGAAATGATAGAATACAAATCAGAACCAAACAATTTCTTTCCCAGAGAAGAAAGATAAAAGTCTAGATTTAGATAACATATCAACAGACCAGGAATTAAGCCACAAAGCTCTTCTAGAAAGAACTGCCAAGGACATGTTTTTGACATTAATTTTAATAATATTAAATACAGCATCACAAATAAGGAATTAGTAATCTTGAGAAAATAAAAGGTTCAAACAATCTTCACTGGCAGAATCATTAGAAAACTGCTCTGAAAGACTAGTTAACCAGTAGAAGAAGCAGCAGCTACATCAGCAATAGAGATAGCTCACCTAAAGAATTATCCTGCTTGCAGAAAGGCCATTCTATGAAAGTATTTGAACCTCCTATCTAAAGGGTCCGTAAAAGAAGCACTATCTTCTAAGAGGATAGGAGTACACTTAGCCAGAGTGGAAATGGACCCATCTACTTCAGAGACAGTAGCCCACAGTTTAATATTAAAGGGCGGGTAAACTATCTCAAAGACAACATCTGGAATAGGAAAAACCTCAGTGTTTTAGCAATAGTTTTAAAAGACTGAATCTAGGCAATTGTAAGGCTTGTCCTCAGAGCCCCTAAAGTAAGAAAAAAGCTTTTAAAAGAGAATGAAAATGTTCAACTTTAAATAAAAAAAGAGGATGTATCGAGTTCAACATTAAAGAAGGAACTTCCCCCTCTGAAAAAAAATGGCATTCCTAGCCTCAGGAGGCATAGTACTTGTAATAAAGTAAATTCTAAACTGACATTTTACACTTACTTGAAGAAGGAAGAGCTGCAAACATTTCAGAAATGGTAGATTTGATAAGATTTCGCACCCAGAGCAAAATCTGTAGAGTTTCCCTGTTATGAACAAACAGAAGGAGCAGTAAAACCCATAGAAGCAGTAGGTAGGTCTGAATGCATTAACATTTAAACATAAATCACAAAAATAAGCTGGAGGAGATACCTCAGACTTTTTATAATAAACACACGTAATATTGGTTAGAGGGTGATCAGGGGACTCCACTTCTATGGTAGATTTAGGGACTGAATCGTAAGACTCAATTAGAGCATTGAACTAAAATAGCATAAATAATTATATCCACAGAAAAAAAGCTCTTGAAGAATTGAAACAACTCACCCCCTCCTAAAGAAGCTTAGTAAAACAAGCTCAAAGCACGATAAGCCGAAACCAAAATAAAGCATTAGACAAGTAAACTCCACACCCAAAGCCTGGATAGTGCTCAGTTGAATAGTAGGACGCGTGCAGAAGCTAAAAGGGAGAATAATGTGCCAAAACTCGATGTGCACGTACTAGAGGGCAAATGTGCACTAACCCAAAGTCGAAGCATGGAAAAAATCCCCAACGTTTACAATCCAAACAGCTCATGTGCACTATCTTAATGCTCGCAGACCCGAAGGCCAGCGTGTGGTAAAAATAAAAGGGGAATAACAATGATATATAGATTCTGTCCCAAGGATAGACATATAGATATAGACATTTAGATATAGACATATAGATATATATAGTGATAGTTGTGAGGTGGTTCTAAATGAACCACTGACGCCCTAGTTGGCAGATTTTTGTCTTGCCTATTCTTACTAACACCTTGTAGCAGGCAAGAGATGTAACTGCAGAAATATTCACGCCCTAATGGGTGGACTTTTGCCACACGTAGCCCTATCAACTAGTAGTGACAGGTGAGAGGTATAACTGAGACAACACTCATGCCCTAGTGGGTGAACCTATGCTACGCCTTCTCTTATTAGCGCATAGTGAAATTCAAGAGGTGTGATTGAAGTTAATAGTGAGTGTGCAGTTACTATGATTTATTTATATGGGTGTTACATGACCATTTGCACATCACAGGATATGTGACCAATCAGTAAGGTTTGTACTAAGTGAGTTCTGGGGCTGAGCCCTTATTATCCAATCCGAGTACGTTAGATTTGTTTATATGGAAGTGAGTGATCAATTGGTATAGTTAGCCGACATTTATATGTGACATCGGATCTAGATGGTAGTTGTTGGAGCTCATGGTTTAGATCCCTATTACTTTATTGTTTTATTTTATTTTATGTATTGTCACATACTACTCATATAGATGCAGATTTATTTACATGTTTTGGTTTATTATGACTTGTTGCACACGTTCCTGAGAGGCTATGCGCACAACATTTTTTGATTGGTAGCCTTTAGGGGAATATCTATCAGGTCTATATAAGTTTATTTGCACTGTTTGTTTGTCAGAAGAAGGGATGTCTTTAATCCCGAAACGTCACATCTAATAAAATGAATTTTCTACAGATGGTTGTAGTCCAGTGAATGCTTTATATGGAGAATTTTGTACTAACTTTTTAATAGCATCCTGGCATTTGTTGTTGGATGGTGAGAGTGCAACCACAGTACTTTTACTTACATATTTATAGATATTTATTTAAAAATATATAATTATAAATGTCCAAAGGAGGCACATATAAATAAAAATATTACCAACAGACACTCATCTACTAATAAACAACCAATAGAAAGCCAAACCAGTACTGAAACATATCAGCAGAGGTTATGGAATAGGAGTGTATTGTAGATCCATAGTAAGAGGAAAAACACAATTCCCTGCGACCACTATGGAAAGTCTGTAACAAATTTTTTCATGAGGTGAAAGAGAGAACCACTAACCATTCCCCATATACATCCCTCTGACAAACACTGCACTCTTAGGGGAAAACAGGCCCTCAACAGACTGAAAGCCCCTCTCACTGAAGAATCATGTGCACATGTTCATTCTTCACCTTCCTTCAGTGGAGGCAAAGAGAAAACTAGTTTCTGGTAAGGTGGGAGGAGTTATATAGAGCTCTTGGGGTTTGGGAATCTTTGCCTTCTCCTAGTGGTCAGGAAAGGTAATTCCCAGGAATAATGGATCATGGAATCTCACCACCTGTATGAAAGAAATCCGAATATCTTGTGGGGTGGGTGATCACTTGTATCGTATTTAAAAGAGGTGCTACTTGTCCATCTAGATCAAATATTCCATTCCAAACCAGTCCCCTCACCAAAAAATGTTTTGCTCAAGTGATTTCCATTTTTACTGAGATTATGTCCCTCCTAGATGGACATGTACCTCTACAACTGAAATGTGTGTGTGGTTTGAGGGCTGATATAATGGGTTCTTGAAAAAGACTACTTTAACCAAACCAAAAACCATAAAGGATGTGCTTCTGGGCACTTCATTATTGCATGTGCTGTCATCAGATTCCATATGATTGAATCAGACATTCTGGTACTGAAGAAGAAAGAATGAGGAGGGACTTCTGGTTCTTCCTTATTTTTCCACTATAACTAATGAGGTTTTGGGAAGGATGTAAAAGGAGGACATATTGTCCATCACAATATTTGAAGAATGCTGATAATGACAATGTTTTGGCCTTCATACTTAAAGAGATAGGGTGATAGAGGTTGCCATTAAGCTATATAAAGTATTGAATGTGGTAGTAGTGGAGGTCATGTTTTTACTTATATATCCTGATTCTTTTGTTTTGTTTAATACTCATTTATGTGTGAAGGAAAAAAATGGCACTTAGAGAATTGGGGCTGCTACAAGAATTACTGCCTCCCAAGCACCAACCAGCACCCCATATATCTGCCTCTAAAATAGAACACTTAGGATACAAAAGTGTTATCTGTTCCACAACTCTTTACACACAGCTAGCAAATACAATAAAAGCACAAAAAGGAGCACAGCTCATAGTGCAAATGCAGAAAAACCCTCTTTAATGTACATGCAGAAATAGGTTTACTGAACTATAGTGTGCATAGGGATTAACATGTTATATTATTGTCCAAAGACTTGCACACAAGACTATTTTTTTATGAATAGATCATACTTCACTCTATGTAAACTTTTGCACTTTGTGCTATTCAAAATCAAGTTCCCTAATCCATTTATAATAAAAATGGAATTTCATAATTTGTAGTGTATTGCATTTGTGTTTAGATAAAAATATATATATATATATACAGTATATATATAGAATCCAACCTGGTTTAGCACTCTCGAAGTTTCCACTGTTGTCCGGGGTGCAAAGCAAATGTATCAACAAAGTCCCAAGTAAAGCACAACAACATAATAATAAATGTGATACTTATATATTAAAGGGACAGTAAACCTAAAAAATAATGTTATATAATTCTGCACATAGTGCAGAATTATATAACATTATTTTACTGCTATAGTTATAAAACCCTTTTTTCCCTTTTAATATTTAAAAAACATACCGCTTTTACAGATCCGCTCTCTGCTCTCTGCTCTCTGCTGAGCGGGTCTGTTTTTTTTAGTCAGCGCATCCGGCCAGCTGTATAGTCACAGCCCGGCCCGACCGCGCCATAGCATTAAGTGAAGCTCGCTCCTGCTGTCAGACAGAGCAGGAGCGAGCTGCACTTAGTCTTATGGCGCGGTCGGGCCGGGCTGTGACTATACAGCTGGCCCGATGCGCTGACTAAAAAAACAGACCCGCTCAGCAGAGAGCAGAGAGCGGGTCTGTAAAAGCGGGTTTTATAACTATAGCAGTAGAATAATGTTATATAATTCTGCACTATGTGCAGAATTATATAACATTATTTTTTAGGTTTACTGTCCCTTTAAGTTTCACATTTATTATTATGTTGTTATAATGTTTTATATATATATATATATATATATATATATATATATATAAAATTATTTTATTTTTATTTGTATTTCTGTAGTAGCAGCAGCAAAAATAATAACTACATAATTTAAAAATATTTTAAAATATTTGTTATCACACTGCAAAAATCAATATGTATGCATATGAAAATGTAATGTGTAATATGTAACAAGGGAAACCCCACCTCACCTGATTTTGTTTATTTATGTCTAATAATAGCTACCTGTGAAGGTAAGAGGCCTTTTCTCTTTCAAAAGATTGTCACGTGCCTCATTTTAGTGCATATATTTGGGTCCTAGTGTCCCTTTCAGAGCTTAGAGCACCTTAAAAGTCACCTATTGGATAGATTATAGCTTTTTTTTTATGGCAACCACCTTCTACCTAGGGAGGCATAACTTCCATTATCTTTCTCATCTTTCATGAGGGATATGGCTATTGTGTTTGCTAAAATAATTTAACTACTAATGACAGTGGTATGTAGAGTAGTGGCTCCCTTTTGTTACAAGAGTGTCTAACGGCCCTTTGCTGCCCACTTGCAGAGAACACCACAGGGGTTGGAATAGGTTGAGAGACTTAAGAAGGTTATTAGTACTGTATTTTATATGTGGTTGAAAAAAGTATTCTAAAAAGTATCACAATTGGGCATTTTAAAATAAATGATTCAGTTGTATTAAACTAGCAGAGCTTATGCTATATACAGATTTTTACTAAGCTTCATTTAGGCTAAATCTTATGCTTACACCATGCTTATATGAGTTGTCCATATATTATGAAATTTCGCATCATTTTAAATAAATAGTCATATTTTTTATTAAGAAATAAACTTGCCAGTAGGTGGCAACAGAACACAAAGAATTCTGAATGTGTTATCGCATACATCTTAATGCAGGAAATTTAGAATGTGAAGCATTTTATGACATGCCTATGCGACAGAAACAAGGCACATCTGTTTTATCTGCTGTTTATTACAGCCGGGTAAATATAACATACATAAAGTGACATTGATAAGAGAGATGCTGGCATACTGAAAACTTCAACATAATCACGCAATGATCTATATCAGCTACGTGGTTCTCCGAAAAACTTAAAATTTAAATGATGTAAATTTTAAATAGAAATTTCACAGGATCCCCGCACATGGCATAATGCTATAGTTCTCCTAGGCAGTCATCTATGTCACTTACATTACTTGGCTGAATTTGTATACTGTGAACATTTTTATAACATATGTCCCTAATGATTTTGGTAAATATAATGAAATAGATATTTTTCTTTTATAATTCAGATACAGAGCATACAACTTTAATAAATAAACGGTTCCAATTTACTTTTATTATCAAATTGATTTTGGTCTCATGATATACTTTGTTGTAGGAATTATACATGTGTGTGGGTCAATGTTTTGTAACAGTGTTTGCACAGTGTATATAATATTTTTAAAAGCTTTCAGGCAAAACTATTGCTGTGTCATGCTCCAGACATGTGCCCCCTCCTGAGCTCACCTACCTGCTTTTGAACAAAGGATATCAAAATAAGTATATCTGCTAAAAAAAATAATTAAACTGTACAGTCTAATTGACGTATATTATCTTATTTAACATAGTAGATGAGGTTGAATGAATACAGAAGTCAATTTACTCCATTGAATCATAAAAGAAAAAAATCTCAATTTAATGTTGCTTCAGAAATGTAACATATTCTAATAAAATCATCCACACTAGACCTGAACGAAGTAAAATAATGTGTTTATGAAACCATTTCCAATGAGAATTTTTAAACAGCAGTTTAGTTAAAATCTATTTTCAGTATTTTAATTGACTTGGTAACGGTTCTTCCAGAAGACATACTTTTTCTTCATTCATTAATTTTAACCAAGCCATTTTGCAAAATAAATTCAGCTAATTTCTTTAAGACCATTTCCATCCAGCCCGTGTAGTTGATTCACTTAATTTATTTCCTTAGAATATATATATATATATATATATATATACATATACATATATACATATATATATATATATATACACATACATACATATACTGTATGTATATATATATATATATATATATATATATACATACACATACATATATACACACACAAATACACACATATACACACACACGTATACATATACACAAATACACACATATACACACACATATACACAAATACACACATATACACACATATATACATACACATATATACACACACACATACTGTACACACATATACATACATATATATATATATATACACATACACATACACACATATACAGACATATACACACACATATACATATATATATATATATATATATATATATATATATATATATATATATACACAGACATATACACAAATACATATTACACAGAGGGTTTTTTCTGGGATACTCACCGGTACTGAGTACCACCACTTCTACCATCTCATAACATGTAATATTAGTAATCATGTAAATACTCTAGTTTTCACAAGAGGGTTCTGCAAAATATATCAAGCATTGTTAGGGCTGGCTCAAGATATTGTGCCGTCTGGATCCAAGAATGCTATGACACCCCCTCCCCAGTAGTAACATTACTGATTAAGCATATGAACCTACTAAGCATAGATGCTGACCTTACTAAGCCTGTGTGTTTATCTGCAGGCAACCAATGCTTATGCATAATTACACAATAAGTGATCAGGAAGTTAGGTAAGAGACGCACATGTTTCACTTTTAATGTCGCCTCTGACCAGTAATGTTTCTTTGTAGATGAGGTTATGGAGCCTGTGACTTCCACCATGAAGACGGAGGACAGGAGTGGTCTTGATATCTGACAGTACCTGACTCAATCACTGATGTGCTGCCCCTTGTCAAGTGCTGCCTGGGTCCATTGGACCCACTTGGTCCTATGGTTGAGTCAGCCCTGAGCATTGTAAATAACTTTATCACTTTGCTTTTCTCAAAGTTACTGAGCACAATATATCAAAGATTAAATCAGTGAGTACCAGCACTGGTTTTTTAGTATCAGCATATTTTTTCTTACAAAAACAGCACTGTATGTAAAATAAAAGGTGCATCATTGTGAACCTAATTTGCATATCTGACCCAGAATCTTTTGCTGCATTGGAAACACTGTTCAGAGGTTTTCTGTGGGAAAAACAAGCCTTCTGGCCTGTCTAGATTTGTTAATGAACTACACAATGAGTTATTTTCTCTATATTTTGTGCGTAGTGGAGGATTTTAAACACATATTTTACCTCCCCCTAATTTTAAATGTTGTTGTATTTTGCCCCGAAATCAACTTCACCCAGCAGTGATTCAAACCTTCTCCCAGATGATGAGTAGCAAAAACTACGAAACAGTCTGTCCTGGGATGGTTATGAATCACTGCACTAACCCTAGCTAAGCTTATAAGCTGTGTGAACAGCGATGCTTTGGCGTAAAGGGAATCTGCTGAAAAGCAGACTTGAAGTAAAAAGGTGCATCATTGCGGAACTAATTTGCATATCTTACCCAGAATCCTGTGCTGCATTGGAAACACTGCAAATCAGAGGTTTTCTGTGGGAAAAACAAGCCTTCTGGCCTGTCTAAATTTGTTAATGAACTACACAATGAGTTATTTTCTCTATATTTTGTGCATAGTTGAGGATTTTAAACTCACCTTTTACCTCCCCCTAATTTTATATATATATATATATATATATATATATATATATATATATATATATATATATATATATATATATATATACTGTATATAAAAAATGCATACTTAAGGGTATGTGTATTTTGCATTGACCTTGTCAGCAAGATTTTGCAGGCAGCTTTTCTTCTCTTTACAGAATAGCCCTGCATTAAAAAAAATAACCTATACACATACATACATACACACACACATATATACATATCTATCTATATATATATATATATATATATATATACACATACACACACACACATACATACATACATACATACATATATATACACACATACATACACTGTATATAGATCAGAGAGAGAGTAACACATATACATGTATTCATACACACACATACTCTTTACAGAATAGCCTTGCATTAAAAAAAAATAACCTATACACACACACACACACACACACACAAATATATATATATATATATATATATATATATATATATATATATATATATATACAAAACAAGGAAGGGGACTTCAATTTCATACCGGACCGGGTACACATCCCATGACCCTGCAACATGCTCAGCCCTGGGTGCTCACTGGGCACTCACAGGAAGCTGTGCTGTCCCCAGAGTCACAGGCAGTTAACCCCAGACAGGTCTGGGTGCAATAACCATAGGGAAAATTACAAAACAAATTAATACAACACACAGAGAAAGTCCAGCACTCACAAGCTCTCAGCTAAGATTTTAAAGCAAAAATGGAAAGGTTAGTTACCACATTTGGCCAAATGGGACAATCCCAGGTACCACATCAAGGCCCTTTCCAATACCTGGGACCCTAAAACAGCCACACAATACAAGCTCTCACATCCAAACAAACTGAGAACAAGGGAAGGGTGCACAGGCTTATGTAATCACCCTAGACATATACAAAACACGGAAGGAGACTGCACTCTCATACTGGACCGGGTACACATCCCATGACCCTGCAGCATGCTCATACTGTATATAAATATATATATATATATATATATATATATATATACACACACACACACAGTAACCCCAAACCCCCAAAAAATGTTTTTCATGATTCAGATCGAAAATACAATTTTTAACAACTTTCTAATTTACTTCTATTATCTAATCTGTTTCATTCTCATGGTATAATTTATTGAAGGGGCAGCTATACACTAATGGTTTCTAACTAAACACATGAGTGAGCCAATCACAATCAATATATATATGCGACCACCAATCAACAGCTAGAACCTAGATTCTCTGCTGCTCCTGAGCTTGCCTAGATAAACCTTTCAGCAAAGGATAACAAGAGAAGGAATCAAATTAAATAATAGAAGTAAATTGGAAAATTGTTTAAAATTGTATTCTCTATCTGAATCATGAAAGAAATTTTTTGGGTTTCATGACCCTTTAAAGGGTTGGACTCCAAATTATCAACATTCCAAAAAGATATTTAATATAAAAGGTGGTAGTTTCATTGCTATGACCTTACAATCAAAGGGGCAGTCTACTTGAAAAATACTATTGTTTAAAAAGATAGATCATTTTTTATTTACCCATTCCCCAGTTTTGTATAACAATCACTGTCATATTAAAATACTTTTTTATCGCTGTGATTTCCTTGTATATAAGCCTCTGCAGGCTGCCCCCTTATCTCAGTTCTTTTGACAGGCATGCATTTTATCCAATCAGTGCTGACTCAAATAACTCCACGGGAGCAAGCATAATATTATTTGTCACACATGAACTAGCATTGTCTAACTGTGAAAAACTGTCAAAATGCACTAAGATAAGAGGCAGTTCAACTGCTTAGAAATCAGTTTGAGCTTACCTAGGTTTAACTTTCAACAAAGAATACCAAGAAAACAAAGTAATTTGATAATAAAAATCATTAGGGACATGATATTTTTCTTTCATAATTCAGATACAGAGCATACAACTTAAACAATAAAAGTTTCCAATTTACTTTTATTATAAAATTTACTTTGGTCTCGTGATCTACTTTGTTGTAGGAATTATACATGTGTGTGGAACTCTATTTGGTAACAGTCACCTAGATTACGAGTTTTGCGTTAGAAGCTATGCGGTGCTAATGAGCAGTTTTGTCTCACCGCTCACTTACCTGCAGTGCTGGTATTACGAGTTTTTACAAACCCGTCGTTAAAAGACAAGAAGTGAGCGTAGAGCAAAATTTTACTCATTACCGCACTCCAATACCAGCGCTGCTTAAGTCAGCGGTGAGCTGGTCGTACGTGCTCGTGCACGATTTCCCCATAGGAATCAACGGGGAGAGCCGGCTGAGAAAAAGTCTAACACCTGCAAAAAAGCAGCGTAAAGCTCCTTAACGCAGCCCCATTGATTCCTATGGGGATATAAAAGTTATGTCTACATCTAACACCCTAACATGAACCCCCGAGTCTAAACACCCCTAATCTTACACTTATTAACCCCTAATATGCCACCCCCGACATCGCCAACACCTACATTATATTATTAACCCCTAATCTACCGCTCCGGACACCGCCGCCACCTACATTATAGTTATGAACCCCTAATCTGCTGCTGCCAACACCGCCGCCACCTACATTATATTTATTAACCCCTAATCTGCCACCCCCAATGTCGCTGCCACCTACCTACCTATACTTTTTTACCCCTAATCTGCCGCCCCCAACGTCGCCGCCACTATAATAAACATATTAACTAAACCGCCGCACTCTCGCCTTGCAAACATTAGTTAAATATTATTAACCCCTAATCTGCCAGCCCTAACATCGCCGCCACCTACCTATATTTATTAACCCCTAATCTGCCACCCCCAACGTCGCCGCCACTATATTAAAGTTATTAACCCCTAAACCTTAGTCTAACCCTAAACCTAACACCCACTAATTTAAATATAATTTAAATAAATCTAAGTAAATATTCCTATCATTAACTAAATTATTCCTATTTAAAACTAAATACTTACCTATAAAATAAACCCTAAGCTAGCTACAATATAACTAATAGTTACATTGTAGCTATCTTAGGGTTTATTTTTATTTTACAGGCAAGTTTGTATTTATTTTAACTAGGTAGAATAGTTTTTAAATAGGTATTAACTATTTAATAACTACCTAGCTAAAATAAATACAAATTTACCTGTAAAATAAAACCTAACCTAAGTTACACTAACACCTAACACTACAATATAATTAAATAAATTAACTAAATTAAATACAATTACCTAAATTAAATTAAATTAGCTAAAGTACAAAAAAACCCTCACTAAATTACAGAAAATATTAAACAAATTACAGATATTTAAACTAATTACACCTAATCTAATAGCCCTATCAAAATAAAAAAAAAAACCCTAGCCTAAACTACCAATAGCCCTTAAAAGCGGCTTTTGCGGGGCAGTGCCCCAAAGTAATCAGCTTTTTTACCTTTAAAAAAAATACAAACACCCCCCCCAACAGTAAAACCCACCACCCACACAACCAACCCCCCATATAAAATACTATCTAAAAAAATCTAAGCTCCCCACTGCCCTGAAAAGGGCATTTGGATGGGCATTGCCCTTAAAAGGACAGTTAGCTCTTTTGCCGCCCAAAGTCCCTAACCTAAAAATAAAACCCACCCAATACACCCTTAAAAAAAACTAACACTAACCCCCTGAAGATCAACTTACCGGGAGACGTCTTCATCCAAGCCGGGCCAAAGTCCTCAACGAAGCCTGGAGAAGTCTTCATCCAAGCCGGGTGAAGTGGTCCTCCAGATGGGCAGAAGTCTTCATCCAGATGGCATCTTCTATCTTCATCCATCCGGCGCGGGTCCATCTTCAAGACATCCGACGCAGAGCATCCACTTCATCCGGAGTCTTCTTACTGAATGAAGGTACCTTTAAGTGACGTCATCCAAGATGGCGTCCCTTAGATTCCGATTGGCTGATATTATTTTTATTTTGATAGGGCTATTAGATTAGGTGTAATTAGTTTAAATATCTGTAATTTGTTTATTATTTTCTGTAATTTAATATTTGTTTGCTTTTGTACTTTAGCTAATTTAATTTAATTTAGGTAATTGTATTTAATTTAGTTAATTTATTTAATTATATTGTAGTGTTAGGTGTTAGTGTAACTTAAGTTAGGTTTTATTTTACAGGTAAATTTTTCTTTATTTTAACTAGGTAGTTATTAAATAGTTAATAACTGTTTAATAACTATTCTACCTAGTTAAAATAAATACAAACTTGCCTGTAAAATAAAAATAAACCCTAAGATAGCTACAATGTAACTATTAGTTATATTGTAGCTAGCTTAGGTTTTATTTTATAGGTAAGTATTTAGTTTTAAATAGGAATAATTTAGTTAATGATAGGAATATTTATTTAGATTTATTTAAATTATATTTAAGTTAGTGGGTGTTAGGTTTAGGGTTAGACTTAGGTTTAGGGGTTAATAACTTTAATATAGTGGCGGCGACATTGGGGGCGGCAGATTAGGGGTTAGTAAATGTAGGTAAGCAGCGGCAATGTTAGGGCTGGCAGATTAGGGGTTAATAATATTTAACTAATGTTTGCGAGGCGGGAGTTCAGCGGTTTAGGGGTTAATATGTTTAATATAGTGGCGGCAACATTGGGGGCAGCAGATTAGGGGATAAAAAGTGGAGGTAGGTGGCGGCAACATTGGGGGCGGCAGATTAGGGGTTAATAAATATAATATAGGTGGCGGCAGTGTTGGCGGCAGCAGATTAGGGGTTCATAACTATAATATAGGTGGTGGCGGTGTCCGGAGCGGCAGATTAGGGGTTAAAAAATTTAATTTAGTGTTTGCGATGCGGGAGGGCCTCTGTTTATGGGTTAACAGGTAGTTTATGGGTGTTAGATTACTTTTTAGCACTTTAGTTATGAGTTTTATGTTACAGTGTTGTACCATAAAACTCATAACTACTGACTTTTAAATGCGTTAGGGATCTTGGAGGTAGAGGGTATACCACTCCCAGGACAGGCTCGTAATACTGGTGCTATGGAAGTCCCATAGAAAAAAGGCTTTACGAAGTTTACGTAAGTCGTTTTGCGGCCAAAGAAGTGTGCGGTACACGTAAACTTGCAAGACTCTTAATAGCAGCGGGTTTAAAAAAGCAGTGTTAGGACCTCTTAACGCTGCTTTTTTACCCTAACGCACAACTCGTAATCTAGCCGAGTGTTTGCACAGTGTATATAATATTGTTAAAAGCTTTAACGCAAAACTATTGCCGTGTCATGCTCCAGACAAGTGGACCCTCCTGAGCTCACCTACCTGCTTTTAAACAAAGGATATCAAGAAGTAAATCTGATAATAGTTTTTTTAAACTGTATAGTCTAATTGACTTATATTATCTAAGGTAACATAGTGGTAAAAGTAAATTGGAAAGTTGTTTAAAATTGCATGCCCTTTTTGGAAAACTGAGATTCCTAGCTTCTCTTTTATTGTCAGGAAAAAATAATACCTCTACAAAAATGTCCAACATATCAGTAGATTTAATAGCTAAAAAAAAAATCAGTTCCTCCAAATTTGGGAACCCTTATATACATGTCCCAAAATCAACTTACCAAATTACAAGAACAGGTGGCTGAATGGACCCTTAATACTTAATATATACAGTTTGCTATATACAGTTCAGTTTGGGATACCTCTAACCTTTGAAATAGTTTAGAAGTTTCAGATATGTTGGTACATATTTTATATGTTGTCAAGATGGATTTAGTTTATATGTGATTCTTATTTTGTCCCTGAATTGGGGACTTTTTTTTATTTTGTCAGTATCTTAATCTAATTGTATGTAAAAAACAGTATTTACCCTGCGCTAAAACTTTGCCAAAAAACAAATCTTAGACTAAAGGGAGTCCTCTAAACTCTAACCTGAAATTTACAAACTCTAAGATTGCGCTTTATTTTAAGCTTAAAAAATGTTTTAATATACATCTCATTTTAAAAGAACATAAAATTACATATACAGAAATAAAACATGGGTAACAGACAACACTAAGATTAAAAATACTCCAGCATTGAGTGGAAAAAGAAAGATGAGACCAAATGGCAGTCTTTATAAGGATCATCCACAAAGACTGTTGCGCTGAAAATAAACAGACAGCACTCTTTTACAGAATGCAACTATACAGAGATAAGGTGTCAAAGCTTATTTACACCAGTAACTCTCCATTTTGGACGTTTGGATCCACTCCTCTAGGTGTCCTGGCAACCAGGTTTGCTCTAAGTTATGCAAATCTCTTTATTGGTCTCTGGTAGAATTTCTTTCAGATGCATGACTATGGAGCAAGCCTGGTCTTCTATCGAAGATACATAGATGATATCCTAATAATTTGGCGAGGGAGTGAAAACAGTCTAAGCAAATTTTTCTAAAATATGAATCAGAATGAATCTCAAGTTTACTTTTCAGGTTAGTTCATCTAAAATACATTTTCTTTTTAGAGATATGTGTAGAAGGTAGTAGTGTGTCAACTCAGACTTTTTTTAAAAAAAGTGGATGCCAACAATTACATCCACAGTACGAGTTGCCACCACAGAAAATGGAAAGTGGATATTCAAAAGGGCCAAATGATGCAGATCAGAAATAATTGCGATATTAAGATTTTGATGTGCAATCTTGAATTCTAAAAGAAAGGTTTATTAATAGGGGGTATAATAAGGAGATAATTGAAGATAGAGAAGATGGGAAAATCTGAAAAGGGAATACTTAATTATAAGAAATAAAGAAAAAATAAAGACGGGGAGGGACAATCAGAAACTATTTATTCCATTCATTATCTAATATTCCCCAAATAAACATTTAATAGAGAATATTGTCAATAAACATTGGCATATTCTAAGCAGTGATGAAAAATTAGGCTTTGTAATACCATTTAAATCACAAATAGTCTATAAAAAGGCAACTAATTTAAAGTCTATTTTGGTGCCACAGAACTATAAAGATCTAATATCAAAAATAAAGAGAAAAATCTGAAATGGAATGATACAAAGGTTCCCCCCCCCCCTTGTTATTCCTGTAAAGCATGTCAAAACTCTAGAAAAACGAATCAATTTAGGTCTCAGGTTACAGGAAAACCGTTCCCTATTGGAGACACAAATAGATGTACGGATAGGAATATAGTGTATTTGATCACATGCAAGTGTGTGAAACAGTATGTGGGGGAGTCGGAAAGACTACTCAGAGACCGTATCAGACAGAATATACTGTCTATTTAGAATCCGGACACAGATAGAAACAAGGATAACCCATTTCCACTCCATTTTTTTTTAAATGTAATGTATCTATCATTCTTTATCGGTCTGAGGAAGGACTCTCTCCCCAAAACATCACTGAATAAAAGTTTGTGAAGATTTCTAAGTCCAGTGAGTGTGGTCCTTTTGTGAATTTATGTGGATTATTTGTGTCTGCAGCCTGGTTGCTGTCTTATCTGTAAATGAGTGTGAATCCTACCAATTGACTATACAGGGAGTGCAGAATTATTAGGCAAGTTGTATTTTTGAGGATTAATTTTATTATTGAACAACAACCATGTTCTCAATGAACCCAAAAAACTCATTAATATCAAAGCTGAATAGTTTTGGAAGTAGTTTTTAGTTTGTTTTTAGTTATAGCTATTTTAGGGGGATATCTGTGTGTGCAGGTGACTATTACTGTGCATAATTATTAGGCAACTTAACAAAAAACAAATATATACCCATTTCAATTATTTATTTTTACCAGTGAAACCAATATAACATCTCAACATTCACAAATATACATTTCTGACATTCAAAAACAAAACAAAAACAAATCAGTGACCAATATAGCCACCTTTCTTTGCAAGGACACTCAAAAGCCTGCCATCCATGGATTCTGCCAGTGTTTTGATCTGTTCACCATCAACATTGCGTGCAGCAGCAACCACAGCCTCCCAGACACTGTTCAGAGAGGTGTACTGTTTTCCCTCCTTGTAAATCTCACATTTGATGATGGACCACAGGTTCTCAATGGGGTTCAGATCAGGTGAACAAGGAGGCCATGTCATTAGATTTTCTTATTTTATACCCTTTCTTGCCAGCCACACTGTGGAGTACTTGGACGCGTGTGATGGAGCATTGTCCTGCATGAAAATCATGTTTTTCTTGAAGGATGCAGACTTCTTCCTGTACCACTGCTTGAAGAAGGTGTCTTCCAGAAACTGGCAGTAGGACTGGGAGTTGAGCTTGACTCCATCCTCAACCCGAAAAGGCCCCACAAGCTCATCTTTGATGATACCAGCCCAAACCAGTACTCCACCTCCACCTTGCTGGCGTCTGAGTCGGACTGGAGCTCTCTGCCCTTTACCAATCCAGCCACGGGCCCATCCATCTGGCCCATCAAGACTCACTCTCATTTCATCAGTCCATAAAACCTTAGAAAAATCAGTCTTTAGATATTTCTTGGCCCAGTCTTGACATTTCAGCTTGTGTGTCTTATTCAGTGGTGGTCGTCTTTTAGCCTTTCTTACCTTAGCCATGTCTCTGAGTATTGCACACCTTGTGCTTTTGGGCACTCCAGTGATGTTGCAGCTCTGAAATATGGCCAAACTGGTGGCAAGTGGCATCTTGGCAGCTGCACGCTTAACTTTTCTCAGTTCATGGGCAGTCATTTTGCGCCTTGGTTTTTCCACACGCTTCTTGCGACCCTGTTGACTATTTTGAATGAAACGCTTGATTGTTCGATGATCACGCTTCAGAAGCTTTGCAATTTTAAGAGTGCTGCATCCCTCTGCAAGATATCTCACTATTTTTTACTTTTCTGAGCCTGTCAAGTCCTTCTTTTGACCCATTTTGCCAAAGGAAAGGAAGTTGCCTAATAATTATGCACACCTGATATAGGGTGTTGATGTCATTAGACCACACTCCTTCTCATTACAGAGATGCACATCACCTAATATGCTTAATTGGTAGTAGGCTTTCGAGCCTATACAGCTTGGAGTAAGACAACATGCATAAAGAGGATGATGTGGTCAAAATACTCATTTGCCTAATAATTCTGCACTCCCTGTATATATATATATATATAAATATATATATATATATATATATATATATATATATATAGTGTTTTTTGCTTTAATAGTCAGTACTTTACATGCTACATAAATTACATTGATTACTTGTACTAGAGGTGCTTTACAAAGACACGCCCCCTTAAATGTTTCCAGACAGGTGTTCGTTACACGCTGCCAGTAAACAATCCGCTCAGATCCATTCAATCTTCTGTACTTTTTACTACATAACACTTCTGAAGTAAAGGTATATACACCTACTATAACAATGTGGGTAGCGTAAAAGAAACAGAGGGGTATGTTTATTAAAGTGTGGACGGACATGAAACGATGTAGCGTATCATGTCTGCCGCATATTGATAAATGCCAACAGCATATGCTGTCGCCATTTATCATTGCACAAGCAGTTCACCAGAACTGCTTGTGCAATACTGCCCCCTGCAGATTCTTTGAGGGGCCCTGTCCTATATCTTTTTTTTACACCTTTGGCTGCTTTTAAAATATTGAGAGATCTACACACTGTTTTATTTGCAAAAAGATTTTTCGATGTGGTATACTAGTTTTGAAAAAACTATAAAAATATACATCAGCACTCATTCATATTATAGACTAGTCCTCTAAACTCTGACCTGAAATTTACAAACTCTAAGATTGCGCTTTATTTTAAGCTTAAAAAATGTTTTAATATACATCTCATTTTAAAAGAACATAAAATTACATATACAGAAATAAAACATGGGTAACAGACAACACTAAGATTAAAAATACTCCAGCATTGAGTGGAAAAAGAAAGATGAGTCCAAATGGCAGTCTTTATAAGGATCATCCACAAAGACTGTTGCGCTGAAAATAAACAGACAGCACTCTTTTACAGAATGCAACTATACGAAGATAAGGTGTCAAAGCTTATTTACACCAGTAACTCTCCATTTTGGACATGTGGATCCACTCCTCTAGGTGTCCTGGCAACCAGGTTTGCTCTAAGTTATGCAAATCTCTTTATTGGTCTCTGGTAGAATTTCTTTCAGATGCATGACTATGGAGCAAGCCTGGTCTTCTATCGAAGATACATAGATGATATCCTAATAATTTGGCGAGGGAGTGAAAACAGTCTAAGCAAATTTTTCTAAAATATGAATCAGAATGAATCTCAAGTTTACTTTTCAGGTTAGTTCATCTAAAATACATTTTCTTTTTAGAGATATGTGTAGAAGGTAGTAGTGTGTCAACTCAGACTTTTTTTAAAAAAAGTGGATGCCAACAATTACATCCACAGTACGAGTTGCCACCACAGAAAATGGAAAGTGGATATTCAAAAGGGCCAAATGATGCAGATCAGAAATAATTGCGATATTAAGATTTTGATGTGCAATCTTGAATTCTAAAAGAAAGGTTTATTAATAGGGGGTATAATAAGGAGATAATTGAAGATAGAGAAGATGGGAAAATATGAAAAGGGAATACTTAATTATAAAAAATAAAGAAAAAATAAAGACGGGGAGGGACAATCAGAAACTATTTATTCCATTCATTATCTAATATTCCCCAAATAAACATTTAATAGAGAATATTGTCAATAAACATTGGCATATTCTAAGCAGTGATGAAAAATTAGGCTTTGTAATACCATTTAAATCACAAATAGTCTATAAAAAGGCAACTCATTTAAAGTCTATTTTGGTGCCACAGAACTATAAAGATCTAATATCAAAAATAAAGAGAAAAATCTGAAATGGAATGATACAAAGGTCCCCCCCCCCCCCCTTGTTATTCCTGTAAAGCATGTCAAAACTCTAGAAAAACGAATCAATTTAGGTCTCAGGTTACAGGAAAACCGTTCCCTATTGGAGACACAAATAGATGTACGGATAGGAATATAGTGTATTTGATCACATGCAAGTGTGTGAAACAGTATGTGGGGGAGTCGGAAAGACTACTCAGAGACCGTATCAGACAGCATATACTGTCTATTTAGAATCCGGACACAGATAGAAACAAGGATAACCCATTTCCACTCCATTTTTTTGAAATGTAATGTATCTATCATTCTTTATCGGTCTGAGGAAGGACTCTCTCCCCAAAACATCACTGAATAAAAGTTTGTGAAGATTTCTAAGTCCAGTGAGTGTGGTCCTTTTGTGAATTTATGTGGATTATTTGTGTCTGCAGCCTGGTTGCTGTCTTATCTGTAAATGAGTGTGAATCCTACCAATTGACTATACAGGGAGTGCAGAATTATTAGGCAAGTTGTATTTTTGAGGATTAATTTTATTATTGAACAACAACCATGTTCTCAATGAACCCAAAAAACTCATTAATATCAAAGCTGAATAGTTTTGGAAGTAGTTTTTAGTTTGTTTTTAGTTATAGCTATTTTAGGGGGATATCTGTGTGTGCAGGTGACTATTACTGTGCATAATTATTAGGCAACTTAACAAAAAACAAATATATACCCATTTCAATTATTTATTTTTGCCAGTGAAACCAATATAACATCTCAACATTCACAAATATACATTTCTGACATTCAAAAACAAAACAAAAACAAATCAGTGACCAATATAGCCACCTTTCTTTGCAAGGACACTCAAAAGCCTGCCATCCATGGATTCTGCCAGTGTTTTGATCTGTTCACCATCAACATTGCGTGCAGCAGCAACCACAGCCTCCCAGACACTGTTCAGAGAGGTGTACTGTTTTCCCTCCTTGTAAATCTCACATTTGATGATGGACCACAGGTTCTCAATGGGGTTCAGATCAGGTGAACAAGGAGGCCATGTCATTAGATTTTCTTATTTTATACCCTTTCTTGCCAGCCACACTGTGGAGTACTTGGACGCGTGTGATGGAGCATTGTCCTGCATGAAAATCATGTTTTTCTTGAAGGATGCAGACTTCTTCCTGTACCACTGCTTGAAGAAGGTGTCTTCCAGAAACTGGCAGTAGGACTGGGAGTTGAGCTTGACTCCATCCTCAACCCGAAAAGGCCCCACAAGCTCATCTTTGATGATACCAGCCCAAACCAGTACTCCACCTCCACCTTGCTGGCGTCTGAGTCGGACTGGAGCTCTCTGCCCTTTACCAATCCAGCCACGGGCCCATCCATCTGGCCCATCAAGACTCACTCTCATTTCATCAGTCCATAAAACCTTAGAAAAATCAGTCTTTAGATATTTCTTGGCCCAGTCTTGACATTTCAGCTTGTGTGTCTTATTCAGTGGTGGTCGTCTTTTAGCCTTTCTTACCTTAGCCATGTCTCTGAGTATTGCACACCTTGTGCTTTTGGGCACTCCAGTGATGTTGCAGCTCTGAAATATGGCCAAACTGGTGGCAAGTGGCATCTTGGCAGCTGCACGCTTAACTTTTCTCAGTTCATGGGCAGTCATTTTGCGCCTTGGTTTTTCCACACGCTTCTTGCGACCCTGTTGACTATTTTGAATGAAACGCTTGATTGTTCGATGATCACGCTTCAGAAGCTTTGCAATTTTAAGAGTGCTGCATCCCTCTGCAAGATATCTCACTATTTTTGACTTTTCTGAGCCTGTCAAGTCCTTCTTTTGACCCATTTTGCCAAAGGAAAGGAAGTTGCCTAATAATTATGCACACCTGATATAGGGTGTTGATGTCATTAGACCACACCCCTTCTCATTACAGAGATGCACATCACCTAATATGCTTAATTGGTAGTAGGCTTTCGAGCCTATACAGCTTGGAGTAAGACAACATGCATAAAGAGGATGATGTGGTCAAAATACTCATTTGCCTAATAATTCTGCACTCCCTGTATATATATATATATAAATATATATATATATATATATATATATATATATATAGTGTTTTTTGCTTTAATAGTCAGTACTTTACATGCTACATAAATTACATTGATTACTTGTACTAGAGGTGCTTTACAAAGACACGCCCCCTTAAATGTTTCCAGACAGGTGGGTCGTTACACGCTGCCAGTAAACAATCCGCTCAGATCCATTCAATCTTCTGTACTTTTTACTACATAACACTTCTGAAGTAAAGGTATATACACCTACTATAACAATGTGGGTAGCGTAAAAGAAACAGAGGGGTATGTTTATTAAAGTGTGGACGGACATGAAACGATGTAGCGTATCATGTCTGCCGCATATTGATAAATGCCAACAGCATATGCTGTCGCCATTTATCATTGCACAAGCAGTTCACCAGAACTGCTTGTGCAATACTGCCCCCTGCAGATTCTTTGAGGGGCCCTGTCCTATATCTTTTTTTTACACCTTTGGCTGCTTTTAAAATATTGAGAGATCTACATACTGTTTTATTTGCGAAAAGATTTTTCGATGTGGTATACTAGTTTTGAAAAAACTATAAAAATATACATCAGCACTCATTCATATTATAGACTAGTCCTCTAAACTCTGACCTGAAATTTACAAACTCTAAGATTGCGCTTTATTTTAAGCTTAAAAAATGTTTTAATATACATCTCATTTTAAAAGAACATAAAATTACATATACAGAAATAAAACATGGGTAACAGACAACACTAAGATTAAAAATACTCCAGCATTGAGTGGAAAAAGAAAGATGAGTCCAAATGGCAGTCTTTATAAGGATCATCCACAAAGACTGTTGCGCTGAAAATAAACAGACAGCACTCTTTTACAGAATGCAACTATACGAAGATAAGGTGTCAAAGCTTATTTACACCAGTAACTCTCCATTTTGGACATGTGGATCCACTCCTCTAGGTGTCCTGGCAACCAGGTTTGCTCTAAGTTATGCAAATCTCTTTATTGGTCTCTGGTAGAATTTCTTTCAGATGCATGACTACGGAGCAAGCCTGGTCTTCTATCGAAGATACATAGATGATATCCTAATAATTTGGCGAGGGAGTGAAAACAGTCTAAGAGAATGTTTCCAAAATATGAATCAGAACGAATCTCAAGTTTACTTTTCAGGTTAGTTCATCTAAAATACATTTTCTTTTTAGAGATATGTGTAGAAGGTAGTTGTGTGTCAACTCAGACTTTTTTTAAAAAAAAGTGGATGCCAACAATTACATCCACAGTACGAGTTGCCACCACAGAAAATGGAAAGTGGATATTCAAAAGGGCCAAATGATGCAGATCAGAAATAATTGTGATATGAAGATTTTGATGTGCAATCTTGAATTCTAAAAGAAAAGTTTATTAATAGGCAGTATAATAAGGAGATGATTGAAGTTAGAGAAGATGGGAAAATATGAAAAGGGAATAAGAAATTATAAGAAATAAAGAAAAAATAAAGACAGAGAGGGACAATCAGAAACTATTTATTCCATTCATTATCTAATATTCCCAAAATAAACATTTAATAGAGAATATTGTCAATAAACATTGGCATATTCTAAGCAGTGATGAAAAATTAGGCTTTGTAATACCATTTAAATCACAAATAGTCTATAAAAAGGCAACTAATTTAAAGTCTATTTTGGTGCCACAGAACTATAAAGATCTAAAATCAAAAATAAAGAGAAAAATCTGAAATGGAATGATACAAAGGTCGTCGTCCCCTTGTTATTCCTGTAAAGCATGTAAAAACTCTAGAAAAACGAAATAATTTAGGTCTCAGGTTACAGGAAAAATGTTTCCTATTGGAGACACAAATAGATGTACGGATAGGAATATAGTGTATTTGATCACATGCAAGTGTGTGAAACAGTATGTGGGGGATTCGGAAAGACTACTCAGAGACCGTATCAGACAGCATATACTGTCTATTTAGAATCCGGACACAGATAGAAACAAGGATCACCCATTTCCACTCCATTTTTTTGAAATGTAATGTATCTATCATTCTTTATCGGTCTGAGGAAGGACTCTCTCCCCAAAACATCACTGAATAAAAGTTTGTGAAGATTTCTAAGTCCAGTGAGTGTGGTCCTTTTGTGAATTTATGTGGATTATTTGTGTCTGCAGCCTGGTTGCTGTCTTATCTGTAAATGAGTGTGAATCCTTCCAATTGACTATATATATTTATATATAGCGTTTTTTGCTTTAATAGTCAGTACTATACATGCTACATAAATTACATTGATTACTTGTACTAGAGGTGCTTTACAAAGACACGCCCCTATAATGTTTCCAGACAGGTGGGTCATTAAACGCTTCTTTGAGGGGCTCTGTCCTGTATCTTTTTTTTACACCTTTGGCTGCTTTTTAAAGTCCAGTGAGTGCCTTTTTTCTACGATGGAGATTTTTATATATATATATATATATATATATATATATATATATATATATATATATATATATATATGTATATATATATATATATATATATATATATATATATACACACACACGGTATACATAAATATGACCCCCCTTATTTTATAATTTGTTTATTTATTTTTAAAGGAAAACTGTGTTCTGTGTGTGCTGCTTTCTGTTTGCTCCATAGCTTATAAAGGAATTCTACAGCAATATTTATGTATTTATTTATTTTGAATGTTTTGATTCAAATGTGTAGGGAGGTGCAACAATCAAGTCTTCATCCAAAAGGATAGAGCTTGTAGCCTTTTTACATTATGACAACATTAAGATGCATTAAAAAAATACATGCTTCTGAGTGACAGTAATGTCAATTTTAAATCTGAATCATGCAATTTTACAAACTTTCTAATTTACTTTATCTTATTTACTTCCTTCTCCTGGTATCCTTTGCAAAAAAGCATACCTACTAGGAAGGGTCAGGAGCAACAATGCACTACTACGAGCTAGCTGCTGATTAGTGGCTGCACATATACGCTTCTTGTCATTGGTTCACCCAATGTTTACCTAGCTGTAGTGCATTTCTGCTCCTTCAACAAAGGACACCAAGAGACTGGAAAATTTACTTTTTGAAATGTATCCTTGCGGCTCATCATATTAACTTGGTGTGTTCTTCTCATTAATACTTAATGCCAACCATTTATTTTGTAAAAAAAAAAGTAGGGTAGCTATTTGATAGATCATCATTGTTGGTTAAAGTAGTCCATAATATAAACTACAGTTTGACATTACTTTAAGAAATGAAGGTCAGTTAAAGGAACACTGAACCCAATTTTTTTCTTTTGTGATTCAGATTGAGCATGGAATTTTAAGCAACTTTCTAATTAACTCCTATTATCAAATTTTCTTCATTCTCTTGGTATCTTTATTTGAATTGCAAGAATGTAAGTTTAGATGCCGGCCCATTTTTGGTGAACAACCTGGGTTGTTCTTGCTGATTGGTGGATAAATTCATCCACCAATAAAAAGTGCTATACAGAGTACTGAACCAAAAAAGAAGCTTAGATGCCTTCTTTTTCAAATAAAGATTGCAAGAGAACAAAGAAAAATTGATAATAGGAGTAAATTAGAAAGTTGCTTAAAATTGCATGCTCTATCTGAATTACAAAAGAAATTTTTTTGGGTCCAGTGTCCCTTTAATTGGAAATATCAGATGCAGTGGTAAAAACCATTAAAGGGGCAGTAAAGTCAAAATTAAAGGGACAGTCTAGGCCAATATAAACTTTCATGATTCAGATAGAGCATGTAATTTTAAACAATTTTCCAATTTACTTTTATCACCAATTTTGCTTTGTTCTCTTGGTATTCTTAGTTGAAAGCATAACCTAGGAGGTTCATATGCTAATTTCTTAGACCTTGAAGCCCATCTCTTTCAGATTGCATTTTAACAGTTTTTCACCACTAGAGGGTATTAGTTCACATATTTCATATAGATAACACTGTGCTCGTGCACGTGAAAGTAATCTGGGAGCAGGCACTGATTGGCTAGACTGCAAGTCTGTCAAAAGAACTGAAAAAAGGGGCATTTAGCAGAGGCTTAGATACAAGATAATCACAGAGGTTAAAAGTATATTATTATAACTGTGTTGGTTATGCAAAACTGGGAAATGGGTAATAAAGGGATTATCTATTTTTTAAAACAATAAAAATTCTGGTGTAGACTGTCCCTTTAGGCTTCCATGCAACTTTAAAGCTCTTTCCAAATCCCTTTGGTGGGGGGGGGGAACTACCATTGGAGCAGCAGGTGCAATGGCACCAGGGCCCAAGAGATGAGGGGAGGCCCATTTCACCCAGTCTATACATAATGCAGGGTACTGTTTTGTTTTTAATGCAGGTTGCAGGTCCATCTATATATCCTGAAAATCATTATACACAGCAACCTGTATATTATTACTATCGCTTTATACAGATTTACCTTTGGGAGGCTGAAAAACAAAATTTATGGTTACCTGATAAATTTCTTTCTTTTGCGATGTACCGAGTCCACGGTTTCATCCTTACTTGTGGGATATTATCCTTCCCAACAGGAAGTGGCAAAGAGAGCACCCACAGCAGAGCTGTCTATATAGCTCCCCCCTTAACTCCACCCCCCAGTCATTTGACCGAAGGCCAAGGAAGAAAAAGGAGAAACTATAAGGTGCAGAGGTGACTGAAGTTTTCAATAAAAAATACTATCTGTCTTGAATAGACAGGGCGTGCCGTGGACTTGGTACATCGCAAAATAAAGAAATTTATCAGGTAAGCATAAATTTTGTTTTCTTTTGCAAGATGTACTGAGTCCACGGTTTCATCCTTACTTGTGGGATACCAATACCAAAGCTATAGGACACGGATGAAGGGAGGGACAAGACAGGAACCTAAACGGAAGGCACCACTGCTTGCAAAACCTTTCTCCCAAAAATAGCCTCTGAAGACGCAAAAGTATAAAATTTGTAAAATTTGGAAAAGGTATGAAGCGAAGACCAAGTCGCAGCCTTACAAATCTGTTCAACAGAAGCATAATTTTTAAAAGCCCATGTGGAAGCTACCGCTCTAGTAGAGTGAGCTGTAATTCTTTCAGGAGGCTGCTGTCCAGCAGTCTCATAAGCAAAACGGATGATGCTTTTCAACCAAAAGGAAAGAGAGGTAGCCGTAGCCTTTTGACCCCTACACTTTCCAGAATAGACAACAAACAAAGAAGATGTCTTACGAAAATCTTTGGTTGCCTGTAAATAAAACTTCAATGCACGAACCACGTCCAAGTTGTGCAACAGACGTTCCTTCTTAGAAGAAGGATTAGGACACATAGAAGGAACAACAATTTCCTGATTGATATTCCTGTTAGTAACAACCTTAGGGAGGAACCCAGGTTTGGTATGTAAAACCACCTTATCAGCATGGAAAACAAGATAAGGCGAGTCACATTGTAATGCAGATAGTTCAGAAACTCTTCGAGCTGAAGAGATAGCAACAAGAAACAGAACTTTCCAAGATAGAAGCTTAATATCTATGGAATGCATGGGTTTAAACGGAACCCCCTGAAGCACTTTAAGAACTAAATTTAGACTGCATGGCGGAGCAACAGGTTTAAACACAGGCTTAATTCTTACTAAAGCCTGACAAAAAGCCCAAACATCTGGAACATCTGCCAGACGCTTGTGCAACAGAATAGACAAAGCAGATATCTGTCCTAAGGAACTAGCGAACAATCCTTTCTCCAATCCTTCTTGGAGAAAAGACAAAATCCTAGGAATCCTGATCTTACTCCATGAGTAGCCTTTGGATTTGCACCAAAAAAGATATTTATGCCATATCTTATGATAGATCTTCCTGGTGACAGGCTTTCGAGCCTGAATCAAGGTATCTATGACCCACTCAGAGAAACCCCGCTTTGATAAAATCAAGCGTTCAATCTCCAAGCAGTCAGTTGCAGAGAAATTAGATTTGGATGCTTGAAAGGACCTTGAATCAAAAGGTCCCGTCTCAGTGGCAGAGTCCATGGTGGCAGAGATGACATGTCCACCAGGTCTGCATACCAAGTCCTGCGTGGCCACGCAGGCACTATCAAAATCACCGAAGCTCTCTCCTGTTTGATTCTGGCAATCAGACGTGGAAGAAGAGGGAAAGGTGGAAACACATAAGCCAGGTTGAACGACCAGGGTAATGCTAGAGCATCTATCAGTACTGCCTGAGGATCCCTTGACCTGGATCCGTAACGAGGAAGTTTGGCGTTCTGACGAGACACCATCAGATCCAATTCTGGTGTGCCCCATAGCTGAACCAGTTGAGCAAACACCTCCAGATGGAGTTTCCACTCCCCCGGATGAAAAGTCTGACGACATAAAAAATCTGCCTCCCAGTTCTCTACCCCTGGGATATAGATCACTGACAGATGGCAAGAGTGAGTCTCTGCCCATCGGATTATCCTGGAAACTTCTATCATCACTAAGGAACTCCTTGTCCCCCCCTGATGACTGATATAAGCCACAGTCATGATGTTGTCTGACTGAAATCTGATGAATCTGGCCGAGGTCAGCTGAGGCCATGCCTGAAGAGCATTGAATATCGCTCTTTATTTCAGAATATTTATCAGTAGGAGGTCCTCCTCCTGAGTCCACAAACCCTGTGCCTTCAGGGAATTCCAGACTGCACCCCAGCCTATTAGGCTGGTGTCTGTCGTCACTATAACCCACGCTGGCCTGCGGAAACACATTCCTCAGGACAGGTGATCCTGTGACAACCACCAAAGAAGAGAATCTCTGGTCTCTTGATCCAGGTTTATCTGAGGAGATAAATCTGCATAATCCCCATTCCACTGTCTGAGCATGGATAGTTGCATATGGAACTACGTCCATTGCCTCTACGTCCATTGCCGCTACCATTAGTCCGATTACCTCCATACACTGAGCCACTGACGGCCAAGGAATGGAACGAAGAGCTCGGCAGGTGGTTAAAATCTTTGATTTCCTGACCTCTGTCAGAAATATTTCATGTCCACCGAGTCTATCAGAGTCCCTAGAAATGAAACTCTTGTGAGAGGGGAAAGAGAACTCTTTTTTACATTCACCTTCCACCCATGAGATCTTAGAAAGGCCAACACTAAGTCCGTGTGAGACTTGGCTAGTTGGAAAGTCGACACTTGAATTAGGATGTCGTCTATATAAGGTGCCACTGCTATGCCCCGTGGCCTTAGGACCGCCAGAAGGGACCCTAGCACCTTTGTGAAGATTCTTGGCGCCATGGCAACCCAAAGGGAAGAGCCACAAACTGGTAATGCTTGTCCAGAAAGGCAAACCTGAGGAATTGGTGATGATCTTTGTGGATAGGAATGTGTAGATATGCATCCTTTAAGTCCACGGTGGTCATATATTGACCCTCCTGGATCATTGGTAAAATAGTCTGAATGGTCTCCATCTTGAAGGATGGAACTCTTAGGAATTGGTTTAGGATCTTGAGATCTAGAATTGGTCTGAAGGTTCCCTCTTTTTTGGGAACCACAAACAGATTGGAGTAGAACCCCTGCCCCAGTACTGCATTCGGAACTGGGCAGATCACTCCCATGGTAAAAAGGTCTTCGACACAGCGTAAGAATGCCTCTCTTTTTGTCTGGTTTACAGACAATTGAGAAAGATGGAATCTCCCCCTTGGAGGAGAATCTTTGAAATCTAGAAGATACTATTGGCTTACAATTTCTACAGCCCAGGAGTCCTGAACATCTCTTGCCCAGTCCTGAGCAAAGAGAGAGAGTCTGCCCCCTACTAGATCCGGTCCCGGATCGGGGGCTACCCCTTCATGCTGTCTTGGTGGCAGCAGCAGGCTTCTTGGCCTGTTTACCCTTGTTCCAAGCCTTGTTAGGTCTCCAGACTGGCTTGGATTGAGCAAAGTTCCCCTCTTGCTTTGCAGAAGGGGAAGAGGAAGCGGGACCACCCTTGGAATTTCGAAAGGAATGAAAATTATTTTGTTTGGTCCTTGTCTTATTTGACTTATCCTGAGGGAGGGCATGACCCTTCCCTCCAGTGATATCTGAAATTATCTCTTTCAGTTCAGGCCCAAATAGGGTCTTACCTTTGAAAGGGATGGTCAAAAGCTTAGATTTTGATGACACATCAGCCGACCAGGACTTAAGCCATAATGCTCTACTCGCTAAAATGGCAAAACCTGAATTCTTTGACGCTAACTTAGCTAGATGAAAAGCGGCGTCTGTAATGAAAGAATTAGATAGCTTAAGAGCCCTAATTCTGTCCAGAATATCATCTAGTGGGGCCTCCACCTGAAGAGCCTCTTCCAGAGCCTCAAACCAAAAGGCAGCTGCAGTGATTACAGGAACAATGCACGCTATAGGCTGGAGAAGAAAACCCTGATGAACAAAAATTTTCTTTAGGAGACCCTCTAATTTTTTTATCCATAGGATCTTTGAAAGCACAACTGTCCTCAATAGGTATAGTTGTATGCTTAGCCAGAGTAGAAATAGCTCCCTCCACCTTAGGGATCGTCTGCCATGAATCCTGCATGGTGTCAGATGTGGGAAACATCTTCTTAAAAACAGGAGGGGGAGCGAACGGAATACCTGGTCTATCCTACTCCTTAGTAACAATGTCCAAAATCCTTTTATGGACCAGAAAAAAAATCAGTGTAAACAGGAACCTCTAAATATTTGTCCATTTTACACAATTTCTCTGGAACTACAATAGGGTCACAATCATCCAGAGTCGCTAAAACCTCCCTGAGCAATAAACGGAGGAGTTCTAGCATAAATTTAAATGCCGTCATATCTGAATCTGTCTGAGGGAACATTTTTCCTGAATCAGAAATCTCTCCCTCAGAGAGCAAATCTCTCATCCCTACCTCTGAACATTGTGAGGGAATATCGGGTACGGCTACTAAAGCGTCAGAAGGCTCAGCATTCATTCTTAACCCAGAGCTACTGTGCTTTCCTTGCAACCCAGGCAGTTTAGATAAAACCTCTGTGATGGTAGTATTCATAACTGAGGCTATATCTTGCAAGGTAAAATAATTAGACGCACTAGAGGTACTTGGCGTCACTTGTGCGGGCGTTACAGGTTGTGACACTTGGGGAGAACTAGATGGCAAAACCTGATTTCCTTCTGTCTGAGAATCATCCAGTGCCAAACTCTTATAAATCAAAATATGCTGTTTGCAATTTATAGACATATCAGTACAAATGGGACACATTCTAAGAGGGGGTTCCACAATGGCTTCTAAACAAATTGAGAAAAAGAGTTTCCTCAGTGTCAGACATGTTGAACAGGCTAGTAATGAGACAAGCAAGCTTGGAAAACACCTTATTTAATGAAAAAACAACAATTTTCAAAAACGGTACCGTGCCTTTAAGAGAAAAAAAGGCATACACAAACTGCAAAACTGCTTAAAATGACTTCAAATTTTCCGAAATGTTTGCAGTAGACACACTAAGCTATAGTAAGATTGCACCGCAAGCAATTTAACATTTAACGCCCAAATAAGAAAACCGGATTGACAAAGTGCCAAAAACCGGTAAAACCCCTGTCAGCACCTTGCCACAGCTCTGCTGTGGTGCCTACCTGCCCTTAGGGATTAATAATGTGGGGATAAAGCTTCAATTAGGCCCAAGAAGTTCACCAGGACCCTCCAATGTTGTAGCTTGCTGCTTGTCTATTGAAAACAACTGCGCAACTGAGGCGCAAAATTAGGCCCCGCCCACCGCACTCGATGTTACTGAGGCCTTTAGAAAAATCTACCAAGCGTTTTTTCAGCCATGTGGGTTATCAAAACCCCCCAAAAAACAAGTGTACCCTCAAAACAATTGTCCCTTCAAATAATGAAAAAACGTTACTCCCAGAACACACAGACGTTTGGTTATATATCATTCAAACTGAGTGCCCCTAAGTTAAGCCCTTTATGCAAGCTAGTAAAGCCCCTTCTAAGACTAGGATTACTGCTTACCCTTCCCCTTATGGGGATACTGTCAGCCTTTCTGTGTTATCACAGTCTCTACAGAAAAAATGACTGAACATACCTCATTGCTGTATAGCAAGAAACCGTTCCTCACAATGAAGTTTTCCTGTACTCCTCAGCTTCTGTGGGTACAGCAGTGGACCTTAGTTACACATGCTAAGATCATCATCCTCTAGGTAGAAATCTTCATCTATCTCCTGCCTGAGAGTAAATAGTACACACTGGTACCATTTAAAAATAACAAACTCTTGCTTGAAGATAAAATAAAAACTAACAGTTTATCACCTCTTTCACTTTACCCTTCCTGCTTAGAGCCGGCAAAGAAAATGACTGGGGGTTGGAGTTAAGGGGGGAACTATATATACAGCTCTGCTGTGGGTGCTCTCTTTGCCACTTCCTGTTGGGAAGGATAATATCCCACAAGTAAGGATGAAACCGTGGACTCGGTACATCTTGCAAAAGAAAAAAAAATTGCACCAGGGCCCTCTGTTGAGTAGTTCCGCTAGAGATTTCCTTTGTTAAAAAGCATACCTAGTTACTAGGCTCCTAAGCTGCAATGCACTACTGGTAGCTGAATGATTATTGTTGACTGCACATATATCTCTCCTGCCATTGACTCACCTGATGTCAGCTAGCTTATAGTAGTGCATTGCTACTCTTTCAACAAAGAATACCAAAAGCCTGAAGCAAAAAGTTAATTTAAAAAAAAAAATTGCAAAGTTGTTTAAACTTGTATTTTCTATATGAATCAAACACAAAAACATGTTTCATGTATCTTTAAGGGCAGTCTCTCATGAATATCAACACAAAAAAAAATTGACTTACTGAATTGAAACTCCTTTTTTTTAACATGGAAACCTTTGATACACATGAATTTTTGCCTAACTGATTTCCTTTATCTTTTGAATGCAGTATTGATTCGACCTTGAACCAACAGTGTGTTTAGCAATACTTTACATATTTAACATTTCTGAGCCTGCTTTATCTAGATAAATTCATTATCTGAGGTATCAGGCATGCTTTTGCATATGTCATTTTGGTAACAGATTACATAGCTTTCACTTATTTAAAGTGAAAGTCAATCCTAGTGTTTGTGAAACGCTAGTATTGAGCATCGGAACAAATAAAGGGGACTTTCAGTCATGAAGTATAAAATAATTCATGCTGAAAGCTCCTATATTTGTTTCTGTACTTAGCTGCTCAGACAGCCCATGGCAGAATGCTATTTTGATGAGAGGTGACGTTTTCACCTCTTAGCTAATAGCTGTGCAGGAAATCTGGCTTCGCACCTGCTGGAACACACAGTTATTTGCTAAGAGGTGGAAACGTCACCTCTTAGCAAAATAGTTTTCTGCCGTGGGCTGCCTGAGCAGCTTAGTGTGGTGAATGCTTGAAACAAATAAAGGAGCTTACAGCATGAAGTATTTTATACTTCATGACTGATGGTCTCCTTTATTTGTTCCAATGGTCAATCCTAGCATTTCACAAATGCTAGGATTGACTTTCACTTTAACTAGTTTATTATTTTGACTTCCGCTGTCGGCATTTATTATTGCACCAGCAGTTTTTGTAATCTGCTGGTGCAATACCACCCCCTGCAGATTGGCCGCTAGCACGGGGTGTCCATCAACCTGATCGTATTCAATCGGGCTGATTGCTGTCCGCCACCTCAGAGGTGGTGGACGAGTTAAGGAGCAGCGATCTTAAAACCGCTACTTCCTAACTTCCGCTTCAGGCGGAACTGAAGCGGAGTGGGTCGGAAGCAGCATCCGCTGCTTCATAAATCGACCCCTAAATGTTTGAAAAATTACACGAACATAAGTAAATCTTTGTATATACTGTAGAAATGTAATGCTTCATTGCAAAAGCTCTATACATCATAAAAAGCATTAAAACCTGCCATTTTTAAGCAAAAAAATGCCATGTTTTTCAGTTCATGGGAATATCCTTGAAAATCCATTTCCATTACTGTGGCAAGTTAGGGACTGAGCTGCTAAATTTAACCAATAAGCCAGCAGCACGTAGGAAGTTCAAGGTTCTGTATTCCACAGAATGCATTCTGACCTCTTTGGGGTGAGTGGAAAAAACATTATAATTATAGGAGAAGCAGGCAAAATAATGAGTGGATTGTAAAGTTGTAGGTATTATTACAGCTTAAAAAGAACAATAAACTAAGTATAGCGAGTTGAACGTAAAAAGTTATTGCACTTGCGCTAACCCGACGTGCGCAAAAAGTAGAGTTTTTAATATAACACTTGCGATAACCTATTCCCCCATGTACTGTAAGTCAATGGAGCAAAAAAAGCAAACCAGATTCTCTACAATATATATCTATAACTATATATACAGGGAGTGCAGAATTATTAGGTAAATTAGTATTTTGACCACATCATCCTCTTTATGCATGTTGTCTTACTCCAAGCTGTATAGGCTCGAAAGCCTACTACCAATTAAGCATATTAGGTGATGTGCATCTCTGTAATGAGAAGGGGTGTGGTCTAATGACATCAACACCCTATATCAGGTGTGCATAATTATTAGGCAACTTCCTTTCCTTTGGCAAAATGGGTCAAAAGAAGGACTTGACAGGCTCAGAAAAGTCAAAAATAGTGAGATATCTTGCAGAGGGATGCAGCACTCTTAAAATTGCAAAGCTTCTGAAGCGTGATCATCGAACAATCAAGCGTTTCATTCAAAATAGTCAACAGGGTCGCAAGAAGCGTGTGGAAAAACCAAGGCGCAAAATGACTGCCCATGAACTGAGAAAAGTCAAGCGTGCAGCTGCCAAGATGCCACTTGCCACCAGTTTGGCCATATTTCAGAGCTGCAACATCACTGGAGTGCCCAAAAGCACAAGGTGTGCAATACTCAGAGACATGGCTAAGGTAAGAAAGGCTGAAAGACGACCACCACTGAATAAGACACACAAGCTGAAATGTCAAGACTGGGCCAAGAAATATCTAAAGACTGATTTTTCTAAGGTTTTATGGACTGATGAAATGAGAGTGAGTCTTGATGGGCCAGATGGATGGGCCCGTGGCTGGATTGGTAAAGGGCAGAGAGCTCCAGTCCGACTCAGACGCCAGCAAGGTGGAGGTGGAGTACTGGTTTGGGCTGCTATCATCAAAGATGAGCTTGTGGGGCCTTTTTGGGTTGAGGATGGAGTCAAGCTCAACTCCCAGTCCTACTGCCAGTTTCTGGAAGACACCTTCTTCAAGCAGTGGTACAGGAAGAAGTCTGCATCCTTCAAGAAAAACATGATTTTCATGCAGGACAATGCTCCATCACACGCGTCCAAGTACTCCACAGTGTGGCTGGCAAGAAAGGGTATAAAATAAGAAAATCTAATGACATGGCCTCCTTGTTCACCTGATCTGAACCCCATTGAGAACCTGTGGTCCATCATCAAATGTGAGATTTACAAGGAGGGAAAACAGTACACCTCTCTGAACAGTGTCTGGGAGGCTGTGGTTGCTGCTGCACGCAATGTTGATGGTGAACAGATCAAAACACTGACAGAATCCATGGATGGCAGGCTTTTGAGTGTCCTTGCAAAGAAAGGTGGCTATATTGGTCACTGATTTGTTTTTGTTTTGTTTTTGAATGTCAGAAATGGATATTTGTGAATGTTGAGATGTTATATTGGTTTCACTGGTAAAAATAAATAATTGAAATGGGTATATATTTGTTTTTTGTTAAGTTGCCTAATAATTATGCACAGTAATAGTCACCTGCACACACAGATATCCCCCTAAAATAGCTATAACTAAAAACAAACTAAAAACTACTTCCAAAACTATTCAGCTTTGATATTAATGAGTTTTTTGGGTTCATTGAGAACATGGTTGTTGTTCAATAATAAAATTAATCCTCAAAAATACAACTTGCCTAATAATTCTGCACTCCCTGTATATATACATAATTATATTGAGATATAGATATATTCAGTTATATAGAAGAATATCTATTTATAAATACTTAGGGGACGATTTATCAATGGCTGGCGGGCATGATACACTGTAACGTATAATGTCCGCCAGACATTGCTGAATGCCGACAGCAGGGGCTGTCGGCATTTAACATTGCACAAGCAGTTCTGGTGAACTGCTTGTGCACTGTTAATCACATATATAGTCATGTGTTGAAAACCATCTTTACATATTTTATTAGTTTCTCATTTCCAGCAAATCAAGTGTGCCAAATACTCAAGTGCACCATTAGCAAATCTCTTAAGCCCAAAGCATACTAGCCTCTACATGCAGTGCTAGACATCAGAATGTTTTATCAAAATGGTTACAAAGTACCCAATATTGTAACAAATATATACAATATGTACAAGTGTCTTGAACAAACAAGTTAAACAGAACATATTGCTTTAGAAATATACATAATTGACTTTAACTCTTTAGAATCGGGTTAATAATTCTATGCTGTAATATATGTAATAGGCACAGTAGGGAACACCGATTATCATGAGTGACTCAAAATCAGAGATGTGACTTGAGTCACATGACTTGGACTTGACTTGGACTCAAGTCACAAATTTGATGACTTGTGACTCGACTCAACATCCTCAAGGAAGACTTTTGACTTGACTTAGACTTTGACAGCAATGACTCAAGACTTGACTTGGACTTGAGCTCTATGACTTGCCAAGTCTTTATACATTCAGAGTTGTGACCTAGGATGGTCCCTGGAGAATGAAAACAAAATAATATATTTAAAATACCTAACTCACTTTTGTTTTAATTACACACCAAGATATATATTTTTTGGTCATACAACAATAAAATATGATAAAATGCCATTGGAAAGTGTAATGTTTTTACTTTTTTTCGTTTGTTTTTATTTCTGGAGTGAAGGCAGGGTGAGGAGGTAGCTTAAAATAGTAATAAAAAGGTTATACAAAATGTCAGAATGTCACTATCTAAGGTTATTTGTTAAAGTCTGACCCTTATGTGAACACTTTACACACATGCTGTGACTGAGGGGCTTATTTATCAAGCTCCGCATGGAGCTTGAAGGCCTCTGTTTCTGGCAAGCCTTCAGGCTCACCAGAAACACCAGTTATGAAGCGTATTGCTCTCCGCATTCAGCGATGTCTGTCGGAGGGTTGATAAATTGGCCCCTGACTGTTTAAGAGATCTCTCACAGGAAATCAATCACACACAAGGGGCTCGTTTTTATTGAGACTTCATTCCGTTTGCGTGCACTCGCAAACCGATAAATATGCTGTCAGAAGCAATATCGTTTATCGACTGCTTTCAACGGCCCGTTTTAACCCAATTTTTGCAACCAGACTCCGACTGCCGAAAACATTATCGTGTCCCATACAAAGTATAGGAAGCTGCTAATCTTTAAATTATAGTTGGTTTTCAATGCCCGCACAAACCTTAAATACCCTGTCGGAGGCTGCCGATACACTAACAAAAATTACACCCAGCTCAACTAGGTGTAAAACAGGAAAAATGGGCTCTTTGAGACCTTTTTCCCATTGAAATCTAACCCGACACTTCAAAACCCCTCTATCCGCCATCCCCCCACATCGCAACTTATAATAAATGTATTAACCTCTTCCCTCTCTACCCCTACCCCCTCTCTACGCTTTGACGCCCTGTCGCCCTGCTAAGTTGTTACTATACGATCAACAACCAGGATATAACTTGCCCGGGGCTGGTCAATCCATAACCCTGTAATATTATACCCCGTCTCAGCTAATGCTTGTGGAGGGGGCCGGTCCCGGGCGAGGTCCAAGTAGACTCCTAGTTAATTTCTTTTTGTTTATCTTACTTCAGTTTAAAATGCTGTTTCTGAACTGTTTATTGACAGGGATAAGCCTTCAGGTATTAAGCACCACTGTTGGACTTTAGGCTCACAGTGGGTAGCTCTGATGCACTTAATATTTACTGTCTGTTGAAAATGAGGTTATGTAAAAAGAGGTATTCTTCATGGCTATGCGACATCCTTTTTGGATGGAACTTAAGGTCTTTACATATTGATATGGACATGTCTGTTATACTGGTCTTCTAATTTTGCCTTCAATTGTATGTCATACAGGCATGTTGCCATGATATTCTCATGTAAATGTACTGTTGCATATGTGAATTTACCTCAATAAAAAAGCATTTTAAAAAAAAAAAAAAAATGTATTAACCTCTAAACCTACATACCCCACAACGCAAACTATCTATTAAATCTATTTACCCCTAATCCACAATGCCCCCACAACGTAAACTATCTATTAAATCTATTAACCCATAATCCGCAATGCCCCAACCCAAACTTTCTATTAAATCTATTAACCCAGAATCCGCAATGCCCCCACAACGCAAATTATCTATTTAAACTATTAGCCCCTAATCCACAATTAACCCACATTGCAATTAACCTAATAAATCTATTAACCGCTAAACCACCAAACCCCACAATGCAAATAACTAATCACTAAGCACCCTAACCTAACACCCCCTAAATTAACCCCATTACATAAATTAAAATAATCCTAAATTACAATTAAAATAAAAAGCTTACATTAAATAAAAAAAAAAAAATAAGTTTAAGCTAAAATTATAGAAAATACAAAAGTCTAACATTATATAAAATAATAAAGAAAATAATAAAAAATTAAAAAATTAAACCTAATCCCTATGGAAATAAAAAGACCCCCAAAATAAAAACACCCCTAATCTAATACTAAACTACCAATCGCCCTTAAAAGGGCCTATTGTAGGGCATTTCCCTAAATTAAACAGCTTCTTTACCTTTAAAAAAACTAAGTTCCCCCTAGCAATAAAACCCCCCACCCATCAAATCCCCCAAAATAAAAAACTAATACTAAAAAATCCTAAACTACCCATTGCCCCTAAAACGGGGCATTTGTGTGGGCAGTGCCCTTAAAATGGCATTCAGCTCTTTTACTGCCCTTAAAAGGGCATTCAGCTCTTTTTCAGCTCCCAAATCCCTAACCTAAAAAATAAAAAAAAATCCAGAAATATAAAAAAAGTCTAACTTTAACCCCCAGATAAGTACTCATGGTTCCTAAAGTCCAGCAATGAAGTCTTCTTACAAGCGGCGACCTCTTCTATTTTCACCCAGGACCGCGGAACTGAAGACTGGCGACCGCAGAACCATGGAGCGTGAAGGATCCTCTTCGTATGATTGCCGGCGTACACTGAATAGTAAATTCAAGGTATGCAATTAAATATGGTGTCGCTTGCATTCTAATTGGCTGATTTGATTCTTCAAATTCAAATCAGCCAATCGGATGAGAGCTACTGGCTGTTCAAATTAGTTTCAGTAGCTCTTTTAAGGGCAGTAAATGAGCTGAATGCCATTTTAAGGGCAATGCCCATACAAATGCCCCTTTAGGGGCAATGGATAGTTTAGGATTTTTTAGTGTTAGTTTTTTTGTTTTTTTTTATGGGGGTTTGGTGGGTGGGGGTTTTTACTGTTAGGGGTTACTTAGTTTTTTAAAGGTAAAATAGCTGTTTAACTTAGAGACATTTATGACCCTTTTAAGGGCTATTGGTAGTTTAGTATTAGATTAGGGGGTGTATTTATTTTCATAGGGATTAGGTTTAATTATTTTTTTTGATAATCTTGTTTATTATTTTATATAATGTTAGACTTTTTTATTTTCTGTAATTTTAGCTTAATTTAAACTTATTTATTTTTTATTTTTTAAGTAATGATTGCTTTTTTTATTTTATTTATAATTTAGAATTATTTTAACCCCTTAAGGACCAAGGCCATTTTTCAATTTCTTTCCCTTAAAGACCAGGGCTATTTTTACATTTCTGTAGTGTTTGTGTTTAGCTGTAATTTTCCTCTTACTCATTTACTGTACCCACACATATTATATACCGTTTTTCTCGCCACTAAATGGTCTTTCTAAATATACCATTATTGTCATCATATCTTATAATTTATTATTAAAAAAATTATAAAATATGAGGAAAAAATGGAAAAAAACACACTTTTTCTAACTTTGACCCCCAAAATCTGTTACACATCTACAACCACCAAAAAACAACCATGCTAAATAGTTTCTAAATTTTGTCCTGAGTTTAGAAATACCCAATGTTAACATGTTCTTTGCTTTTTTTGCAAGTTATAGGGCAATAAATACAAGTAGCACTTTGCTATTTCAAAACCACTTTTTTTCAAAATGAGCGCTAGTTACATTGGAACCCTGATATCTGTCAGGAATACCTGAATATCCCTTAACTTGTATATATATTTTCTTAGAAGACATTCCAAAGTATTGATCTAGGCCCATTTTGGTATATTTCATGCCACCATTTCACCGCCAAATAAAAAAATTTGTTCAATTTTTCACAAATTTTTTCACAAACTTTAGGTTTCTCACAGACATTATTCACAAACAACTTGTGCAATTATGGCATAAATGGTTGTAAATGCTTCTCTGGGATCCCCTTTGTTCAGAAATAGCAGACTTATATGGCTTTGGTGTTGCTTTTTGGTAATTAGAAGGCTGCTAAATGCCACTGCGCACCACACGTGTTTTAAGCCCAGCAGTGAAGAGGTTAATTAGGGAGCTTGGAGAGTTAATTTTAGCTTTAGTGTAGTGTAGTAGACAAACCAAAGTATTGATCTAGGCCCATTTTGGTATATTTAATGCCACCATTTCACCGCCAAATGCGATCAAATTTTAAAAAAAACGTTAATTTTTTCGCAATTTTAGGTTTCTCACTGAAATTATTTACAAACAGCTTGTGCAATTATGGCACAAATGGTTGTAAATGCTTCTCTGGGATCCCCTTTGTTCAGAAATAGCAGACATATATGGTTTTGGCGATGCTTTTTGGTAATTAGAAGGCTGCTAAATGCCGCTGCACATCACACGTGTATTATGTCTAGCAGTGAATGGGGTTAATTAGGGATCTTGTAGGGAACTTGCAGGGTTAATGTTAGCTTTAGTGTAGAGATCAGCTTCCCACCTAACACATCAGACCCCCTGATGCCTCCCAAACAGCTCTCTTCCCTCCCACACCCCACAATTGTCCCCGCCATCTTAAGTACTGGCAGAAAGTCTGCCAGTTCTAAAATAAAAGGTATCTTTTTTTTTATTTTTTTATTTTTTTTAGCATATTTACATATGCTGCTGTGTAGGATCCACCTTAGCCAAAAACCTCCCTGATCCCCCCAAACAGCTCTCTAACCCTCCCCCTCTACATTATTGGGAGCCATCTTGGGTACTGGCAGCTGTCTGCCAGTACCCAGTTTACATAAAAAGATATATTTTTTATCTTTTCCCCCCACTTTTCTGTAGTGTAGCTTCCCCCCCCAAGACTAAACCCCCACCCCCTCCCAGATCACTTAGATTATATATTTTAAATTTTATATACCCCCCTCTCTCCCTCTAAATATAAACAAAATATGTTCCATAGTGTAATGGTTCTCACCCGCTCCCTCCCCGTGCACGCGCCCGCCCGCCTCCCCCGTGCGCTCCCCCAGCGATCCCGCCCACGATCCCGCCCACCTCTGCATTACGTAATGCACTGATGGCCGCCCACCCGCCTCCCATGTCGGCTCCCACCCACCAACGATTGCGGGCCATCGATGTCTGGTGCAGAGAGGGCCACAGAGTGGCTCTCTCTGCATCGGATGGGGTAAAATGTTATTGCAGTGATGCCTCGATATCGAGGCATCACAGCAATAACCGGAAAGCGGCTGGAAGCGATCAGGATCGCTTCCAGCCGCTTTCAACCCCAACATCGTACAGGGTACGTTGCTGGTCTTTAAAGACCAGGTTGTGTGCGACGTACCCTGTACGACGCATGTCATTAAGGGGTTAATTTTGGGGGTGTTAGGTTAGGGTGTTCTAGTGATTAGTTATTTGCATTGTGCGGTTTAGCGATTTAGGGGTTAATAGATTTATTAGGTTAATTGCGATGTGGGTTAATGGCGGATTAGGGGTTAATAGTTTAAATAGATTGTTTACATTGTGGGGGCATTGCAGATTAGGGGTTAATAGATTTAATAGACCTTTTGCGTTGTGGGGGTATGGCGGTTTATGGGTTAATAACTTTCACCTAGATTACGAGTTTTGATCGCTATAGGGAAAATACCGAACCCCCTATAGTGCTGCCATTACAAGTTTATAAAAACCCGGCTTGTGCGGGCGATATGGCGGTGTTGAGCTCCATACCGCACCAAAACAAGCAGTGTTTTGACATGCTCATGCATGCTTTCCCCAGGACATCAATGAAAAAAAGTCTAACATCTGCAATTGCAGAAATTAAAGCTCCGTAACGCAGCCCCATTGATGTCTATGGGGAAAAAGAAAACAAGGTTTAAACCTAACACTCTAAGCATTTGAATTAGCCAATAGAATGAGAGCTGCTTAAATCCTATTGGCTGTTCAAATCAGCCAATAGGATTTTAGCAGCCCTAATTCCTATTGGCTGATTCAAATTTTTCATCAAATAGGAATGCAAGGGACGCCATCTTGAATCGCGTCCCTTGCAATGAAGACAGTGTACGGCGACGACCGTATGAAGAGGATGCTCCGTGCCGGATGTCTTCAGAATGGACCCGCTCCGTGCCTCCGGGATCAAGATAGAAGATGCCGCCTGGATGAAGATTGAAGAGGCCGCCTGGATGAAGACTTCTCGCCACCTAGATCAGGACTTCAACTCCGGTATGAAGATCGTTCAAGCGGGACTTCAAAACTGTAAGTGGATCGTCAGGGGGTTAGTGTTTTAGGTTTTTTAAGGCTTTTTTGGGTGGGTTTTTTTTAGTTTAGGGTCTGGGCAGTAAAAGAGCTAAATGCCCTTTTAAGGGCAATGCCTATACAAATGCCCTTTTCAGGGCAATGGGTAGCTTAGGTTTTTTTAGAATTCGTTTTTCTTTTTAGGGGGTTGATTGGGTTATGGGTTTTACTGTTGGGGGGGTCTTTATGGGGTTTTTTTACAGGTAAAAAAGCTGATATCTTTGGGGCAATGCCCAACAAAAGGCCCTTTTAAGGGCCATTGGTAGTTTATTGTAGGCTAGGGTTTTTTTTTATTTTGGGTGGGATTTTTTTATTTTAAAAGGGGTTTTAGATTGGGTGTAATTCTTTTTTATTTTGGATTTCACTTGTTATTTTCCGTAATTTAGTGTTTGTTATTTTTTTTACCTTAGTATTTTTTTGTTTTTGTATTTAGATACTTTATAATTTTTAGAGTAGTGTTAGGATTTTTTAATGTGTAATTTAGTTTCATTTAATTGGTAGTTAGTTTAATTTTAGTTTAATTATTATTTTAGTTTAATTGGTAGTTTAAACTTAGTTTTTTTTTAATTTGACAGGTAAATTTTAATTTAATTTAAGCTAGGGAAATTGTAATTTTAATATAAAGTTAGGGGGTTGTTAGGCTTAGGGGTAAATAGTCACATGACTTGGATTTGACTTGGACTCAAGTCACAAATAGTTTAATAGATAGTTTGCATTGTGGGGGCATTACGGATGAGGGGTTAATAGATTTAATAGATAGTTTGCATTGTGGGGGTATGGCGGTTTATGGGTTAATAACTTTCACCTAGATTACGAGTTTTGAGCGCTATAGGGAAAGTAAAGAATGCAACAAAAGTTTCAGTGTATGGCGGCGACCGTATGAAGAGGATGCTACGCGCCGGATGTCTTCAGGATGGACCCGCTCCATGCCGCCTGGATGAAAATTGAAGAGGGTGTTTTTTTTTTAGTTTAGGGTCTAGGCAGTAAAAGAGCTAAATGCCTTTTTAAGGGCAATGCCCATACAAATGCCCTTTTCAGGTTTTTTTAGAATAAGTTTTTTTTATTTTGTGGGGTTGGTTGGGTGGTGGGGGGGTCTTTGTGTTTTTTTTACATGTAAAAGAGCTGATATCTTTGGGGCAATGCCTTTTAAGGGCCATTGGTAGTTTATTGTAGGCAATGTTTTTTTTTTATTTTGGGTGGGTTTCAGATTAGGTGTAATTCTTTTTATTTTGGGTAATTTCGCTTGTTATTTTCCGTAATTTAGTGTTTGTTATTTTTTTGTAACTTAGTATTTTTTTGTTTTTGTATTTAGATACTTTATAATTTTTAGAGTAGTGTTATGATTTTTTTAATGTGTAGGTTAGTTTAATTTAATTGGTAGTTAGTTTAATTTTAGTTTAATTATTATATTAGTTTAATTGGTAGTTTAAACTTAGTTTTTTTCAATTTGACAGGTAAGTTTTAATTTAATTTAAGATAGGGAAATTGTAATTTTAATATAAAGTTAGGGGGTTGTTAGGTTTAGGGGTAAATAGTCCCATGACTTGGACTTGACTTGGACTCAAGTCACAGATAGTTTAAATAGATAGTTTGCGTTGTGGGGGCATTGCGGATTAGGGGTAAATAGATTTAATTATTATTATTATCGGTTATTTGTAGAGCGCCAACAGATTCCGCAGCACTATAACTAAAGGCAGAGTACAACAAAACAATTATAGGGATCAAATGGGTAGAGGGCCCTGCCAAGAGTTGCGCTGTTGTAGTCAGCTCTTATGAAGGTGACCTGCAAACAGCTGGGCTCATAGGTTTACATGCTAAGAGGGTTCAGGGGATAGCAATGGAGGAGAGGAACTGCTATAAAGAAAGGTTAGTGTAGGTTGTATGCAAAAGTCAAAAGATGTGTGAGCACCTAGTATAACCGCTCAGTCAATTTACTTGTTATGTTAAGTAATCCCAAACTTGTATATCTCCAAGATGGAAATGTCTCTGTAAACTGACTCACCCCTGGCTGCAGAGTGTTGCCGGGTTCTCGCCTCTTTCCGCTACTCGCAGATTCTGGCCCGTCCTCAGAGAGCTGACTTGTTCCTCCGGGGCAGTGGGCTAATGCAGATCAGAGCCCCTCTCTTACTACCTCCGGCTAGTGTTCCGCTCTCCTCCTGGGTCCCGCTCCACTCGCGGTAACTCGGCGTCTGACGTCACCGGCCTCCTCCTTCTCAGCTGTTCAATCAGCTGTCAGAATTGTCCGATGGGCGCTGGCTGGATCAACAGTTGTAGTAACGGTTACAAGCTACCTCCGTGCAGGCTCCGTTTCAGTGAATTCCAGAATAACAAAGTGATGAGCTGCACCAGGGTACTTGTTAAAAACTTTTATTGTCGGTCACAAAAACTTCCTTCCAGAAGTATCATTTCACAACAATACAGGACATTGTGATGTGTATAGAAGTCACCCAAAGAGCTTATTGCTGACGCGTTTCAGCCTGTACCGGCCATAATCGTAGCATAATGCTCATAATCCCAATTCACCTTTAAATCCCTTGTGCTAAATTGTGATTGGATAAAACCATTATCCTGGGCGGTTTCTAGGAACACACCTGTTATGTATATACATCAATATAAAGTACTATTCCTATGTATTTTATAAGCAATGATAAGTAATAAAAACATTATACATTCGCTTATACTCAGATGAACTCTTGGTTGGGACTAAAAGTGTTTTGCAGCCTTAATCTTATGGTTCTAGCTATTTGTTTTTGTATTACCATTTTGAGACCATATATGTTATTCTTTTTTTATTATATTATATTTTTATTCTCATTGTCATAACTTTTCCTGACTAGGCTTTCGAGTCCCTTTTTAAATTGTAAGAAAATTGAGTCAAAACAAACCGGAAAAATTCTGCCCTAATATGCTGTGTCTCACAAATGCTTCTTTTTGCATAAATTATTTGGTCTATCCCTTTACTGGGAACTAATGTTGCCAGACATAATCCAAACACAGAAAAAAATGAATAGGCAAGTGCTCTTACTCCCGATGTATGCTTGTGAATTTATTGCTCAAAAATTCCAAACCTACACCTTCAACTCAAATCCCTAATTTCAATTTTAAATTTCAAATTTCAAATTTCAAATCTCAAATTTTCAAACTCCAAATTTTGAATCTCAGACATCAAAATATAAATATAAACTTTTTATCTCTGAATCCTTAATTTCAATCTCTATTCAGAGGGTATTCTTGGATACACAGACCCAAGACCATTCATTCCCAGAAATTGATTATGTCAAATTCTGAATTCAAACCTGTGGGGATTCTAGTTCTGAGTCTGTGTATCCAAAAGGCTTCCCTTTTGGCTAGGAGTTGATCTCTGTCTCCACCCCTTGCCTTGCAGGTTACTTGTTCGATAATTGTCCACCTCATTGTGTCCGCTTTTTTATTGTGCATCATTTTGAAATGCTGCACTAATGGTGTTGTTAATTTCCCTGCTTTTATACTAGTTACATGTTCACGTATTCTGTCCCGTGTTTCTCTAGTTGTGAGTCCTGTATATTGGACTCCACACTGTGTGCAGGTCAGCAAATAGATCACATAAGTGGCTCGACAATTCAGGCATGAATAATGCCTGAATTGTTCACCTGTTGCTGTACTCGAAAAACCTTCGCCACCCTGTAAGAACCCACATGCTATACACAATGTATAGCTACATTTAAAGACCCCTTTGAATCTTAACCATGATGATTGATCAGGTTTTGTGGTACTTATTTGTGTGGGAGGCAGAATGTTAGCTAATGTTTTCCCTTTTTTGAATGCATATCTGCACCCCTTTGATATAATATCACTAAGATCATCATCAGCTGATAACATACGAAAATGCTTTCGTATGATGTTGCAGATCTGATGATATTGGTTGCTATATCTAGTGATAAAGGAAACACCTTCAAAACCATCCTTTTTCCTCGGCTTCTCTGAGTTTAGAAATTGTAACCTGTTTGTTTTGGCTATCTCTAATCTGGAAATAGATACTTCCTTTCTTTTATACCCTCTTTGGCATAAGCGGTCTTCTAGTTCTAAAGCCTGTGTGTTAAATTCCTCTTGAGTTGTACAATTACGTTTAAAGCATATAAACTGCCCTTTTGTAACTGATCGAAAAACCCTTTTAGGGTGGTTGCTTCTTGCGTGGAGCAGTGTGTTTCCTGAAATAGGTTTTCTGAACACCTTTGTGAACACTTTGTGCTCTTTGCTCATTAATGTTACGTCAAGATAGTTAAGTTGTGCAACATTAAACTCATGTGTTAGCTTTATCCCTGCTGTATTGTTATTGAGATGTCTTAGGAAGTCCTCAGCTTCTGTTTCACTTCCTTCCCAAATGATCAGGAGATCATCTATATATCTCCTGTAGTAATGGATCTTAGCTTTCCAGGGTCCACTATCTCCATAGATGTGGGACAGCTCCCACCAGCCCATGAACAGGTTGGCATAGGAGGGGGCAAACTATATTTTGATGTCTGAGATTCAAAATTTGGAGTTTGAAAATTTGAGATTTGAAATTTGAAATTTGAAATTTGAAATTTAAAATTGAAATTAGGGATTTGAGTTGAAGGTGTAGGTTTGGAATTTTTGAGCAATAAATTCACAAGCACACATCGGGAGTAAGAGCACTTGCCTATTCGTTTTTTTCTGTGTTTGGATTATGTCTGGCAACATTAGTTCCCAGTAAAGGGATAGACCAAATAATTTATGCAAAAAGAAGCATTTGTGAGACACAGCATATTAGGGCAGAATTTTTCCGGTTTGTTTTGACTCAATTTTCTTACAATTTAAAAAGGGACTCGAAAGCCTAGTCAGGAAAAGTTATGACAATGAGAATAAAAATATAATATAATAAAAAAAGAATAACATATATGGTCTCAAAATGGTAATACAAAAACAAATAGCTAGAACCATAAGATTAAGGCTGCAAAACACTTTTAGTCCCAACCAAGAGTTCATCTGAGTATAAGCGAATGTATAATGTTTTTATTACTTATCATTGTTTATAAAATACATAGGAATAGTACTTTATATTGATGTATATACATAACAGGTGTGTTCCTAGAAACCGCCCAGGATAATGGTTTTATCCAATCACAATTTAGCACAAGGGATTTAAAGGTGAATTGGGATTATGAGCATTATGCTACGATTACGGCCGGTACAGGCTGAAACGCGTCAGCAATAAGCTCTTTGGGTGACTTCTATACACATCACAATGTCCTGTATTGTTGTGAAATGATACTTCTGGAAGGAAGTTTTTGTGACCGACAATAAAAGTTTTTAACAAGTACCCTGGTGCAGCTCATCACTTTGTTATTCTAGGTTGTATGCAACCCTGAACAGTAGAGTCTTTAGGGAGCGCTTGAATCCTTCAAAACTAGGGGAGAGTCTTTTGGAGCGAGGCAGAGAGTTCCACAAGATGGGAGTCAGTCTGGAGAAGTCCTTTAAACAGGAGTGTGATGAGGTAACAAGAGAGGAGGAGAGTAGGAGGTCATGAGCAGAGAGAAGGGGATGGGAGGGAGAGTATCTGGAGACAAGGTCTGAGATATTGGGTGGAGCAGTGCAGTTAAGGGCTTTGTATGTTAGAGTGAGAATTTTGTGTTTAATCCTAGAGGCCATAGGAAGCTAGTGAAGGGATTGGCAGAGAGGTGCAGCAGATGATGAGCGACGTGTAAGGAAGATGAGCCTGGCAGAGGCATTCATTATGGATTGTAAAGGAGCTAGGTGGCAGCTGGGGAGACCAGAGAGGACAGAGTTGCAGTAGTCGAGGTGGGAAAGGATAAGAGATTGGATTAAAATCTTAGTTGTGTCTTGTGTAAGGAAATGCTTAATTTTAGAGATGTTTTTAAGGTTGAAGCAGCAGGCTTTAGCCAAGGACTGGATGTGAGGAGTGAATGAAAGATCTGAGTCAAATGTGACCCTGAGACATCGGGCATGCGGGGTAGGGGTAATGATGGAGTTGTCGACAGTTATAGAAAGATTGGGGGTGTAGATTTTGGAAGAAGGAGGTAAAATAAGGAGCTCTGTTTTGGAAAGATTTAGCTTGAGGTAGTGAGAGGACATCCAGGAAGAGATGTGAGCAAGACAGTTAGTGACAAAGGTTAGCAAGGAAGGAGATAGGTCTGGTGCAGAGAAGTAGATTTGAGTGTGGTCGGCATACAAATGATATTGCAAACCGTGGGATTTTATTAAGGAACCTAACGATGACTTGTAGATTGAGAAAGGTGGGGGTCCGAGGACAGAGCCTTGCAGTACCCCGACAGAGAGTGGTGACAGGGCAGAGGAGGCCCTAGAGAAGGCTATACTAAAGGTACGGTTTGACAGGTAGGAAGAGAACCACGAAAGGGCTGTGTCACAGATGCTGAAGGATTGGAGGGTTTGGAGCAAAAGAGGGTGGTCAACAGTATCAAAGGCTGCGGACAGATCAAGGAGGATAAGCAGAGAGAAGTGGCCTTTTGATTTTGCTGTAAGTAGGTCGTTGGTAACCTTAAAGATTGCTGTCTCTGTGGAGTGATGGGGACAAAATCCAGATTGCAGTGGGTCAAGGAGGGAGTTTTTAATGTAAGAAAATGGGATAGGCGTGCATATACTAGTTTTTCGAGAAGCTTTGAGGCAAGAGGGAGGAGGGAAATAGGGTAGTAGTTGGATGGGGCGGTTGAATCAAGGCAAGGTTTTTTGAGGATATGTGTGACCAGTGCATGTTTCAGAGATGAGGGAAATATACCGGTGCTGAGGGAGAGGTTTAAAATGTGTGTGAGTATAGGGGTAAGGGTAGAAGAAAGGGAGGGGAGTAGCTTTGAGGGGATAGGGTCAAGGGGAGAGGTAGTGAGGTGAGAGCACAGTATAAGTGCCGAAACCTCTTCCTCAGTAGCAGGGGAGAAAGAGCTAAGTTTATGGCTATGTGGGTTGTGGTTGGTTGTAAGCATTTGAGTGGGTGAGAGAATAGAATTATATTGAGAGCTGATTTAGTTTCTGATTAAGTCAATTTTGTTATTGAAGTGGCTGGCAAAGTCTTGAGTTGTATTATGAGGTGGGGGTGGGCAGAGAAGAGTATTGAAAGTGGAGAAACAATGTTTTGGGTTTGAAGAAAGATTAGAGATAAGAGTAGAGAAGTATTGTTGCTTACAGAGATTAAGTGCAGAATAGTAGGAGTTCAATATGAATTTGTAATTAAGAAAATCAGTTGAACTCCGAGATTTAATATATAGTTTGCGTTGTGGGGGTATGGCGGTTTATGGGTTAATAACTTTCACCTAGATTATGTGTTTTGAGCGCTATAGGGAAAGTAAAGAACACAACAAAACTGACTACAACAGTGCAACTCTTGGCAGGGCCCTCTACCCATTTGATCCCTATAATTGTTTTGTTGTACTCCACCTTTGTTTATAGCTCTGCGGAATCTGTTGGCGCTCTACAAACAACCAATAATAATAAATAATAATAACAAAAGTTGTGTTATTTAGCCCCCTATAGCATGCCATTACAAGTTTAAAAAATCCTGGCTTGTGCGGGCGATATGGCTGTGTTGAGCTCCATACCGCACCAAAAACAAGCAGTGTTTTGACGTGCTCGTGTACGCTTTCCCCATAGACATCAATAGGGAGAGTCGGCAAAAATAAAGTCTAACATCTGCGATTGCGGAAACAAAAGCTCCGTAACGCAGACCCATTGATGTCTATGGGGAAAAAGAAAATATAGTTTAAACCTAACACCCAACAGCATTCGAATTAGCCAACCAATAGAATGAGAGCAGCTTAAATCCTATTGGCTGATTTGAACAGCCAATAGGATTTTAGCAGCCCTAATTCCTATTGGCTGATTCAAATTTTTCAGCCAATATTAATGCATCTTGAATCGCGTCCCTTGCATTGAAGATTCAGTGTATGGCGGCGACCATATGAAGAGAATGCTCTGCGCCGGATGTCTTCAGGATGGACCCGCTCCGTGCCTCCGGGATCAAGATAGAAGATGCCGCCTGGATGAAAATTGAAGAGGCCGCCTGGATGAAGACTTCTCGCTGCTTGAATCAGGACTTCACCACCAGGATAAAGATTGAAGTGGCCGCATGGATGAAGACTTCTCGCCACCTGCATCAGGACTTCAACTCCGGGATGAAGATCGTTCAAGCGGGACTTCAAAAACTTTAAGTGGATAGTCAGGGGGTTAGTGTTAGGCTTTTTTAAGGTTTTTTTTTTTAGTTTAGGGTCTGATCAGTAAAAAGAGCTAAATGCCCTTTTAAGGGCAATGCCCATACAAAATGCCCTTTTCAGGGCAATGGGTAGCTTAGGTTTTTTAGAATTAGTTTTTTATTTTGGGGGTTGGTTGGGGGGGGGTTTACTGTTGGGGGTCTTTGTGTTTTTTTTTTACAGGTAAAAGAGCTGATATCTTTGGGGTAATGCCACACCAAAGGCCCTTTTAAGGGCCATTGGTAGTTTATTGTAGGCTAAGGGTTTTTTTTTTTTTTTTGGGTGGGATTTTTATTTTAAAAGAGGTTTTAGATTAGGTGTAATTCTTTTTTATTTTGGATAATTTCGTTTGTTATTTTCCGTAATTTAGTGTTTGTTATTTTTGTAACTTAGTATTTTTTTGTTTTTGTATTTAGTTGGTTGTTAGTTTAATTGATAGTTTAAACTTAAGCTTAGTAGTTTAAACTTAGTTTTTTTAATTTGACAGGTAAATTTTAATTTAATTTAAGCTAGGGAAATTTAAATTTTAATATAAAGTTAGGGGGTTGTTAGGTTTAGGGGTAAATAGTTTAATTTAGTTTATTTCAATGTGGGGGGGCTTTCAGTTAAGGGGTTAATAGTTTAGTTTAGTATATTTCGTTGTGGGGGCTTGCGATTTAGAGGTTAATAGGTATAGTATAGTGGCGGCAGTGTAGGGCTTAATAACTTTAGTATAGTGGGGGCGATGTGGACGGACTGGCAGTTAGGGGTTAATAATGTTAAATAGTGTTTGCGATGCGGGAGGGCGGTGGTTTAGGGGTTAATAACTTTAGTATAGTGGTGAGGATGTCAGGGAGGTGTGGAATAGGGGGTTAATATTTTTTAAAAGTGGCGGGCGATATCGGGAGCAGCAGATTAGGGGTTAGTGTTTGCGATGCGGTAGGGCCTCGGTTTAGGAGTTAATAGGTAGTTTATGGGTGTTAGTGTACTTTTTAACACTTTAGTTATGAGTTTTATGTTACAGCTTTGCAGTGTAAAACTCATAACTACTGACTTTAGATGGCGTTGCAGATCTTGTCGTTTTAGAGTGTAACGCTCGCTTTTTAGCCAGAACGCAAAACTTGTAATGCACTATGGGAATCCCATAAAAAACCTCATTTTTGGAGTGCGGTACTGACGTTGGGTTACAGGCTAAAAGGCTTGCGGTACACCTATACCAACAAGACTTGAATGGCTGTGTTAGGGAAAATTATGCGTTATGGGACACAACGCTGCTATTTAGACTCATAACGCAAAACTCGTAATCTAGGTTTTTGATAGATAATACTTTGGCGGTATGGGAGTTGGCGGGATTGGGGTAAATACATTAGTTATTGCGGTGGGGGGTTGCGGTTGAGAGGTAGATATCGCGCATGCGTTAGGTGTTCTATTCTAACAGCGAGCGACAGGTAAAATATACAGTGGCCGCAGTTGTAATACAGCACCGTATATGCGATCAAGTGTAGTGTAAGGTCGAGTTACCATAGTAAACTATTAATGTTTTAGAAATCCAGCATCGGGTGACAGCGTTAACACAATGCTAACTTACACCTACACGAAAAGAGCGACCGCTCGCAAAGGGGAAACCTTTTCTATGGAAACCTAGGACTAAAATGGAGCCGTAAATTACTTTTAGCTGTCGGCCGCATAGGTAGTTATGTCATAAACGGCTCAATGGAAACAAGCCCAAGGTCGGCTAGTCAGAGAAGTCCATGGAAAGTAAAACTGGGATAAACTAAGATGCTGCTCTCAGTCTGAAGTTTAATGTAATACAAAATACAAAGGTACAACAAACAAAGTGTAACCACATTCTCATATTATGCTGTATTTGTTGCACTGGGCTTGTCTCTTCTTCACATGGAGAGAACAGTCCTAAGAGAAGTATAGCAAAAGTTGGCTGTGTTGATTCTTGTGAAAGATCCTCACATTACTGGAGAAGAGCTGGAACAAACAGGTTTTGTACTTTATCTTATAGCATTCAGTGAGTGTTATACCATTTTTTAGCTTCCTGTCCCTGCCTTTTAAAGGGTCATATCCGGTCAATGTTTCACTTTACACAGATAAATTACATCTTGAAAAGAAACATATTTGCAATATACAAGTATTGGCAAAAATGCTTACTAAAGTTATCACTGTTTTAGTGTTAACCTGAGGCACGGGATTGATATTCTCAGGGCACACAAGCTTTTTAAATACTGCAGCTGCAACGGTGGGGTTTGTATTATGTAATTAATTAACAAATTGAGTCATTACCAGATGATAGAAAAAAACCTTAGGTCTTTTTTTTAGCAAGTACTCTCGCTGCTTTTTAAGGCCCCGCTGGTATTACGAGTCTTGAAGGTATAGGCTCACCGCTCACTTTTTTGGCCAGACATGGAAATACCGCAAATCCACTTATGTAAATTGCGTATCCTCTTTTTTCAATGGGACTTGCATAGCGCCGGTATTACGAGTCTGCCCCAAAAATTGAGCGGTAAGACCCTCTCCTGTCAAGACTGGTAACGCATTCTAAAGTCAGTAGTTAAGAGTTTTAAACCTGCAACGGCGTAGCATAAAACTCTTAACTAAAGTGCTAAAAAGTACACTAACACCCATAAACTACCCTATTAACCCCTAAACTGATTTTTTTTAACCCCTAATCTGCTGAACCAGACATCGCCCGCCACTATAATAAATATATTAACCCCCTAAACGCCGCACTCCTGCCTCGCAAACATTAGTTAAATATTATTAACCCCCTAATCTGCCGTCCCCTAACATCGCAGACACCTACCTACATTTATTAACCCCTAATCTGCCCGCCCCCAACGTCACCCCGCCCACTATACTAAAGCTAAATAAAAAAGTTACTATCATTAACTAAATTATTCCTATTTAAAACTAAATACTTACCGATAAAATAAACCCTAAGCTAGCTACAATATAACTAATAGTTACATTGTAGCTATCTTAATGGTTTATTTTTATTTTACAGGCAAGTTTGTATTTATTTTATACTAGGTAGAATAGTTATTAAATAGTTATTAACTATTTAATAACTACCTAGCTAAAATAAATACAAATTTACCTGTAAAATAAAACCAAACCTAAGTTAGACTAACACCTAACACTACACTATAATTAAATTAATTCCCTAAATTAAATACAATTAAATACAATTAAATAAAATTAGCTAATGTACAAAAAAAACATAACACTAAATTACAGAAAATAATAAACAAATTATAGAGATTTTTAAACTAATTACACCTAATCTAATCCACTAACAAAATTTAAAAAAAAAACAAAATAAAAAAAAGCCCTACCCTACACTAAATTGTAAATAGCCCTTAAAAGGGCCTTAGGGCATTGCCCCAAAGTAATCAGCTCTTTTACCTGGTAAAAAAAATTACAAATCCCCCAACATTAAAACCCCACCACCCACGCAACAACCCTACTCTAAAACCCACCCCAATACCCCCTTAAAAAAACCTAACACTAACCCCTTGAAGATCACCTTACCGGGAGAAGTCTTCATCCAACCGGGCCAAAGTCCTCAACAAAGCTGGGGAGGAAGTCTTCATCCAAGCCAGGCGAAGTGATCCTCCAGACGGGGCAGAAGTCTTCATCCAGACGGCATCTTCTATCTTTATCCATCCGTCACGGAGCGGGTCATCTTCAAGACATCCGACGTGGAGCTCCTCTTCATCCGACGGCTAACACTGAATGAAGGTTCCTTTAAATGACGGTCATCCAAGCTGGCATCTCTTCAATTCCGATTGGCTGATAGGAATTCTATCAGCCAATCAGAATTAAGGTAGAAAAAATCCTATTGGCTGATGCAATCAGCCATAGGATTGAAGTTCAATCCAATTGGCTGATCCAATCAGTCAATAGATTGAGCTGGCATTCTATTGGCTGTTTCAATCAGCCCATAGAATGCCAGCTCAATCCTATTGGCTGATTGCATCAGCCAATAGGATTTTTTCTACCTTAATTCCGATTAGTTATATTGTAGCTAGTTTAGGGTTTATTTTACAGGTAAGTATTTAGTTTTAAATAGGAATAGTTTAGTTAATGATAGGAATATTTATATCGATTTCTTTTAATTATAAGTTAGGGGGTGTTAGGTTTAGGGTTAGGACTTAGGTTTACGGGGTTAATAACTAATATAGTGGTGGCGACATTGGGGGGGGCGACATTGGGGGCAGCAGATTTAGGGGTTAATAAATTAGGTAGGTGGCGTTGATGTTAGGGTCACAGATTCAGGGGTTAATAATATTTAACTAATGTTTGCGAGGGCGGGGGAGTGCGGTGGTTTAGGGGTTATAATATGTTTATTATAGTGGCGGGGCGACATTGGGGCGCAGATTAGGGGTTAATAAATATAATGTAGGTTTGCGATGTTGGGGCAGCAGATTAGGGGTTCATAAGTATAATGTAGGTGGCGGCGGTGTCCGGGCGGCAGCAGATTAGGGGTTAATAATTATAATGTAGTGTTCGGCAATGTCCGGGGGGGGGGGGGCAGATTAGGGGTTATAAGTGTAAGATTGGGGGGGTGTTTAGACTCGGGGTTCATGTTAGGGGTGTTAGGTGTAGACATAAAATGTATTTCCCCATAGGAATCAATGGGGCTGTGTTAAGGAGTTTTTACGCTGCTTTTTGCAGGTGTTAACTTTTTTTCAGCCGGCTCTCCCACGTTGACTCCTATGGGAAATCATTGCACGAGCACGTTACACCAGCTCCACCGCTGACTTAAGCAGCTGCTGGTATTGGAGTGCAGTAATGAGCAAAATTTTGCTCAACGCTCTCTTCTTGTCTTTTAACAACGGGTTTGTAAAAAACCCGTAATACCAGCGCTGCAGGTATAGTGAGCGGTGAGGGAAAACTGCTGTTAGCATCGCATAGCCTCTAACGCAAAACTAGTAATCTGGGCCACTGTGTTTTATATGTTGCTGCCAAAAGGCATATTTAAATCCATTTTTAAACAGCCAGAAACATGCTTATTACAAATGTGTTTCTATTAAAAGAAGTAATTCGCTGTGTAAATTTAAGATTTTGACTGCAATGTCCATAAAGTCTGCTCTTTGTTCAATTTAGTCTGCATCTAGTTTAATGATATTGTGTGCAGTGCAGTACTCCTAACACAGAAGTCACCATAACTTTTGATTTTACTCTATTGTCAGCATATGTTTTTTCTGGCATTTTTCTTTATCTGTGGTCTCCTGTTACATAACATTGAAAGTTAGCAGGTGGGTGTAGTCAGGTGTCAGGTAAGGGGTAGTCATCGAGAGGTGATAAATAATACTAGTGAGGGTATAATCTGTATTAGTGCTAGCAGGTATGTCTGCTCATCTGTTACACTGAAGGTTAGCAGTGTGTAGTCAGGGTAAGGGGAATGGTAGGTCATGAGATGTGATATATAATGCCAGGGAGGGTATAAATCTATATTAGTGCTAGCAGGTATGTGTACTCATCTGTTACACTGAAGTTAGCAGTGTGTAGTCAGGTAAGGGAAGCCATGAGATGTGATATATAATACCAGGGATGTACAATCTATATTAGTGCTAGGCAGGGGTATACTGGTGCTTATTTGTTACACTGAAGGTTAGGCAGTGTGTAGTCAGGTAAGGGGAAGCCATGATATGTTATATATAATTGCCAGGGAGGGTAGAAATTTGTATTAGTGCTAATAGGTATGTGTGCTCATCTGTTACACTAAAGGTTAGCAGTGTGTAGTCAGGTGTCAGGTAAGGGTAAGCTATAAAATTTGATATATAATGGCCAGGGAGGGTGGGCTGTATCAGTGTTAGCAGGTATGTGGGCTCATCTGTTACATTGGAGGTTAGCTGTGGTGTAGTTAGGTGTCAGGGTAAGGGGTAGGTCATGAGATGTGATACATTATACCATTGAGGGTTGAATCTGTATTAGTGCTAGCAGGTAATGTGTGCTCATCTGTTTACACTGAAGTTTAGCAGTGTGTAGTATGGTAAGGGGAAGCCATTAGATGTGAAATATAATACTAGGGAGGGGTAGAATCTTTATTTAGTGCTAGCAGGTATGTGTGCTTATTTGTTACACTGAAGGTTAGCAGTGTGTAGTCAGGTAAGGGGAAGCCATGATATGTTATATATAAGTGCCAGGGAGGGTAGAATATGTATTAGTGCTAATAGGTATGTGTGCTCATCTGTTACACATAGAAGGATAGGCAGTGGTGTAGTCAGGTGTCAGGTAAGGGTAAGCTATAAAATTTGATATATAATGCCGAGGGAGGGGTGGCTGTATCTGTGTTAGCAGGTATCGTGGGCTCTTCTGTTACATTGGAGGTTAGCTGTGTGTAGTCAGGTGTCAGGTAAGGGGTAGTCATGAGATGTGATACATTATACCATTGAGGGTTGAATCTGTATTAGTGCTATGCAGTATGTGGTGCTCATCTGTTACACTGAAGTTTAGCAGTGTGTAGTACGGTAAGGGGAAGCCATTAGATGTGATATATAATACCAGGGAGGGTAGATATCTTTATTAGTGGCTAGCAGGTATGTGTACCCATCTGTTACACTGAAGGTTAGCAGTGTGTAGTCAGGTGTCAGGTAAGGAGAAGCCATGAGATTGTATATATAATACCAGGGGAGGGTACAATCTGTATTAGTGCTAGCAGGTATGTGTGCTCATCTGTTACACTGAAGGTTAGGCGAGTATGTAGTCAGGTGTCTGGTAAGGGGGAAGCCAATGAGATGTGATATATAATACCAGGAAGGGTACAACCGTATTAGTGCTAGCAGGTATGTGTGCTTATCTGTTACACTTAAGTTAGCAGTGTGTAGTCAGCTATCAGGTAAGGGGAAGGCATGAGATTGATATATAATATCAGGGAGGGTAGAATTTGTATTAGTGCTAGCAGGTATTTGTTACACATCTGTTACACTGTAGGTTAGCAGTGTGTTAGTCAGGGTGTCAGGTAAGCAGAAGTCGTGATATGTGATATATAATGCTAAGGAGGGTTGAATCTGTATTAGTGCTAGCAGCTATGTGTGCTTATCTGTTACCACTGAAGGTTAACAGTGGTGTAGTCAGGTGACAAGTAAGGGGTAGTTATGAGATGTATTATATAAATAGCAGGGAGGGTACAATCTGTATTAGTGCTAGCAGGTATGTGTGCTCATCTGTTACACTGAAGGTCAGCAGTGTGTAGTCAGGTAAGGGGAAGCCATGAGATGCGATATATAATGCCAGGGAGGGTAGAATTTGTATTAGTGCTAGTAGGTATGTGTGCTCGCTCATCTGTTATACTAAAGGTAAACAGTGTGTAGTCAGGTGTCGGGTAAGGGGTAGTCATGAGATGTATTATATAATACCAGGGAGGGTACAATCTGTATTAGTGCTAGCAGGTATGTGTACTCATCTGTTACACTGAAGGTCAGCAGTGTGTAGTCAGGTAAGGGGAAGCCATGAGATGTGATATATAATGCCAGGAGGGTAGAATTTGTATTAGTGCTAGTAGGTATGTGTGCTCATCTGTTACACTGAAGGTCAGCAGTGTGTAGTCAGGTAAGGGGAAGCCATGAGATGTGATATATAATACCAGGGAGGGTACAATCTGTATTAGTGCTAGCAGGTATGTGTACTCATCTGTTACACTGAAGGTCAGCAGTGTGTAGTCAGGTAAGGGGAAGCCATGAGATGTGATATATAATGCCAGGAGGGTAAAATTTGTATTAGTGCTAGCAGGTATGTGTGCTCGCTCATCTGTTATACTAAAGGTAAACAGTGTGTAGTTAGGTGTCGGGTAAGAAGTAGCCATGATATGTGATATATAATGCCATGGAGGGTAGAATCTGTATTAGTGCTAGCAGGTAAATTTGTGCTTATTTGTTACACTGGAGGTTAGCTTTGTGTAGTCAGGTGTCAGGTAAGGGGAAGCCATAAGATGTGATATATAATGCTAGGGAGGGTACAATCTGTATAAGAGCTAACAGGTATGTTTGCTAATCTGTTACACTAAAGGTTAGTAGTGTGTAGTCAGGTGTCAGGTAAGGGGAAGCCATGAGATGTGGTATATAATGCCAGGGAGGGTGGGCTGTATCAGTGTTAGCAGGTATTGTGCTCATCTGTTACACTGGAGGTTAGCTGTGTGCAGTCAGGTGTCAGCTAAAGGAAACCATGAGATGTGATATATAATGCCAGGGAGGGTGGGCTGTATCAGTGCTAGATGGTATCTGTTGTCTTCTGTTACACTGGAGGTTAGCCGTGTGTAGTCAGGTGTCAGCTAAGGGAAAATGTGAGATGTGATAAATAATATATATATATATATATATATATATATATATATATATATATATATATATATATACACAAAGAAAAAGATTCAAGGACTCCTGATGAGACTGATTGTTTGCATCCTATGGACTTTGGGTTATTTAGTAAAAGTTCCTTTGTGCCTACTACATATAATCATGCTGTTAACACCTTCATTAATGTTACTAATAAGGCGTTTGAAATTTTGTTACATAAGTGTAATGGTATGTCTATGAGACATAATCTAACATCGGATGAAAACTTAGCACTTAATAAATTAAAACAAAATTCCAGTATTACTATTAAGGCTGCCAATAAGGGTGGGGCTACGGTAGTAATGGATACCTCTAAATATCTAAAGGAGGTGTATAGACCTCTTAATGACACAGAGGTGTATAAGAAACCAGAGGTTGATCCTCTCCCTAGATTTAAGATTATAGTCAGGGAAATTTTGGATAAAGCACTGGAATTGCAAATTATTTCAGAGAAAATGTTTGATTTTCTATATCTACAGAGACATAAAACTCCCAATTTCTATATTTTACCCAAGGTCCACAAGGACATATTTAATCCGCCTGATAGGCCCATAGTGGCCTCTATTGATTCTTTATTCAGTCCCATTTCCAGATTCTTGGAAAAAATATTTACTCCATTAGTGAGGCAGGGCAGGTCTTTTCTTAAAGATACCAGTGACTTCCTATCCAAATTAAGGAATTTGCCTGATTTACCAGAAAATGTAGTTTTAGCTACTTGGGATGTATGTAGTTTATATACCATTATCCCTCACATGGATTGAATACTGTTTGGATGGCTTTAACTAAATCCAACAAATATTCTGAACGACAGATACATTTCTTTATGGAGTTATTGTAACTGGTTTTGACTCATAACTATTTTTCCTTTGACAGCAAGTTTTTTCTGCAGCTGTGGGGCACTTCAATGGGTTCAAATGTTGCTCCTGCCTACGCCTGCCTTTATATGGACAGATTGGAGGAACAGGTGGTATATACTGATCCAGAATTACATAAATGTTTGGCGTGGTGGCGGTATATAGATGATTTGTTCATCGTGTGGCAGGGAGACATTGAATCCATTGAGGTTTTCCATCAGAGAATACAGGCTAAGGTACCCGATGTTCAGTTTACAACTAAATAGCATCCGAATAAGATTGAATTTTTGTATACAGTGGTTATGCGTGTGGATGATCATTTTGACACAGACAAATACAGAAAGCCAACTGTTAAAAATACCCTTTTGTCCCGTCAAAGCCATCATCCCCCCAGAGTATTTATGAGTGTGCCCAAGTCTCAACTCTTGAGGGTTAAGAGGATAGTTTCTAATCCTTCTACCTGTCTAATGCGCTCAGATGAGATGTGCAGCAGGTTTCAAAAAAAGAGGCTATTCCTCAGAAGAATTGGGGTCTATCGATCTTGAACCTCAATCAGGTATCAACTAATAAAAGATTTGCTTTTGTCTCTAATTATAATGTTATGAGTGTAAAATTGCATAAAATCATTTGCAAAAATTGGTTAATGCTGGGTCATTCTATGCCAGAGATTGATGAATTTCAACAACCTCCTTTTTCAGCATTTAGAAAAGGCAATTTACTTGGGAGACAATTGGTTAGGGCTAAAATGAAACCCTTAAAGTCTACACAGAGAGTATTTAAGCCGGTGGATAATGGGACGTTCCCATGTTTAAATTGTTCCCATTGTAACAGTATTATTAGGGGTAATTTCAGAAACCATCCCTTTTCAGGGAAAAAGTTCTATATTAGGGGCATTACACTTGTCAGTCGACTTATGTAGTTCATGCGTTCATGTATATAGGGGAAACTTCCCAAACTATAAAAGACTGCATAACCCAACATAAGTCTACTGTTAGACATCCTAAGATGAGACATTTACCGGTCCCAACTCATTTTTTTGAGTAGGGACATCAAGTTAATCAGTTATGTTTTATGGTTCTTGATCAGGTTCCTAGGGGTAACATTGGATTTGAGAGGGGGAAATTGCTTCTCAGGAAAGAGGCCATGTGGATACATAGGTTGAGTACAATGTATCCTAGAGGTCTTAATAGGGATTACAATCTCACTATTTTGCTTTGAAATAGGTCCTAATGTTTAGGGAAAATGTCTGTATAATATTATCAATTTGGTTTTGAATGTGTTTTCAATGTGTAATACACAGGGTATTTTGAAATGTTTTTTTGAAAAAATGTATCTTTAAAATGTGAATTTAGAATTTAGATAATGTCTAAAGTGTCAATTCAGGATTTTCATTTATTTTTTTCATAGATATTATGTTTTGATTGTTTTTTTGTTTCAATATATAATTGTTTAATTGCTGCACCTGTTATATGTGAGGTTTAGTATATGATGTCAGAAAGAGGGAGGGGGTGTGTGGTTTATGACTATTTAAGAATGTAGGATTTATTTATTTGTATTGAGCCTGAGGAGGGGGTGTAAGCCCCGAAACATTGCTCTGTCTGTACTGCTGCCTATTAAGTAATGCTGCTTTTGACCCACTCCGTTTCAGATCCGCCTGAAGCGGAAGTTAAGAAGCAGCGGTCATAAGACCGCTGCTCCTTCACTCGTCCGCCATCTCTGAGGCGGCGGACAGCAATCAGCCCGATTGGATATGATCGGGTTGATTGACACCCCCTGCTAGCAGCCGATTGGCCGCAAATGTGCAGCGGGCGGCATAGGATCGGGCGAATTGAAGACCTCAGCTTCAGAGGCAGCGGACAAGTTATGGAGCAGCGGTCTTTAGACCGCTGCTTCATAACTGCTGTTTCCGGCGAGCCTGAAGGCTCACACAGAAACAAGGGGAACAAGGTGAACTGCTTGTGCAATGCTGCCCCCTGCAGATTCGGGGGCGTCAATCAGCCCGATCGTATAGGAACGGGCGGATTGAAGACTCAGAGGCAGTGGACAAGTTATGGAGCAGCAGTCTTTAGACCGCTGCTTCATAACTACTGTTTCTGGCAAGCCTGAAGGCCCACGCGGAAACAGGGGCATCATGCTCCATTCAGAGCTTGATAATTCGGCCCCATAGGCTCAAAAGGAATAACCCGCAAAATGAACATCTGAAAGATAACAATCTGACCTTTCAAAATCTGACAATCTGAAATCTGGCAGATAAAACCTTATCCAAACCATCCTTCAAAAGCCTAAGAATTCTAAATGAATGCCAGGGAAAAAAACTAAAAAGAAATAAAGGTCCTCCTAACCTTACACTAAAGCCTCCTGGACACAGGCTCACAAACCCGTGTCAGAGTATCAATAACAGAATAAGAGAACACTCTGCTTAAAAACTATTTGCTCAGTCTCCATGCCATCAAGCTTAGAGATTTGACACCTGTATGAAAAAACAGAACTTAAGACCAAAAAGTTTATGCAAAAAGAAGAGACAAAAGAGGGCAACTGGAAATCTGAACTATATCCGCATGCCAAACTCTGCAAGATCAAGCCGGAGCAAAGAAAGTCATGGATGCTGCCTCTAAGGGGCATATTCATTAATGTGCGAGCGGACATGATACGAAGTAGCATATCATGTCCACCACACATCGATAAATGCCGATAGCAAATGCTGTCAGCATTTATCATTGCACCAGCAGTTCTTGTGAACTGCTGGTGCAATGCCGCCCCCTGCATATTCACGGCCAATCGGCTGCTAGCAGCAGGTGTCAATCAACCCGATAATATTCAAACAAGTTGATTTCTGTCCGTGGCCTCAGAGCAGACAGACAAGTTATGGAGCAGCGGTCTTTAGACCGCTGCTTCATAACTTCTGTTTCCGGTGAGCCTGAAGGCTCGCTGGAAACAAGGGGCATCAGGCTCAATACGGAGCTTGATAAATATGCCCGTAAGTCTGATTTAGGCAACCACCCAGGGAAGAACCAGAGATCATCAACAAACACTGCTTGAGTACCCATGGACCTTGCACAGTACCTGGAAAGTTAGAGATTGAACCGAGAGGCCATCAGATCTATCTCTGGGAGATCCCAAAGATCCACTATCTGATTGAAGACCTCAAGTTGAAGAGACCACTCTCCTGGATGCAAGGATTAACAACTGAGAAAATCTGTTTCCCAGTTGTTCCCTCCAGCAATATGAACAGAAGAAATGTAATAATTGATTTCTGCCCTGGAAAGAATTTATAATACTTCCGTCATGGCTAGAGAACTGAAAGTTCCACCTTGATGGTTGACATATTCTACTGCATAAACATAGTCTACCTGCAATAGGAGATAAGACTCCTGTTCCAACAGTGGCTAACTCTGAAGGACTCTGAAAATTACATTGAGTTCTAAAACAATAGGAAACCTTGCCCCACAGGAGACCAAAAACCCTTTGGACTCTCTGAGACCCCCCAGACAGTCCCCCATCCTGAAAGACTTGCATCTGTAGAGAATGCAGATCAAAAAGGATGAACAAAAGAAGCTCCCTGCATAATAAGCTGATAATTCAGCCACCAAGAAAGAGACTGGCTTGTTCTGAAATCTAGATGAATCCTTGAGATAGAGTAAGATCCCTGCATCACTGCCAAAGCATGCAAAGCTGAAGAAGCCTCATGAAGAAGCGAACTAATGGAATAGCATCCAAAGCCATACACATGAGACCTAACTCCTGCATGCAAAGAGCAACTGAGGGGAAAAAAAACTGAAGGTTTAGAAAGGCAGACACTAGCTTCATTCTTCTTAGATCTGTCAAGGAAAGACTCATCAAAACTGAATCCATCTGACCACGGCCCCCCCCCCCCCCCGAAACAATTTTAGCTTGAGGAACCAGAGAACTCTTTGGAAAAAATATTTTTCAACAATGTCATGAAAAGACAACAACAATCTTCTGGTGTGAGAATCTGCTAAACGAAAAGACGAAGCTTAAATAAAAAAAAAACATGTTATTGAAACCTGCTCAATAACCCTGTGAAACTATATTTAGAAACTATATTTAGAAACCAGGGATCCTGAACAGACTGAAGTCAAGATTCCTGAAAGAAGCTTAACCTGCCCCCTACTAGTCTCTCTGGATCAAGGACCATTCCTTCATGCAAAGTGAGATAAAGGGAGTATATTACTTGGACTACTCAGATTTGTTCTAGCTAATTTGGTATTATATAATTTGGCGTTTAAAAAAAAGTATGTGCATGAAAATAGGCCATCTTTATAGCTTGGGTGCCTGTAGTCACCAAAATCTGAAGCGCCCCCAGCACTCCCCGTGCACCAGTGTGCAGGCGAGCTTAACTAAGACTGCCAACGGCATTGAAATAATAGGACCTCTCCGGGCCCCATACTTTTATCAGGGGTAAAGGTATGAGAAGGTGCAATGTAAATCCTGTATTAGTTTATGAAGAATACAGATATATTAAATTAAATTAAACATACATTTCCAACTAGAAACACTGCTGTTCTTATAGTTACAGACTTCTATTTGTGGGGGCTACAAAAAATCATATAATCTTTAACATATAATAACATCAAAAATATGGTGCAGAGCCTATTAGAACATAATTTATGTTCATATTATAAATAATAATGTGCTTAGTTACATAAAAAATATATAACTTTCCCAATGTCATATACATATACATTCATATAACAATAACCTTACATGATTATAGAGTGTCAAATATAAAAATAAATACTTACCAATAATGGAGGAAACCAGTAGAAACCAAATGCTGAAACATAACAGCAGAGCACCTGAAATATGAGTCAAAACCAGTGCTGAAACATAACAGCAAAGGATCTGGCATAGAAGTATATTGATGAACCAACATGAGGAGGCAAATGACAAGTCCCTGCGACATCCATGGAAAGGTTTATGACTAAATCCCAGAAGGTGAAATATATGCCACTACCTATACTCCAAATACACCCCTCCAACAATCACTATACTCTGAGGGGAAATTTACCTGAACTGAGAACCCCTCTCTCTGAAGAATCAAATGCACTTCATTCATCAAGACTGAGATGCCATTGAGGTTGGAGGGGTTTTTATAGAGCTCTTGGGGAGTTTGGGAATCCTTGCCTCCTCCTAGTAGCAGAGAAGAGTAATTCCCAGAAGTAATGGGATCATGGGCTCTCACCACCTGTATGAAAGAAAAACTACTACAATATATACACCATATGGCCAATGAATACTAATTATTGAGTTTAGATGTTTCGGCCACACACATTGCCAACGGTTGCATAAAATCCAGCACGTAGCTATGAAATCTCCATAGACAAATATTAGAAGTATAGTAGGTTGTACTGGACAGTTCAGTAACTTTAAACATGACACTGTCATAGGATGCCACCTATGCCAAAAGTCAGTTCATGAGATTTCTGCCCTACAAGATCTGCCCCAGTCAACTGTAAAGGATATTATTGTGAAGTTGAAACATCAAAGAGAAACACCACCCAGCCACAAAGTGCTAGACCATGCAAACTCACAGATCAAGGCTGCAGAGTGCTAAATCCCATAGCATGTAACCTGTCACCTGTTTAATCACTCACTGCAAAATTCAAAACTGCCTCTTGAAGCAACAGCAGCACAAGAAATATGCGTTGGGAACTTCATGAAATGGGTTTCCATGGCCAAGCAGCTGTACACAAGCATTATATATATATATATATATATATATATATATATATATATATATATATATATGTATATATATATATATATGTGTGTTAATATGTGTATATAGACATATTAACACATAAATATATATGTATATAAGCATATACATATGCATTTATATTTGTTGCCCATCGCTGCGTTACTTACCCAATTCGCTGCGCTAGTCCTCATGCCACATATCACATGAGAAGTAGGCTCCCATTAAAGCTAATGAGTGCAATCCTTCAGTGCAATGAGAATGCGAGGTTGCATTCGCATTGCACCTCACCTGTAATACCAGCGCACAATTGCATGCACTGGTATTACAAAGTGGAGCACAAATATCACTTTAACAAAATAAGCTGGCCCTTAATGTAGAAAGAAAAGTGCTGTTTTTCAGAAAAAAATGATATGGCAGACTGGACTGTATTTACATGAAACTTAGCATACTGATGGCTCTTGACTTGATCCAGTGCTCTTTGGTAGTTTAACGTATATAAAATATTATTTTAAGTTATTTCATACAAACTAGATTTAATTTTAGACATTTTTATAATAGTAATAATATCTTTCTCTATCCCATGCTAAAACTGAAATAGAGAAAGATGTCATTATGGTTGTGAAAAAGGGTCTATGTGTCCCACAAGAAATGAGCTCCCCATGCTACAGGTCAGATTTCTTCCCAACTCAGAGTATGTTTAAGCACATTCAATGAAGTTATGTTTAAGGAATTATTTAAAAAAAAATCAAATGCTGAATCTTTGACGAATGGTGTATTTATATATATTGTAAAATATTATTTATCATTCTTAACATTCCAATTAAAGATTTGACATTAGATTAAAATAAGCAGATTGAATGATATAAACATCCATTCGACCACTTAAATGTCAAGACACTGGGCCATCCTTACTTCTTCTCCTTACTTAACCGTTGACTGTTGACCTAAAACATCATAATTTCCACTGCAAAACAAACATTACAAACCACAACATTCTGCAATTGTTCTTTGTAATGTTGACTCAAGACTTAATGTTGACTTAAGACAGGAAACTATAATAATTATGTAAACTGTGAAATCAAATTTAAGGGTTATTCAAATGGATGATCTTCACATAATATATATATATATATATATATATATATATATATATATATATATATATATTGCATATGAAGAGAGAAGAGCTCTACCAGAAACAAACAACAGCTCATCAGCTAGTTCTTTGGCGGTTTGCCACCCGGAACCAGCCTTTTTTAGACCAGTGTGCTTTTCACAGAGGAAAACTTTCCTAAAGTATATCAGTCTGATCCCACCAATTAAGGTCAGCCCAGCCCCGAAATACCAGGTAATTCTCCTCTGAACAAGGAACATGACAACCCCAGACGATCGTTTCAGCCTCCTATGGGCCTCGTCGGTGAGGTGCAGTCACATTCCTTTAAGCACACTGGGCAAGGAGTCCACGTCTGGTTTCCCCCACAACCTATAGGGAGACTTTCCCAGGGTCATATTAATTTGCATACGAAGAGAGAAGCGCTCTACCAGGAACAAACAACAGCTCATCAGCTAGTTCTTTGGCGATTTACCAACCGGAAGCATATATATATTCTTAGCTATATTCTCTTTGCTTGTAAAATGCTGACTTTTTGTTAAAGGGATACTAAACCCATTTTTTTTCTTTCATGATTCAAATAAAGCATACAATTTTAAACAACTTTATAATGTACTCCTGTTATCAAATTTTCTTTGTTCTCTTGGTATCTTTATTATAAAAAGCAGCAATCTAAGCTTAAGAGCCAGTCCATTTTTGGTTCAACACCCTGGATAGCACTTGCTGATTGGTGGGTACATTAAGCCATCTATCAGCAAGGGCTACCCAGGTGCTGAACTGAAAATGGGCCGGCTCCTAAGCTTCGATTCCCACTTTTGAAATAAAGATAGCAAAAGAATGAAGACAAATAGATAATAGGAGTAAATGATAAAGTTGCCTAAAATTGCATGTTCTATCTAAATCATGAAAGAAAACATGTGGATGTAGTATCCCTTTAATACTATACCAACAGACAATTTGTTTAGGGCCACAAACTTCCTATGGGTTCATCACTGATCATAACAGGAGCCTCAATTGGAGCATCGGTTTCTGTGGCTGTATTTTTAAATTTGAGGCATTGTAGTAAAGTACAAATAATTACTGTAAAAGGACAGTTATTTCTAGCTGCACTTACAAAAAGTATTTTTTCTATTAGGCAGAATAATAAACACACACCTATATATAGAAGACCCCATTTCTAAGAGGGAGACGCAAACAAAACCCAACTGGAGTTTGCTAAAATGCATGTTGTACATTCAAAAAACAAAAAAAGAGTACTGGTTCCCAGATAGGAGGTGTTTTAATCCACCAATGAGTAACCTGCTGATCAGTATGTGTCCCTATAAGCTACAAAGTGTAGTGTCAATAGTTAAATAAAAAAGGCTCATATACATATGATAAAAGGCACAATTTTACTTAAATAAGTCAAAGCAAATTAGCTCAATTTAATACATAAAATACATAAAATTCCGGAATTGATGAAATAAAAACATTAAACACAAACACATTTCAAAAAACACAATATACAGTTAATAATTACATAGATGGCACAAAATAGATAACAACTCTTGATAGAGCTAGACAAAACGATGTTTGGTCCAGAGTCCTAATAAATCCAGATAAAGTAATGTCTAGAGACAAAAGAGACAAAGGAAGGTCCCGTTACAGGCGATAAGGTGTTTAAAAAGAATGGTGTATTCAAGTACACCAGGTGTTGGCACTTCTGTTTTAGTTGGAGTCCAAACGTCCACATAAGAGCGGCTGTAGTTATTAGGTTTCCCAAGCTTTTAGGTCCGCATCTGGTTTAAAGTTATTTTGCACAAAGCTTAGGTGATCTTAGCAAGTTTATTGGATATTTTTTTAAAAACGGCTGTTGATGAATAGCGTATAAGCTATACCAAACAAAATTTAAAGAACTATTTAAAGATTGGTACAAGTAACCTTTAAAATACACGATAAAGAAAATATAAAATGTTTTTATTTTTATCTATATCCAAATTTGTATTTTTACTTTTAATCGATACGGTATTACTTTTATAAATTCTAATAAGCTATTTTTATGAAAACTGATAAGCTATATTATTATTAATATTATTTATGATGCTGTATATATTAATTTACAACATATGCATTATTTTTATCAATGTTAAATTGACTGAACGTGACTTAGCCTATAAAAAGAGACAGCAACCATTTGAGAATTGAGCTTGAGAAAGGAGGGAGACCTCGAAAACGTGTTGCTCATTTCTGTTAAGCTATTGAGCTTTTGACCCAGAGAAGCACCTGTAGGAGCAGGTGTAGGAAGGGGAGTAATAACGGTCTATTTGTTTGGTATACGCTATACATCTACAGCCGTTTTTAAAAAATATCCCATAAACTTCCTAAGATCACCTAAGCTTTGTGCAAAATAACTTTAAAACAGATGCGGACATAAAAAGTTGGGAAACCTAATAACTACAGCCGTTCTTATGTGGATGTTTGGACTCCAACTTAACCAGAAGTGCCAACACCCCGTGTAAGTACTTGAATACACCATTCTTTTTAAACACCTTATCGCCTGTAATGGGACCATACGTTGTCTCTTTTTTCTCTAGACATTACTTTATCTGGATTTATTGGGACTCTGGATCAAACATCGTTTTGTCTAGCTCTATCAAGAGTTGTTATCTATTTTGTGCCATCTATGTAATTATTAACTGTATATTGTGTTTTATGAATTGTGTTTGTGTTTAATGTTTTTATTTAATCAATTCCGGAATTTTATGTATTTTATGTATTAAATTGAGCTAATTTGCTTTGACTCATTTTAATAAAATTGTGCCTTTTAGTATATGTATATGAGCCTTTTTTATTTAACTATTGACACTACACTTTGTAGCTTATAGGGACACATACTGATAAGCAGGTTACTCAAAGGTGGATTAAAACACCTCCTATCTGGGAACCAGTACTCTTTTTTTGTTTTTTTAATGTATAGTTGCTTTTTTATTATCTCTTTCTCTAGATCTTTATTTTAAAAGGGAGTACAGTATTTTTAGTTGCGCTAATTACCCTTGTTGGTTTCTTTTTCAAAATGCATGTTGACAAGCCACAATTTTTCTGGGAGAGGCAAAACAAAAGTAGAGCTTTTTGGCAAATATCTCCAGGTTTACAGAAGGAAAAAAAGCTTTTAAAGAAGAAAAAAAACATCCCTACTGTGAAACATGGAGGTGGCTCAGTGATGTTTTGGGGTTGCTTTGCTTCCTATGGCACTGGGTGCCTAGAATCCGTGTAGGGCACAATGAAATCAGAAGACTATCACGGCATTTCCGGGGGGGGGGGGGGGAATATACTGCCCGATGTCACCCAACTGTGTCTCAGTTGCAGATCATGGGTCCTCCAGCACAATAAAGACCAAAACATAGCTCAAAAAGCTTGATGAAAAGAAAATATTAGACCATTCCAAAATTGCCTTCTATGAGTCCAGAACTGAATCTCATCAAACATCTGTAGAAAGAGCTGTATCACAGTTGGGCAAAGGTACCCTTCAAGCCTGAGAGAACTGGAGCAGTTTGCTCAAGAGGAGTGGGCCAAAATCCCAGTCAAAAAGTGTAGGAATCTTATTCAGAGCTACAGAAAGTACTTAATTGCCGTTATTGTCTCCAAAGGCTGTGCAAGTCAGAACGAAAACTTCACTTTTGATTTATATTACATTTCAAATAAACACTGGTGGATACCAAATACTTTTGTCAATTTTCACTTAGCTTTGAAAAGATTATGCATTTTACTAAAAACACTGGAAGTTTTTTTTAAAGGTATTTAAGCTTCTTAGGAAAGAGTTCTGTGAGAGCAGTTAGTGCTAAATAGACATGGTAGAAACAATACTGCTCTATATCAACACAACTTTTTATTCAGTATCCATATAAATTATATTCAATGTTTAAGGTTTCATAATGTATTATGATTGTTGCTCACATTTGTACTTTCTAATTGTATGTCAACCATCCTAATATATTAATCAGCATTAAAGAAACCTGAAACCTGAAATTGTTCTTTCATGATTCAGACAGACCATGTAATTTTAAACAACTTTTTAAAGTGAAGGTAAAGTTAAGAGGTTTAGAATACACCAAAGCATTTATCAATAGTAGTTAAATGCAGTCGATAACTTATTATTATGTTCTGGCTACAGTTTTTATAATTTCTCTATTTAAAATTTAGTACCTTTTACTTGCTGACTCCTCCCTGCAGCTACTTCCGTGTTCTCCTGGTTTGTCTAATTGAGCGGTCCCACCCGCTCTCTACATCGATTGAAAGCGCATTCACGATGATAATTTAAACTGTGCATGCGCCAATTGCCTTTGATACAATATATATATATATATATATATATATATATATATATATATATATATATATATATATATATAAAATGTAGTTTGTAGGTAAATTGTTAGAACTAAATAATTGTAATATTTCAAGAGGGATTTCATAAATACGCTATTTGTCAAGATTGGATACTCACTTGGACCGCGATAGATGTTTAATGCGATTTTGTTATGAGAACTTTAAGATAACACCTACAGAGCATGCGCGTCTCATGAACGAGCATGGAGAAGAAAGTAGGATAATAAGGGTTTAACGCATGCGCTTAGGACTCGTGTGACGTTGCAATCAATGGGCTGAACCCCCCGGGGGGGGGGGGTAGAGCACTGGAGGATAGAATATCAGTAGACTGTCAATTTGACAAAATGGCAGGCGGAGGAAAGAATATTATCGACGGGTGTTTTAAAGGTAAGAAACAGCATTATATAATACGATCTGTAAAAATTATAAATTAAACTAGGCCTATTTTTAAATAAACTATAATATGGCGTTAATGAGTGTTGTGAACTTTACCTTCACTTTAATTTACTTCTCTTATCAAATTTTCTTTGTTCTCTTAGTATGTTTTGTTGGAATGCAGGGATGTAAGCTCAGGAGCCTTGCCATGTCTGGAGCCTTATAGGGCAGCAATTTTGCAAGAACACTAGATGGCACCAATATTTCCTGCCATGTAGTGTTTCAGACGCCTACCTAGGTATCTCTTCAACAAAGAATTTCTATGGGAACGAGCATTTCTTATCCCTTTAAAGTCAATAGCTCAGAACCATATCATAGGATTGGCTGTACCATTTCATTATAGATTTAAGCAACATGTAGCAAAAAGAGGAAACGTTGTTAAATTACACTTAGACAATGGTCCTACAATAAATTAATGCAGTTTTATTTGTCAAACATTTTTTTAAACAAGTCTATCAATTCAATTACTTTCCGTTACAGAATCTGCCATGTTAGTGGGTGAATATTTCCACTAGATGAATATTTTTTTTAAAGATTCTTACTTAGAGAGTTGCTCAAAATCAGGATAATTTGACTTCAGAAACTGTCCATATGTTAATCAGTGATTGAAACAGCTTTGTTTATCCCAATTAGTTTTTATTATGTTTATTCATTTAAAACAAAAACTGTTCTGGCTTTTTTGAGGAATGATACTTACACACATTCCCTGCTACGCTCTTATTATGGTGCATTAAACAAAGGGTAGGTAGCTCATTTGTAAGCTTGTTCTTCATGCATGTCCTGGTATAATGTCACAAACCTTTAAAGCTTTTTCTCTATTTGCAATCCATCAGCAGCACTGTAAGAAGACCGTAATGACTGAAAGCAATTCCGTAGCCTTAAAGGGATACTGAACCCAATGTTTTTCTTTCTCTTTCATGATTCAGATAGAGGATACAATTTTAAGTAATTTTCTAACACTTATAAAAAATGATACAAAATGTAACAAGTCTCCTCCTATTAGAGTTCTAGGGTTATTTATTTCAAACACACAAAAGATATCCAGAATGTGAAATAATGTACAGTTTAGGAAAGATTATAAATGACATAGAAGAAAAATGGTAAAAAACAAGTACACTAACATTAACAAATACACTGCTTATATTGGGGAAAGGGTGCAAATGGGTTTATGTGATACACGGACATAAAATTATATTATTAACAACAGATTCTGCTCCCCCGTCAATTAAAAAATGCTCTTGGTACACCCCCCACCCCAGTATTTTCAGTTCATCAGGAGTCACTTCTAAAAGTTCACACATTAACTATTAACAAAATAAACTGCCCTAATCTATTGATAACTATATATATATATATATATAAAAGGAAAGTTCAGGTTTGATGTCTAAAGTCCAGTGAGTGCTTTGTTCTACGCACTATTATATATATATATATATATATATATATACACAGTATATAATATATTATATATGTATATCAGACAGCAGCACCAAAAGTAAGTTACCAGGTATAAAATAAATATATAGATATAAATGTATTTCTGAATTTTACTAATGACAGTTTTAAAACAAATGCACAGTATACTCATACAGTAAAATGGATACCACCCCCTTAAGTCATTACATTTAAAGATTCCAGTCAAATAGGGATTTTAGTTTGGTTTTAAATCTGATATATTTTTATTTAATCTAAATTAAATATAATTTTATGGTGAAACAACTAAACAATACAACCACAAAGTGAATGAAACACTAAAAGGTTCCTCATTATTTGCAAGGAGTTTATTAGGAATAAAATTATGTTGGCATAAGAAATATATACAGCAATACAGGGGCGTATTATGGCCTAGGCCAACAAGGCCGGTGCCTAGGGCAGCAGATTTTAGAGGGGCAGCACATCTTCCCTATCCTCTCTCTAAAAACCAGCACACATTACAGTGAGCGATAAAGTGCAGGCTTTTACAGAGAAGACAAGGCACGTGCACTTATTAAGGTCGCTCTTTACAGGCAGTGCTCCTTTAAACCGTTGCTTCATTTAGAGCCACCATCATTTTTGCAGTGGAAGCGTTCTTGGTGAGGAACTTGCCTGGGGATATTGTTACAAGGTGAGGCTGGAGGAGAAGACCTTGTGCCGATATGCTGCCTCCCCTTGTGAGCTGTGGTGGCAGGTTTTAGTAACTAACAGACTGGATGTGTCTGCACTGGTTAGATCAGCTTGTAAAATCTATCTATGTTAGCTACTAATAGCTAGCTTTCTCTGCATTCATGAACCCACAGAGTAAATAGTAAACGGACACTTAAAAAGTGTCATTACTTGAATGGTGGTAATTACTGTATGTTGTTGCATGTGAAGGGCAGTGATTGTTTCAAAATGTATTCTTCTTTCCCTCCCCTCCTCTCTCCCTTCTTTCCCTTTCTCCCTCCCTTCCTCAACTCCCTTCCTCCCTCAACTCTCTCCCTTATTTCTTTCCCTCCCTCCCTCCCTCCCTTCTTTCTTTCAACTCCCTCCCTTGGTCCCTTCTTTCACTCCTTACTTTACCTCCCTTCTTTCCCTCCCCCCTTTTCTCCTCTCCCTCCCCACTTTTCTCTTCTCTCTCTCTCTCTCTCTCTTTCTCTCTCCCTCTCTCTCTCTCTCTCCCTCCCTTCTTTCCTTTCCTTTTCTCCCTTCCCCTTCTTTTCTCTCCCTTCTCTCATGGAGAAAATGGTATGAAATGCATGCAATTCAACCCATCTGTATGCAAGTGTTTTGCTAGCCCATTTTCTTTTGAATTGTTATGGGGAAAAAAAACATTTTACACACTGACCCAAAACAATATTAAGGGGAAAACAGGTCTAAAACCTTGGGGGGAGGGGGGACAGCAGAATTTTGAGTGCCTAGGGCAGCACAAACCTAAATACGCCACTGCAGCTATAATTATTCATATTTTCAACAAATCAGACCAATTTATACAGGGCCACTCTAGTTATAATAACCTCAATTTCTGCAACACCAATATCTAAACATACAAATCATAGAGAAATTAGCCTAAGAAAAGAAAGTAGAATACTTCTGTAATGTCTGCTGTGTCTCTGTCCAAGAGCAGCCATCTTTTAGCAGAGATGAGAGAGTGTTATTGGGTTTTCCTAATTTTATGCCCAATTCACTAGGGTGTAGTTTATTACATGCCATTCAAAGGCTATATAAGGGGGAAATATTAATTACATGAAATAGGACTGGTTGTTTTAAGCAGTTTGCTTTAAAAAGTGGCTATGTGAATTTTCCAGGTATACAATCTATTTTATGACATCACAATTAGAGTAGAAAAATAGTTTGTGTCTGTCTCCCAAAAGATTTGATAACATGTTTTCACACAAGAACAAACTAAATCAAAAGTGAGAAAATGATTACCTTATATCAGCATATAAAACAAAATGCTAATACATATTTACACCCAATGCATGCTCTTAGAAGGGATGCATGTATTCTACCTGCAAGAAAGTTACAATTCCTTACCATCATTAGATATATGGGGCCCCATCCGATATGCAGCGTCGCCCGCAATAGCCGGCGACGCTGTTTTTTGCGCAGGTTTGGTATCCTATATAGAGCGCCGCATATAAATGCGGCACGTATATTTCACCCTGCGGACGTAGTTTTTCCCCCCATAGACTAACATATAAAACCCACGCAATTTGGTATCCAATATCCAGCGCAAGGCCTTACGTGGCGAAAATGGAGAAAACTTACTCCATTTTCACCTCGCCATAAAATGCACCCATAGCAGGCCTTGAGCTGAGTATGGGAGCACAGTAACTCCCTAAAATGCCTACAAAAAAACCTAACACCTAATGCATGCGCAATGTCTATCTACCTGTCAACCGCAATCCCCCACCGCAATACCTAATAAAGTGTTTAACCCCTAAACCGCCGCTCCCGGAACCTGCCGCCACGTATATTAAATGTATTACCCCCTAATCTGACCCTCCTACACCGCCGCCACCTACATTAAATGTATTACCCTCTAATCTGACCCCCCTACACCGCCGCCACCTGCATTAAATATATTAACCCCTAATCTGATCCCCCTACACCGCCGCCACCTACATTAAATATATTACCCCTAAACCTAAGTCTAACCCTAACACCCCCTAACTTAATTATTATTTAAATAAATCTAAATAATATTAATATTATTAACTAAAGTATTCATATTTAAAACTAAATACTTACCTATAAAATAAACCCTAAAATAGCTACAATATAATTAATAATTACATTGTCGCTATTTTAGGATTTATATTTATTTTACAGGTAACTTTGTATTTATTTTAACTAGGTACAATAGCTATTAAATAGTTAATAACTATTTAATAGATACCTAGTTAAAATAATTACAAAATTACCTGTAAAATAAATCCTAACCTAAGTTACAAATACACCTAACACTACACTATCAATAAATTAATTAAACCTAATCTAAGCCCCCTAATAAAATAAAAAAGCCCCCCAAAATAATAAAACTTCCCTACCCTAAACTAATTTACAAATAGCCCTTAAAAGGGCCTTTTGCGGGGCATTGCCCCAAAGTAATCAGCTCTTTTACCTGCAAAAAAAAAGCAATACAATACCCCCCCCAACATTACAACCCACCACCCACACACCCCTACTCTAAAACCCACCCGATCCCCCCTTAAAGGGCCACTAAACCCAAAATCTTTCTTTCATGATTCAGATAGAGAATACAAATTTAAACAATATTACAATTTACGTCTATTATTTATTTTGCTTCATTTTTTAGATATCCTTAGTTGAAGAAAAAGCAATGCACATGGGTGAGCCAATCACACGAGGCTTCTATGTGCAGCAACCAATTAGCAGCTACTGAGCATATCTAGATATGCTTTTCAGCAAAGAATATCAAGAGAATAAAACAAATTAGATAATAGAAGTAAATTAGAAAGATGTTTAAAATTGCATTCTCTTTCTAAATCATGAAAGATAAAATGTGGGTTTTATGTCCCTTTAAATAAACCTAACACTACCCCATTGAAGATCACCCTACCTTGAGCCGTCTTCACCCAACCGGGCCGAACTCTTCATCCGATGCGGGCACAAGTGGTCCTCCAGCCAGGCAGAAGTCTTCATCGGATCGGGGCAGAAGAGGTCCTCCATCCAGCAGAAGTCTTCATCCAAGCGGCATCTTCTATCTTCATCCTTGCGGAACATCCTCCTCGGCCGACGACTACCCGATGAATGACTGGTCCTTTAAATGACGTCATCCAAGATGGCGTCCCTCGAATTCCGATTGGCTGATAGGATTCTATCAGCCAATCGGAATTAAGGTAGGAAAAATCTGATTGATTGATTTAATCAGCCAATCGGATTGAACTTCAAGCCGATTGGCTGATTGGATCAGCCAATAGAATGCAACGTCAATTCTATTGGCTGATCCCCCTATTGGATGATCCCCCGATTGGCTGATACCCCGATGTGCGAGGTGAAACTACGGGCGGCACGGGTTACCTCGCTTGCGCCGAAAACTACGCCGTATATCGGATCGCGCCCCTGAAGCCAGTTCTCCTCAATAAAGGGGAGAATATTCAGTAAATAAGTGTCAAGTAAAATAGTTTGCAGTTTAGTTAATATTCACACTTTTAGCATATCAATGCATTTCTGCACTGGGATCAGGAACCAATGTTAAAGGGACAGTCTAGACCTAATAGTAAATTAAACTTTTAAATAATCATTGTTGTATTAGCAGACAAAAATGGCCACCGAGCGCCGCCCACAACTTACTTCTTGTCCAGTTAGCCGTTTTTCTTGTATGACAGTTTAGCAGGGAACGTTTAATATTTTTAAGTTAGCTTTTTCAAATTGCTCATGCATAAACCAGCATATAAGAGAAGAAAAACGTCGATCGTGATTGGAGAAACTTAACATGCCAAAATATACACAAAACTGGTGGGTGGAGCTTAGCAGTCCTTTTCAGCTCCAAACAAACAAATATTTAAATGTTTCATGTACTTCTTACAAGGTTATAGATATGGGACCAGTTGCAGTATACTTCTCTGGTATGCAACTATAAGTAATCAAAATGATGTATTGGGTCTTGACTGTCCGATCAAGTTTTATTCACAACATTCTAGAGTGGTATACTCAAAAAAGGCCAATTGCAGGTGGCAATGCATTGTTGTGCTGTAGCAGCAAATATTATAGTTACTTGACTGATTATTTTATAAACAGGAACATACAGAGTAGTGTCAGAAGAAGATAATTGCCTGATATAAGACTGTGGTATAGGCAAAAAAATAAAGGTAAGAAGGTTTGGACATCTATTTCTCAATTCTCATTTTTGCTACTGTATTCTGAGCAAATATACACTAGTTTTAATGCTCTTAGGAAGGTGATATTTATTTTGAAAAGGACATCCTTCCAGAACATATAGATGCATTCTTTGTAAGCATATTTTAAAGGACAATCTACTCCTGAATTTGTATTGTTTTAAAAAAAATAGACAATCCCTTTATTACACATTCCCCTTATCTCAGTTCTTGACAGGTGTGCATCTCAGCCAATCAGTGCTGACTCCTGGGCTATTCCACAGGACTGAGCACAATGTTATCTATATAGCACACATGAACTAGCGCTGTCTAGTTGTGAAAAACTGTTGAAATGCACTGAGATAAGATGCTGTCTTCATGGGCTTAGAAATTAACATATGAGCCTGTTTAGCTGTTAACAGGCAACAAAGCAAATTTGATGATAAAAGTAAATTGGAAAGTTGTCTCTGAATCATGAAATTTTAATTTTGACTAGACTGTCCTTTTAAACAATCTCCCAAGAGACTAACAAGTGGACTACACATTTGGAACCATGTGCCCATACAAATATGTTGCAAAGTACTTGGAAGTTGCCTTTGCATTCGGAAAGCCTTTTAGCTGTCTGGAAGTGACATGTTCCTGTTAAATTCTAGTAGCTCAGTCATTAAATTTAACTAGTTAATCTGGCAATATTGGTATCAACTTCTGATCAGATTACCCGGAAATGTTCAGTAGTAATATAACAACTCCCCCAGTCTGTTCATGTCCTCCACCACAGGTTACTTTCTCAGACACTACTTTTCTACTTGTGCTGATTATCTGCCTGACTATATATACTGTCTACTTCCTCAAAACTCCAGACAAAACTCAGGATGCATATCTGCAATTAAAGCAATTGTAACAATGCATTGGCTATTTATATATATATATATATATACAGTATCCAACAAAAGTGAGTACACTCCTCACATTTTTGTAAATATTTTATTATATCTTTTCATGTGACAACACTGAAGAAATGACACTTTGCTACAATGTAAAGTAGTGAGTGTACAGCCTGTATAACAGTGTACATTTGCTGTCCCCTCAAAATAACCCAACACTCAGCCATTAATGTCTAAACTGTTGGCAACAAAAGTGAGTACTCCCTAAGTGGAAATGTCCAAATTGGGCCCAGTTAGCTATTTTCCCTCTCCGGTGTCATGTGACTCATTAGTGTTACAAGGTCTCAGGTGTGAATGGGGAGCAGGTGTGTTAAATGTGGTGTTATCATTCTCAGACTTTCTCATACTGGTCACAGGAAGTTCAACATGGCACCTCATGGCAAAGAACTCTGAGTATCTGAAAAAACGAATTGTTGCTCATAAAGATGGCCTAGGCTTTAAGAAGATTGCCAAGAACCTGAAACTGAGCTGCAGCACAGTGGGCAAGACCATACAGCGGTTTCACAGGACAGGTTCCACTCAGAACAGGCCTCGCCATGGTCGACCAAAGAAGTTGAGTGCACATGGGCATCGTCATATCCAGAGGTTGTCTTTGGGAAATAGACATATTAGTGCTTCCAGCATTGCTGCAGAGGTTGAAGGGGTGAGGGGTCAGCCTGTCAGTGCTCAGAACATACCCGCACACTGCATCAAATTGGTCTGCATGGCTTTCAGCCCAGAAGGAAGCCTCTTCTAAAGATGATGTACAAGAAGACCCACAAACAGTTTGCTGAATACAAGCAGACTAAGGACATGGATTGCTGGAACCATGTCCTGTGGCCCGATGAGACCAAGATAAACTTATTTGGTTCAGATGGTGGCAAGCGTGTGTGGTGGCAACCAGGTGAGGAGTACAAAGACAAATGTGTCTTGCCTACTGTCAAGCATGGTGGTGGGAGTGTCATGGTCTGGGCCTGCGTGAGTGCTGCCTGCACTCGGGGAGCTACAGTTCATTGAGGGAACCATGAATGCCAACATGTACTGTAACATAATGAAGCAGTGCATGATCCCCTCCCTTTGGAGACTGGGCCGCAGGGCAGTATTCCAACATGATAACGACCCCAAACACAACTCCAAGATGACCACTGCCTTGCTTAAGAAGCTGAGAGTAAAGGTGATGGACTGGCCAAGCATGTCTTCAGACCTAAACCCTATTGAGCATCTGTGGGGCATCCTCAAATGGAAGGTGGGGGAGCGTAAGGACTCTAACATTCACCAACTCCTTGATGTCGTCATGGAGGAGTGGAAGAGGACTCCAGTGGCAACCTGTGAAGCTCTGGTGAACTCTATGCCCAAGAGGGTTAAGGCAGTGCTGGAAAATAATAGTGGCCATACAAAATATTGACACTTTGGGCCCAATTTGGACATTTTCACTTAGGGGTGTACTCACTTTTGTTGCCAACGGTTTAGACATTAATGGCTGTGTGTTGAGTTATTTTGAGGGGACAGCAAATATACACTGTTATACAGACTGGACACTCACTAATTTACATTGTAGCAAAGTGTCATTTCTTCAGTGTTGTCACATGAAAAGATATAATAAAATATTTACAAAGATGTCAGTGGTGTACTCGCTTTTGTTGGATACTGTGTATATATATATATATATATATATATATATACAGTCCAGCACTCACTTACAAGCACTCAGCTAAGATTAGCTGAGTGATGACTTTCTCTGTGTGCTGTATTAATTTGTTTTGTAATTTTCCCTATGGGTCTTGCACCCAGACCTGTCTGGAATTTACTGCCTGGGACTCTGGGGACAGTGTAGCTTCCTGAGGGTGCTATTGAGCACCCATGTATTTATAGTGTGTTGTAAATATTTTAAACACATGATGTATCAACAATATGGTTGCTATGGCAACCATTTGGCAGTTTTTCTTGATTAAGGGGGAGGGGTTTTGTATATTCACTTATTGGATTGTGTATAAATTGTTTCAATGCACATAGTCACTTTGTCTGAGGAAGGGGATACGTTCCCTGAAATGTCACAGTAGAGGCACTATTTATTTAAGACCAGTGAGTGCAAGCCTGTTCTTTGTATTGTGTATTTATTGCATGTGCCCTGGCAGCTGAGATTTGAAGTGAGAGTGCACTCCTGCAGTTTTGTGTATATATATATATATATATATATATATATATATATATATATATATATATATATATATATATATATATATATAGTTAGGAGAATGGTAATAGCACTCCTGGTACTGTTGCAAGGCCCAAGCTGGCCCACGGTTCCCTGGGTGCACTCCAAAGGTAAATACAAAATGATCGAAGGAGTCATTGGTATTTTTTGTTACAAGACCCTGTGAGTGACTCCTTCTTCGATCATTATATATATATATATATATATATATACATATATATATACTGTATACACACACATGCATACATATACAGTATAAACATATATACACACACACATGCATTATAAGAATTTAAATTTACAATCAGTATATTTGTGCTCCTAACCCAACATGCAGTATACAGTCCTCATTTATGTCACAGCACACGGAATTTCAAAGCTTAGATAATGTATCTTGTTCCGGGGCTCACATTCTATGGACTAGTTGTTGTTTCAAGTGGGGTGATTGTCTCAATAACCAAATACAAGTGAGGAAAATATGGAAGTATTGGTTGCAAATCTTTTGTTTACAAGTTCCCTCTAAACAGTTTAATGTGATCACTTTTGAAATACATACTTTGGATTGTCTCATTCTATATTAACAGCTGCTCACATGGTGCTGTCAGAGAGTTTATTTTTATTGATGGCCTTTGCTTTTCATTCTCTCTGAATTAAGCCTTACACTTATATGTTTACTGCATTCCTCATTTTCAAAGCATATGTGATGGTATCTAGAAACTTGGCAAATAAATAACTGTGCAACTGGAATGAGAGCTGGAATTTTTGAGATTACTACATCTGTCTGTGGAGTTTCTTATAAAGATAAGTGTAAATCAAATAATTACTGTTTTAGTTGTGTTTAGGAAGGTAAGTTTTGATATAAACTACTTTACAAATCCCAGTCCGGCTTCATCTGGTAAAATTGTATAATTGTATAATTTATTATACATGTTCAAAACCAATTAACCAATTAATGTTAAATGTGTATAATAAAGTATATAATTTTACCAGTAGGAACCAAGTCTGCGATTTCTAATTTATATTGGATTTTTTCACAGACTACAACCAAAGGGCCCATCAGTAAATACATATCGTATCCATGTGATTCGCACAGGAAGTGTCATGACTAAGCATCGAGAACACCTGGGAATCTGTACCACATCAAACCATCTAACAAGCTTATACTTTATGGAGATTGACTATGTTTTGCAAACAACATTTGTCTTCCGAGCTTTCTGTTTTAATATTTACTCTCAGGCATAAGTGGAGGCAGTCATCAGATAAGCTATACTGGTGATGATCAGGTACAGATATAGGGGCCTATTTAAGAACGTGCGAGTGGACATGATCCGATATTGTGGATCATGTCCGCTGCACATCGATAAATGCCGACAGCATATGCTGTCGGCATTTATCATTGCACCAGCAGTTCTGGTGAACTGCTGATGCAATACCCGCCCTTCAGATTCACGGCCAATCAGCCGCTAGCAGGGGGTGTCAATCAACCCGATTGTATTGGATTGTGTTGATTTCTGGTGATGTCTGTCTGCCGCCTCAGAGCGAGTGGATAGGTTATGGAGCAACGGTCTTTAGACTGAAAGCTCGCCAGAAACACGGGACATCAAGCTCAATACGTAGCTTGATAAATAGGCCCCATCACATGCTTATTCTTGCACAGGACATTGTTTTGGTTAAAGTCACAATATAAGTCTACATAAGTTTAATTGTTAAACTACGTAAATATTTTCTTTTTTGTTAACTTTTAATTGTATTTATTTGTTTACCCATATGTCTATTTATGTGGTGGCAACATATATAAGGTTTAGGAACATTTCTCATGGCACATACCCACACAGATTATCAAAGTGTTTTATATTTTAATCCTTGTAGTGTTCAGGTACATGATGATAAATATGAAATTATTATGGATAATCGTGAAGATTTGAGCTTTAGGTTTAGAGATAGTAGCATGGGATCAGAAAAGGATTAAATTAGATTATAATGAAGTATACTATGTTGGGATTTGTAACCCACAAGTACAAGTATGGTAGCTATCGGATAGCCATATATAATTCCTAGTAACTGTCACTACTGGCTTTAGGGTATTTTCTACCGGGCCATAAACCCATTTAATCAGTTTGACCGTAGCTTTAAATTGGCCTTTCTGTACTATGATGAAGGTTATTAGCCTAACATTTCTAGGGTTGACTTTAGTTTACGAGTTCTGCTATATATCCCTGTGTGGTGCTCTGTTATTTTTATAAAAGCAGTTAATTTACAATTGTCTTTTTCCTTCTGCTATATCATCCCCTACATTCATTGTAGTCATGCATTGCAATCCGGCTCATAGCTACAAGAGCTCAAAGGGCCATAATAATATTAAAAAAAACTACATGCAAGAGATTGTTAGAACATGTCATTTTTAGACTATTGACCTTGCATTCCTGTGCATTTAAACCCAGCAAACGGGTAAAAAATGCAGTAGAACTAATGCTTCGGACCCGCAGATGACTGCTGGTCCTAAGAAGAAACTACCACTGATCCATTCAACAGCACTAGTCACAGAGCTTAGATGTCAAACGAGTGTTGCTAATTAGAACAGTTGTCACTTCCACTTGGGACCAGCAGTGCTTTGCAGGTCCAAACAAGCCGTACTTCTGTGAGTTTAACCCCCTTTGCGAGTGTTAAACACACAGTAGTGCAAGATCTCTAGTGATTTAATGAATTAGAGCATGTAATTTTTTTTTTACTATTATGGTGCTCTAAAAAATCTCTACAGAGTAAACATGTAATGGATTGTTTCCAATCAGCGATAAACAAAAACATTTGTTCTTTTTCCTTGCAATAATTTGTTGTGAAATGTTAGCATAGATTTGATTTATGTGGTTATTGTTTTTGGTGATTTATTCAAGACATTGCGTATAAAACCATAAAGTTGCTCTGGTTTCATTTTCAGCATATTGTAAAATATGTGCAGAAGCAAAGAATTCCTGCTTTTGAGACTACCTTTCTTGCTGCAAGAATCTGTCAATTAATACATAGAACTTTAACTGTCAGTTTGACCCTTTACTAATTTGTATAACAATTTCTTAATGGTTATGTCCGGTTTTGTCATTTGAAAAACTATCGGCTAGATTAAGAGTTTTTGTCGATAAGCTGTGCGTTGCTAACAAGCCTTTTTTTCTAACCATTCACTTAAGACAGCGCTGGTATTACAGGTTTTTTTCAACCCTGCGTTAGCCTCTAAAAAGTGAGGGAAGAGCAAAATTTAGCTCCACATCTCACTGTAATACCAGCGCTGCTTACGGTAGCGGTAAGATGGCTAAACGTGCTTGTGCACGATTTTCCCATAAGAATCAATGGGGCTGAGCTGGCTGAAAAAAAAACTAACACCTGCAAAAAAGCAGCGTTCAGCTCCCAACGCAGCCCCATTGTTTCCTATGGGAAAATACATTTTACGTCAACACCTAGCACCCTAACATGAACCCCGAGTCTAAACACCCCTAATCTTACACTTATTAACCCCTAATCTGCCGCCCCCGACATCGCCGTCATCTACATTATATTATAAACCCCTAATCTGCCGCTCCGGACACCGCCGCCACCTACATTATATTTATAAACCCCTAATCTGCCGCCCCCAACATCGCAGCAACCTAACTACAATTATTAACCCCTAATCTGCTGCCCCCAACATCGCCGCCACTATAATAAATATATTAACCCCTAAACCTAAGTCTAATCCTAACCCTAACACCCCCCCTAATTTAAATATAATTTAAAATAATCTTAATAAAATTACTACAATTAGATAAATTATTCCTATTTAAAACTAAACACTTACCTATAAAATAAACCCTAAGCTAGCTACAATATAACTAATAGTTACATTATAGCTATCTCAGGATTTATTTTTATTTTACAGGCAAGTTTGTATTTATTTTAACAAGGTAGAATAGTTTTTAAATAGTTATTAACTATTTAATAACTACCTATCTAAAATAAGTATACATTTACCTGTAAAATAAACCCTAACCTAAGTTACAATTACACCTAACACTACACTATAATTAAATTAATTCCCTAAACTAACTACAATTAATTACAATTAAATTAAATAAACTTAAGTACGAAAAACAACAAACACTAAATTACAGAAAATAAAAAAATAATTAAAATTTTTTAAACTAATTACACCTACTCTAATCCCCTAATAAAATAAAAAATACCCCCAAAATAATAAAATTCCCCTACCCTATACTAAATTACAAATTGCCCTTAAAAGGGCTTTTGCGGGGCATTGCCCCAAAGTAATCAGCTCTTTTACCTGTAAAGAAAAATACAATACCCCCCCCCAACATTAAAACCCACCACCCACACACCCAACCCTATTCTAAAACCCACCCAATGCCCCCTTAATAAAACCTAACACTAACCCCTTGAAGATCACCCTACCTTGAGACGTCTTCACCCAGCCGGGCACAAGTAGTCCTCCAGAGGGGCCGAAGTCTTCATCCGATCCGGGCAGAAGAGGCCATCCAGACGGCCAGAAGTCTTCATCCAGACGGCATCTTCTATCTTCATCCATCCGGAGCGGAGCGGGTTCATCTTCAATCCAGCCGACGCGGCGCATCCTCTTCAAACGAAGTCCAACTGAAGAATGAAGGTTCCTTTAAATGACGTCATCCAAGATGGCGTCCCTTCAATTCCAATTCGTTGATAGGATTTTATCAGCCAATCGGAATTAAGGTAGAAAAATCCTATTGGCTGATGCAATCAGCCAATAGTATTTAAGTTCAATCCTATTGGCTGATCCAATCAGCCAATAGGATTGAGCTCGTATTCTATTGGCTGTTCCAATAGAATGCGAGCTCAACTCTATTGGCTGATTGCATCAGCCAATAGGATTTTTCCTACCTTAATTCCGTTAGGCTGATCGAATTCTATCAGCCAATCGGAATTGAAGGGACGCCATCTTGGATGATGTCATTTAAAGGAACCTTCATTCTTCAGTTGGACTTCGTTTGAAGAGGATGCTCCGCGTCGGCTGGATTGAAGATGGACCCGCTCCGCTCCGGATGGATGAAGATAGAAGATGCCGTCTGGATGAAGACTTCTGGCCGTCTGGATGTCCTCTTCTGCCCGGATCGGATGAAGACTTCGGCCCCTCTGGAGGACCACTTGTGCCCGGCTGGGTGAAGACGTCTCAAGGTAGGGTGATCTTCAAGGGGTTAGTGTTAGGTTTTTATTAAGGGGGGATTGGGTGGGTTTTAGAGTAGGGTTGGGTGTGTGGGTGGTGGGTTTTAATGTGGGTGGGTTATTGTATTTTTCTTTACAGGTAAAAGAGCTGATTACTTTGGGGCAATGCCCAGCAAAAAGCCCTTTTAAGGACTATTTGTAATTTAGTATAAGGTAGGGAATTTTATTATTTTGGGGGTATTTTTTATTTTATTAGGGGGATTAGAGTAGGTGTAATTAGTTTTAATTTTTTTTAATTATTTTATTATTTTCTGTAATTTAGTGTTTGTTGTTTTTCGTACTTTAGTTTATTTAATTTAATTGTAATTAATTGTAGTTAGTTTAGGGAATTAATTTAATTATAGTGTAGTGTTAGGTGTAATTGTAACTTAGGTTAGGGTTTATTTTACAGGTATATTTGTATTTATTTTAGCTAGGTAGTTATTAAATAGTTAATAACTATTTAATAACTATTGTACCTAGTTAAAATAAATACAAAGTTGCCTGTAAAATAAAAATAAACCCTGACATAGCTACAATGTAACTATTAGTCATAATGCTGCTATCTTAGGGTTTATTTTATAGGCATTTAGTTTTAAATAGGAATAATTTAATTAATTGTAGTAATTTTTATTTATATTTATTTAAATTATATTTAAGTTAGGGGGGTGTTAGGGTTAGACTTAGGTTTCGGGGTTAATAACTTTAATATAGTTGCGGCGACGTTGGGGGCGGCAGATTAGGGGTTAATAAATGTAGTTAGGTGTAGGCAATGTTAGGGATGGCATATTAGGGGTTAATAAAATTAAACTAGTGTTTGCGAGGCGGGAGTGCGGCAGTTTAGGGGTTAATATATTTATTTAAGTGGCGGCGATGTCCGGTCGGCAGAGTAGGGGTTAAAAACTTTATTTAAGTGTTTGCGATGTGGGGGGGGGGGGCTCGTTTTAGGGGTTAATAGGTAGTTTATGGGTGTTAGTGTACTTTTTAGCACTTTAGTTAAGAGTTTTATGTTACGGCGTTAGCCCATAAAACTCTTAACTACTGACTTTTAAATGCGGTGTCTTCACAGGAGAGGGTCTACCGCTCACTTTCTCCAAGACTTGTAATACTGGCGTTAGGCAAATCCCATTAAAAAGATAGGATACGCAATTGACGTAAGGGGATTTGTGGTATGCATGAGTCGCGGAAGAAAAGTGAGCGGTACACCTGTACCTGCAAGACTCTCAACGCTGCTTTTTAACCCTAACGCAAGACTCGTAATCTAGGCATATGATAAGAGCTTTCCCTGAGAATGTAACTATTTTTTCAGTCCTATACATAAAAATGTGTGACTATAGCTCTACACATTTCTCTTAAATTATATATATATATATATATATATATATATATATCACTGTAATTGTAACTTAGGTTAGGTTTTATTTTACAGGTAAATTTGTACTTATTTTAGCTAGGTAGTTATTAAATAGTTAATAACTATTTAATAACTAGACATGTGCTATTCGGTTCGGTCCGAATCGAAATTCGGACGAATTTTGTCGAATTCTGAATTCGGATTGATTTGAATTTCCGAATTGCGGCAGTGCCGAATCTAACGAATAAATCCGAATCGATTCAAATTTATTCGGATGGATTCGGATGGCCATGTATTACACTAGTATTGTACAGTATACTAGTGTAATACACAGCACATCCCACTTAACAGTGCCGAAATTCCGAAAATCCGAATCGATTCGAAACGAATCGAACCGAACCCGAATTTCCCACGAATCTGAATGAATCCGAAACAAATTTATTCAATTTCTTCCGAATTCGAATCGGTCTGAATCGATCCGAACCGAACCGAATTTTTCGCGGCTGCACATGTCTATTAATCACTAGTGTACATAGTTAAAATAAATACAAAGTTGCCTGTAAAATAAAAATAAACCCTAAGCTAGCTACAATGTAACTATTAGTTATATTGTAGCTATCATATGGCTAGATTTAGAGTTTTGCGGCCAAAAGGGTGCGTTAGCTACGCATGTTTTTTTTCCCCCGCCCCTTTTAAATAACGCTGGTATTTAGAGTTCTCTGAAGGGCTGCGTTAGGCTCCAAAAAGGGAGCGTACAGGCATATTTACCGCCACTTCAACTCTAAATACCAGCGTTGCTTACGGTAGCGGCCAGCTTGAAAAACGTGCTCGTGCACGATTTCCCCATAGGAAACAATGGGGCAGTTTGAGCTGAAAAAAAACCTAACACCTGCAAAAAAGCAGCGTTCAGCTCCTAACGCAGCCCCATTGTTTCCTATGGGGAAACACTTCCTAAGTCTGCACCTAACACCCTAACATGAACCCAGAGTCTAAACACCCCTAACCTTACACTTATTAACCCCTAATCTGCCGCCCCCCTATCGCTGACCCCTGCATATTATTATTAACCCCTAATCTGTCGCTCCGTACACCGCCCCCACCTACATTATACCTATGTTCCTCTAATCTGCTGTCCCAACACCGCCGACCCCTATATTATATTTATTAACCCCTAATCTGCCCCCCCCAATGTCGCCGCTACCTTACCTACACTTATTAACCCCTAATCTGCCGACCCGACCTCGCCGCCACTATAATAAATGTATTAACCCCTAAACCGCCTCACTCCCGCCTCGCAAACCCTATAATAAATAGTATTAACCCCTAATCTGCCCTCCCTAACATCGCCAACACCTAACTTCAAGAATTAACCCCTAATCTGCCGACCGGACCTCGCCGCTACTCTAATAAATGTATTAACCCCTAAAGCTAAGTCTAACCCTAACCCTAACACCCCCCCTAAATTAAATATAATTTTAATCTAACGAAATAAATTATTTCTTATTAAATAAATTAATCCCATTTAAAGCTAAATACTTACCTGTAAAATAAACCCTAATATAGCTACAATATAAATAATAATTATATTGTAGCTATTTTAGGATTTATATTTATTTTTTTAACTAGGTACAATAGCTATTAAATAGTTATTAACTATTTAATAGCTACCTAGTTAAAATAATTACAAAATTACCTGTAAAATAAATCCTAACCTAAATTACAATTAAACCTACCACTACACTATCAATAAATAAATTAAATCAATTAACTACAATTACCTACAATTACCTACAATTAAATAAACTAAACTAAATTACAAAAAAAAAACCCACTAAATTACAAAAAAAAAAGGATTACAAGAATTTTAAACTAATTACACCAACTCTAAGCCCCCTAAAAAAATAACAAAGCCCCCCAAAATAAAAAAATGCCCTACCCTATTCTAAAATAAAAAGTTAACAGCTCTATTACCTTACCAGCCCTTAAAAGGGCCTTTTGCGGGGCATGCCCCAAATAAATCAGCTCTTTTGCCTGAAAAAAAAACATACAATACCCCCCCAACATTACAACCCACCACCCACATACCCCTAATCTAACCCAAACCCCCCTTAAAAAACCTAACACTAAGCCCCTGAAGATCTCCCTACCTTGTCTTCACCCAGCCGGGTATCACCGATCCGTCCAGAAGGGGGTCCGAAGTATTCTTCCTATCCGGCCAGAAGAGGTCCTCCAGAGGGTCCGAAGTCTTCATCCTATGACGTCATTTAAAGGAACCTTTATTTGTCGTTAGTCCGTCGGTGAGGAAGGATGGCTCCGCGTCGGCTGCTTCAGGATGGACCCGCTCCGCTCCGGATGGAAGAAGATAAAAGATGCCGCCTGGATGAAGACTTCCGACCATCTGGAGGACCTCTTCTGGCCGGATAGAACGAAGACTTATTTATATATTTATTTATTGCTAGTGTAGTGTTAGGTTTAATTGTAACTTAGGTTAGGATTTATTTTACAGGTAATGTGGTAATTATTTTAACTAGGTAGCTATTAAATAGTTAATAACTATTTAATAGCTATTGTACCTAGTTAAAATAAATACAAAGTTGCCTGTAAAATAAATATAAATCCTAAAATAGCTACAATATAATTATTTGTTATATTGTAGCTATATTAGGGTTTCTTTTACAGGTAAGTATTTAGCTTTAAATAGGATTAATTTATTTAATAAGAAATAATTTATTTTGTTAGATTAAAATTATATTTAATTTAGGGGGGTGTTAGGGTTAGGGTTAGACTCAGCTTTAGGGGTTAAAACATTTATTAGAGTAGCGGCGAGGTCCGGTCGGCAGATTAGGGGTTAATACTTGAAGTTAGGTGTCAGCGATGTTAGGGAGGGCAGATTAGGGGTTAATACTATTTATTATAGGGTTTGCGAGGCGGGAGTGAGGCGGTTTAGGGGTTAATACATTTATTATAGTAGAGGCGAGGTCCGGTCGGCAGATTAGGGGTTAATAAATGTAGGTAGGTAGCGGCGACGTTGGGGGGGGCAGATTAGGGGTTAATAAATATTATGTAGGTGTCGGCGGTGTTAGGGGCAGCAGATTAGGGGTTTATAGGGATAATGTAGGTGGCGGCGGTGTCCGGTCGGCAGATTAGGGGTTAAAAAAATTTATTAGAGTGGCGGCGATGTGGGGGGACCTCGGTTTAGGGGTACATAGGTAGTTTATGGGTGTTAGTGTACTTTAGAGCATAGCAGTTAAGAGCTTTATAAACCGGCGTTAGCCCATAAAGCTCTTAACTCCTGACTTTTTTCTGCGGCTGGAGTCTTGTCGGTAGAGGTATAACGCTCACTTCAGCCAAGACTCTAAATACCAGCGTTAGGAAGATCCCATTGAAAGGATACGCAATTGGCATAAGGGGATCTGCGGTATGGAAAAGTCGCGGCTGGAAAGTGAGCGTTAGACCCTTTCCTGACTGACTTTAAATACCAGCGGGCGGTAAAAAGCAGCGTTAGGACCCCTTAACAATGGTTTTGACGGCTAACGCAGAACTCTAAATCTAGGCGTTAGGGTTTATTTTACAGGTAAGTATTTAGTTTTAAATAGGAATAATGTATTTAATGCTAGGAATATTTATTTAGATTTATTTAAATTATATTTAAGTTACGGGGTGTTAGGGTTAGGATTAGACTTCGGTTTAGGGGTTAATAAATGTAATATAGTGGCGGCGGTGTATGGGGGGGCAGATTAGGGGTTAATAAATATAATGTAGGTGGCGGTGGGCTCCGGGAGCGGCGGTTTAGGGGTTAAACACTTTATTTAGTTGCGGCTGGGTCCGGGAGCAGCGGTTTAAGGGTTAATACATTTATTAGAGTGGCGGTGGTCTCCTGGAGCGGCGGTTTAGGGGTTAATAAGTATAATTTAGGTGGTGGCGGTGTAGGGGGGCAGATTGGGGGTGTTTAGACTCGGGGTACATGTTAGGGTGTTAGGTGTAGACATTACCATAGGAATCAATGGGATATCGGGCAACAGCGAACATGAGCTTTCGCTGCTTCAGACTCCAATTGATTCCTATGGCATCCGCCTCCTCCAGGGCGGCGGATTGAAAACCAGGTACGCTGGGCCGGAATAGTGTCGAGCGTACCTGCTAGTTATTTGATAAGTAGCAAAAGTAGTCAGATTGTGCCGAACTTGCATTCGGAACATCTGGAGTGACGTAAGCATAGATCTGTGTCGGACTGAGTCCAGCAGATCGTATGTTACGTCACAGATTTCTACTTTTGCCGGTCTGTAGGGTTTGATAACTAAGGGGAATCAGGCTCACCACAAATACGCTGCAGAATTCCAGCGTATTTGTGGTTGACAGCTTGATAAATATATGCCAAAGTCTTCATTTCAAAGCTTTAAAAAAAAATGTATTAGGTGTTACTTATGTCAATTTTGAGAGGGGCCTGGAACCTAACTCCCTCACTTCCCATTGACTTACATTATAAACTGGGTTTCAATTTACAATGGTTTCGATTTACAACCATTCCTCCTGGAACCTAACCCCGGCATAAACTGAGGGCTACCTGTATATATATATATATATATATATATATATGTATATATATTAGAGAAAAGTCAAGCACACAGTGGGTGCACCTAGTGCAATAAACGACAGACTAGGTGACTTTAAATAAAAAGATATGCAGCACACTCACGTCGTTCCACCTCAAACGTATGAGGTATGTTTAAGGCACTTGTGATATAGTAGCAGATGCTCCTCCTCCGGGAAATCTGATGAACCACATGCAGCTGATCAACTATTTCACCGTATAGCAAGCAAGTAATGAATACTGAATGGAGGGGGCGGAGCCTGATGCATTTCGTAGTGATATTGGCTACTTTTTATATATAGGAAGAAGTAAATCCGCAGTCACTGGACTTTTCAAAAACAAGTGCAAATTTAATGTGACATTTCGGGGATCAAATCGTCCCCTTCTTCAGACCAAACAAGAATGAGCAATAATGTGAGCTTATATATAGCCAGAAACCCCTCCCCCAGAAAGTGACATAATGATTAATCACTATAGTAACAATAATATTGACAATGTGCCACGTGTACAAAGTAGTGTCAATCAATCATGACATATCCTATATAATCTGTCAATAAGAGGAATAAGCAACCTTAGTAAATAATGAAGCATATATCATTAAAATACTGCATATCTACACAGATCATGATTAAAACATAGTATATACAATTATACATATATTATAGATCGTATACAAATGTGTATAGATTGCCCTCCAGTATAGCATAGGGTTATAAATAGAGTGTGAACCTCCCCTTTAGATGATTATAAGTAGATATATGTAGAGTTGCAGATGTTATTATGCCAATCGGTATGTCCGAAAATGCTGTCAAGCTACTTACAATAGACTTTAGCATGTCATCATTTAACATTGATGTGTGAACTAATACGGAGCATGTGGGGTTGTACTTCCGTGTGCGCCCCTTTGACCAATCAGTTATCATTAACCCCAAGGCGGAGCCACCCAGCATCAACTGACAGTGTGTAAACTCTATCCGTAGCGCACATAAACATAATAAAATCAGAGAGAATGTTTTATAGTGTCAACAACTCACATTAGGCTACAGTGTGTCTTCACTGGTCTGAATATCTCCTTGATCGTGTAGCATGTGAGTTTACACTCACATCCCTATAGTCAGAGTAAACACAACATCAATGCAAAACAAGTTTAGACATATAGGGGATAAAGTGTCAGAAAACAATGTAGACATCCTATAATAACAACATTCAGAAACACATCTGTGATATATGAATTAGATAAGGTGTTCAATAATATCCTGTAGGTAGCTTATAAGTAACATTCATACCTAAATTGTGACATAAACTGTCTAACTAGCTATATGAGTGCATATGTACAGACATTAAAACATGTGTCAGTCTAACTAATATCTATTACTCAAGTGGATCTATATATAAATCATCTGTTGTTGCACAATATACTTCAGCTCTATACTTCAATATTTATCAAGGACAGATATAATTGTATACATGATGGGATACAGGTTTATAGTGAGGGAAGACCTGATAGAGGTATATAGGTAGATATCTGAATACAATCCAATGATACAAGAGAGTATTATTATGTGATGGATTATCCTTGGGTTATTAACCCCTCTGAATGATTCAGAATCAACACTGTAATTTACAGGGCTTTGGAGCATTCCCTAACCTATATAAAAAACACATAGTAAATTTATGTTATTAGCATGATGAATTATAGCGCAATAGAAATATAATGTTGTTCATATGTATATAGGGGATGTTCGAGATGGCAATCATATCAGGTTACAAAGGGCTAACAACTGGCTATGAATAGCTGATGTAGTAAGTCATACTATCAAATGGGGGATGATAGAAAAACTTAAAGAAAGGTAGTATATGTGAAGAATCTAGTATACTCCATAATCTAATACCCTCCTTAAATCCAAACAATGTTATAGCAAATAAACAAAAAAGTCTTTATAGAAAACAATGCCAATCTAAGTTGACATTAAGTCCATTAGGTTGGATGGTGTTCAGGAGGTAGATCCATCTCACCTCTCCTCTAAGCAGTAACTTCCCTCTGTCTACCCCTCTTCTGAGGGGAGGGATATGGTCTATCAATCTAAATCGTAGATCCGATACTGAGTGTTTGTGTTCCAAAAAGTGCCTGGCCACCGGCTGATCACTTTTGCCCTTATGAATAGCTGCCCAAATGGCAGGCCGATGATTGGCAAATCATCATCTTCTGTTTTTCCTACATAATATAACCCACACGAGCAGTTTAGGAGATATATGACATACTTGCTGGTACTTGTCAGGTAGACTTTAATCCGAAATTGTTGATTGCTCTGTGGATGTTTAAAGGAATTACAAGGTATAATAGAATTGCAAGTGGTGCAAGATATGCATCTGAATGATCCCGCTTTTTTAGGCTGAAGCCAAGACGCAGTCGTGTAACAGTGTACAGGATCTGTGATAACCAAGGTGTCTCTTAAATTCTTAGCCCTCCTAAAAGCCACTCTTGGTTTCTTTGTAAATGGTAGCATAGAGTCAGAAGATAGAATGTCCCAATGTTTGAAAACATTCTTAGGAAGAGAGTTCACTGTAGGATTATAGGTGGTGAATAGAGTTAATCGATCTTCTTTATTAAGTTTACTATGTTCAGTAAGCAAATCATTCTGTCGTATATCTTTTAATTATGCCTTGATATCTTTGATGAGTTTAGGTTTGTATCCCCTCTGGATAAAACTCTTCTCTAATTCATCTAGCTGTGCTTTTTTGTTTGAGGATTCAGTATTATTACATATGACTCATAGAATTTGTCCCTTTGGTACTGCTTCCACTATCTTCTTTGGGTGGCAACTTTGTGCCCACATAATTTAATTTCTGCCAGTGTCCTTTTTGAATAAAGTGGTGTTGAGTCTTCCATTTTCCTTAAAGATCCTCAGATCTAGGAAATCCACTTGTTGGTGATTTGCTGTAATTTTTAGTTTAACCAGTTGGTTTAAGTTATTCAGATGTTGTAGCCATTTCTCAAGCTCTTCCATTGAATCCCTCCAGATGACAAAGAGGTCATTGATATATCATCTATGTAGACTAATGCGTGAGTCAGCAAACACTTGCATAGTCTCTCTCTCATATCTCTCCATGTATATGTTGCACTACTAGATTTGTACCTATCAACTGTAAATGCTATTATTATAAGTTTCTAGGAGCAACAACAGTCCAGCCACAAAGTGGTAGATCAATTAAACTCACAGAGTTGCGATGAGTGCTGAAGCGTGAAGAGAGTACAAATCACCTGTTGTTCTAGAAGCAACATTAGCACCAGAACTGTGCATCACTAGCTTCATAAAATGAGAAATTAACAACAAAATATAAGCAATTACTATATTTTGACCCATATCCCTGGGCAATACTTACCAGTGAGAACCACTCTCCTAAAAGTGTGTGGAGAGAATTGCACACTCCACAGGTTACCTGTATAAAGGTATCCCCAAGCACCACCACCCTCCTCCTAGTACCCTCCAGCCAAAAAAGGAAGACCAGGCTCATGGGAGGGAGTCCAGTAAGTATTAGCTAGGGATATGGTCCAAAATATAGAAATTGCTTATATTATGGTGTTAATTTCTAGTTATCTTTGCCCCCCCCCCCCCCAATAATACTTACCAGTGAGAAGATTACAAATCAGTAAACATAAGGAAAAGAGACAACACTTTCCACCTACATTTAGCAGATGCTGATTAGTGCACATCGAGATTGTAATGTGAAACAAATGTGTGATAAGATTTCCAGCTTGACATACTACTTGAGGAGTGGCATAAGATTCAAAGTTCATGAGGCCACAACTGTCCTTATTGAGTGAGCCCTGAGACCATCCTTAACCTACTCATTCTGTTTATAAGACCTGGTAATGGCTTGAACAATCCAGTTAGAAAGAGTAGCCTTCGCAGGGGATTGCCCCAGACAAGGTCCTTGTGGACCCACAAATAAGCGATAACTGGACATATGAACAAGATCTGCAAACCAAACTCTTTGAGGCCATTTCGGAGCAATTAGAATCACTAATGCATTATCTTGCCTGATCTTGGCTATAACTCTGGATAACAGAACCAGAGGAGGAAACACATAAGCTAGTTAAAACGACCAAAGTATTCTTAGAGTATCTGTCTCCAGAGCCTTTGGATCCCTGGACCTGGCGAAAATACTGAAGAAGCTTGTTGTTTAGCCTGGAAACTATCAGCTAGATTTAGAGTTTTGTCGGTAACGACCCGCGTAGCTAACGCTGCCTTTTTTTTGGCCGCACCATAAAAATAACTCTGGTTTTGAGAGTCCAAAAAAAGGCTGCGTTAGGCTCCAAAAAAGGAGCGTAGAGCATTTTTAAAGCAGATTCAACTCTCGATACCAGAGTTGCTTACGGACGCGGCCAGCCTCAAAAACGTGCTCGTGCACGATTCCCCCATAGGAAACAATGGGGCTGTTTGAGCTGAAAAAAAACCTAACACCTGCAAAAAAGCCGCGTTCAGCTCCTAACGCAGCCCCATTGTTTCCTATGGGGAAACACTTCCTACGTCTGCACCTAACACTCTAACATGTACCCCGAGTCTAAACACCCCTAACCTTACACTTATTAACCCCTAATCTGCCGCCCCCCGCTATCGCTGACCCCTGCATATTATTTTTAACCCCTAATCTGCCGCTCCGTAAACCGCCGCTACTTACATTATCCTTATGTACCCCTAATCTGCTGCCCCTAACACCGCCGACCCCTATATTATATTTATAACCCCTAATCTGCCCCCCACAACGTTAGACCCTATTTTCAGTGACTCCAAATACCGGCGGTAGCCTAAAACCAGCGTTATGAGCCTCTAACGCTGGTTTTGACGGCTACCGCCAAACTCCAAATCTAGCTGTATGAGATCTATCTCAGGTAGGCCTCAAAGTTTCACAATCTGACTGAATACATCTGGATAAATTGTCTGATGACTGAGTAAACCTGCTTTTTAATTGTCCACTCCTAGGACATAAAAGGCAGATATATGGCAATGAATGATCCCTGCCTAATCCAGAATTTTCTAAACTTCCTTCATCGCCAAGGAACTTTTGGTTTCCCCCTGTTGATTGATATAAGCCATAGCTGTAACATTGTCTAACTGAAGCTTAAGGAATGATTCTATTCTTAACTGGGGCCAAATAAGAATAGTCCTGGGAATTGCTCAGAGTTCCAAAATATTTATGGGCAACCTGACCTTTCAGTGTGCCCAATCTCCTAGAGCCCAAACTCCTAGAGCCATACATCAACCCCATACAGCACCCTAGACAGACAGACTTGCATCTGTTGAAATTACAGTCAACAGAGGACAGGCAAAGCTTGCTCCCTGAGAAATCTGCTGGGAAACTAACCACCATGAGAGAGATTGCCTTACAAGAGAACTCAGGAAGATTTGTGATAACTGGGAGTGATCTCTGTTCCATTGATTTAGCATGCGAAGATGAAGCAGAGCAAAAGGCACCTCATCTGATGCTGCCAACATCATACCTATTACTTCCATGCAGGAAGCTACTGAAGGGAAAGGCTGAGCTTGAAGATTCAGACAAGCAGACGTTAACTTTGAAATCTGACTGAATCTATTTGAAATCCCAGAAAAGTCACCTTTGTCTGAAGAATCAAATAATTTTTTGGCAAATTTATATTCCAACTATGAAACTGAAGAAATTACATTTGGTTGACATGAGATTCTGCTAAAGGTATAGATGGAGCTTGAACCAAGATATCATCCCAATAGGGGAAGGCAGAAATCCCCTGGGATCTTACAAATGAAATCAAAGCACCCAGAACTGTTGTAAAGATTCTTGGTGCAGTGGTAAGACAGAATGGAAGAGCCACAAACTGATAATGTTTGTCCAGAAAGGCAAACTTGAGAAACCTGTGATGATCTAAATGAAAAGGAACATGCAGATCCTTTAAGTCTATGGTCAAAATATGACACTGACTAATAAAAGGAAGGATAGTCCTGATGGTTTCCATTTTGAAAGTTGGAATCCTTACAAATTTGTTCAAAATCTTTAAATCTAGAAATTGCTGAAAAGTTCCCTCTTTCTTGGGAACTTTGAAGAGAATTGAGTAAAACCTTTTCTCATGTTCTAAAGGAGGAACTGGGACTATAACCCCCATAGATTCTAGATCTGAAACACATTGAAGAAAAGCCTGAGCTTTCACAGTGTTTATTGGCACCCTTGAAAGAAAAAAAAAATCTGTCTCTGGGAGGCTTTGAATTGAAGCCTATTAGATACCCTTGAGAGACAATTTTTAGAGCCCAAGGATCTGGAACTGAGCAAAGCCATGCATCCTAAAAATGCAACAACCTCCCGCTACCAGAGATACTGAACTGGGGGGCTGCACCTTTATGTTGACTTAGAAGTAGGGCTGGAATTTTTGGACTGCTTGGAATTTTACCAGTTGGCACCAGGCCTCTAGGGCTTCCCTGAGCTGATTTGATTTGTAAAAGAGGTAGCTGATTTTTGCTCCTTGTTCTGAGAAAATGAACGAAATTGACCAGAAGTTTTATATTTACCCTTAAACTTCTTATCTTGTGGAAGAAACTTTCTCTACCACCAGTAGCTGCTGAAATTATATTGTCTAGTTCAGTCCCAAAGAGTCCATTACCTTAAAAAGGAAAATAAAGTAATTTATTCTAAGAAGCTGCATCAGCAGACTTAAGCCATTAAGCACGCCTGGCAACAACTGAAAGAGACAAATTCTTAGAGCTAATACTAACAATATCAAGAATAGCATCACCCACAAAAGAATTAGCACATTTAAGTATCTCTAAAAGCTCTAGAAAATAATCTCTATCAGTTTCATTCATAAAATTAACAGAGATTATCTAACCATTTAGATATTGCATCTGATACATCAGCAATAGTAACAGCAGGTTTAAAAATATAACCAGAATGGATAAAAGATTTTCTTAAAGAGGAATCAAGTGTCTTATCGAATGTGTCTTTAAAAGAAAAACTATTTTCCAGAGAAAGAGTAGGGTTTTTTTTTGTTTGTTTTTAAGATAAGGCAGAAATAGCATTTACATTAGGGATATTATCAAAATGCTCATACTTAATTCTGGGAGAAGGACTAAAAATACTTAAAGACTTCAGTTAATCCTTAGCCAAAAAATCAGACAATTCATACTGACATTTAAAATAAGTACCTAGCCAACCCTTAGAAGTCTCCCCAGCAGAGGTATCATCTGAAACCTCCAAAGCAAACAATACTTTTTTTAACAGAGCAGATTAACTCAGTCTTGAATAAAAACACAGAGGGAGATGAATCAGTATTAACAGTCTCACAAACTCCCTGATCATTAGATAACACTCCCCCCTTAGACATAACTGACGCATAATGAGATTTAGAAACATAAGCCCTAGTAGAAGGCAAATCAGACACTGACCCTGTCCTTTTACATGGCGGGAGGAAGGCAGCCATCAGATCTGTGATACTGGACTTAATGTACTCTCTCAGATAAAGAGGAGGACCAATTGTTCCTGTAAAGCACAGAATGAGAGACAATCCCAATAGCTTTTTCACTATACATACATATTTGATGACAAGCATTACACAATTGAGCAGGAGGGAGAACCTCAGCCTGTTGCATAAAACACATTTATAAAAGATAGAAAAATGCTTTTCTGAAATTGCAAACTGGGTCTAATCCGGATTTGGAAGATAAGAATCAGCATGATCCCTTGGTAAATTCAGAGATGATGCCTAAATAAAAAAGACACTAAACTTTCTAGTACACGCTCACACACGCAAATAAACTCACTAAGCACCAAAAAGTGGCGCTAAACATTTAACATACATATATAGAAAATATTCCTCTGAGCTCAAAGTATATGTCCTAAAGAAGTGAGTACAAAAAAAGCTGGCCAACAGCATTCCACCCCTTAAAACTTGCCTCAAAAGCTTTTAACCTAGTACTGAGAATGTTATCAGTAGAAGGATTAAGCATGTCCTGGTGTAAGAAATAAAAGACAAATAAGTGCAAAGGAAGTCTCCTGCATTAAATGTCAGAAAAGAATATCTTTATCCTTTTAAATAGAAAAAAAGATATACTTAATGCTTAAAGGGACAGTCAACACCAGATTTTTTGTTGTTTTAAAAGATAGAGAATCCCTTAATTACCCATTTTGCATAACCAACACAGTTATAATAATACACATTTTATCTCTGTAATCACCTTGTATCTAAGCCTCTGCAGATTGTCCCCTTATTTCAGTTCTTTTGACAGACTTGCATTTTAGCCAATCAGTGCTCACTCCTCAGTAAATTCACATGCATGAACTCAATGTTATCTATATGAAACACATTAACTAACGCCCTATAGTGGTGAAAAACTGTCAAACTGCATTTAGATTAGAGGCGGCCTTCAAGGTCTAAGAAATTACCATATGAACCTCCTAGGTTTAGCATTCAACTAAGAATACCAAGAGAACAAAGCAGAATTGGTGATAAAAGTAAATTGGAAAGTTGTTTAAAATTACATGCCCTATTTGAATCATGAACGTTTTTTTTGGACTTGACTGTCCCTTTAATACTCCAAATATGTCCCTTATGACTAAATCAATACTGAAGAGGGGAACTCCCGATTCCTAACCAAGAAACCGTAAAATAAAACAATCTTTATTCTTTACCTCCTGCGGAGGCAAAGACAAGACTGATTACCTTAGAGGTGGGAGAATTTATATAGAGCTCTGAGGTTTGGGAATCTTAGCCTCCTTCTAGTGGCAGGAAAGGTAATTCCTAGGAGTAATGGATCATGGATTCTTATCACATATATGAAAGAAGTGTTGTCCAGGTAACGTACAACAAATAAACCCTTTAGTCGAAGTCCTCCCACAAGAGGATTCAGGACCTTTGTGAATACTCGCGGAGCTCTGGAAATGCCTAAGGGCAAAACTGCAAAAGTGTCAGTCTCCAACAGCAAACCTTAGAAACTTTCAGTGAGCTTATGCGATGGGAATATGAAAATAAGCATCTTTGTAGTGACAGACAGATGAAAGGTTCTCAGAGGCAACAAATTGATGACTGAAAACAGATTTTCTATCTGGAAGGACTGATTCTTCATAAAGAATATAGTTCTCATAGATCCAGAAAAGGCCTCCATAATCCCTCTTCTTTACCAGAAAGAGAGGGGAATAAAACCCAAATTGTGAAGATACCCTGGTGGTACTTGAATTATCTGCTCTTTCAAAAGTTTGTCCAAAAACAAAGATTGCTGACCACTTTTCAGAAAGTCTGCCACCCATGGATTGAGTTCAGACAGGATAACCTTCCTTCTTTTTCAGATGGACTGGAAACATCCCTTACCCCTGGTCTGGGGCTGAGTCTTCTAGTCCTAAAAACAAAACAAAAAATTACTTTCTAGCAGAAGATGTAAATTCTGATATTGAAATTGCTGTCTATGAACATAAGATGTACTTCAATATTAATCTGACTGCTCACCAAACATATCACCTTCAAAGGTAAATCCAAAATATAATATTTTGAGCTAGGATCTGCTTCCCAATGGCATAACCATAAACCTCTTCTTGCCAGATTAGTCATTAGAAGTCATAGTCTTGGTGTTTATTTTCAGCAAATCTGAGGCAGCAGAAATACAAAAATATTAAAATTATATTTGTAAATATAGAAGCCAATAAATAAAACCTTTATGAATGTTATGCAATCTGTATCTAATGCTAGACTAAAATTCAGTGGCTTTAAGAACAGAAAACATGGCTAAGAGAGGATGAAACATGGCCCCTTGTTGTAAATAAAATAAATAATAATGAGTAAAATGTCAATCTGTAAAGGGAGGCAGAAGATGAATCCCGGCGACCGAATTTACAGAGAGACTCATAAAAAGATTTACCATAGGTGATAACATGGTGTCATCAGGCAATACTCCATTCCCTTCCCTCAGACAATCATTGTACTTAGAGAGGAACTGGGCTTCAATATGCTTAGAAGTGCCTTTCCCTGAAGAATCAAGCACATCATGCTTCACAACCTCCTAAGGAGGTAACGTTTTAAAAACTGAGGTATGAGTGAGGTGGGAGGTGTATTTATAGGCATTTGAGGTTTAGGAAACTTTGCCTCCTCCTGGTAGGAATGTATATCCCATCAGTAACTAGCTTGTGATTTCTCACCACCTATATGAAAGAAATAAAAAATTAAACTTCTGTTCCATTTCTAGTCTAGAAATTGCAGCATTTACGTTAGGTGATTTTGAAAACTGAGCATGTAATGCTTTAGGTAAAGGAAATAATATTAAAACTTTCTCAGGAACACCCAACTGTTTTTCACTTTTAGCGAATATTGACATATAAACGGATTTTATTGGTTTCCAGTATCTGAAGCTATTATACATTTCTAGTGTGGGCTTAAACCAGTGTTTCCCAAACCTAGTCCTCAGGACCCTTACTCAGGCCAGATATTCATTATATCTTAACTAGAGCACAGGTGAAATAATCAGCTGATGGGTGAGAGCAGGTTAGTAACCATGGTTCCTGATTAGTTGATTGTTTCACCTGTGCTCTAGTTAAGATATAATGAATATCTGGCCTGAGTAAGGGTCCTGAGGACTGGGTTTGTGAAACACTGGCTTAAACCAATCTGAAGATCTACTGGTTTGTTCCTCCTCAACTCCCAAAGTTTCTTTAATAGCCTTCACAAAATCACCAAAAGCAGTATAATCAAAGGTGACAGGTGCATCAGAATCAGACAACACTTCCTTATCAGAAATGTAATCACAAGTTTGAAGGCAATTTGTGTGCTGCTCAGGTGCAGGGTTTGAAGAAACGCAGCCACTATATATTTGTTCACTACATACTTTACAAATCATTTTATCTTGCCAACAAGCATGTGAGCCGAGGGAACAAGTGAGCTTAGGCCTGATGCTCATTACTATAAAGCAAGCACAATACAATGCCAACAAATATTTAATAAGCCCACAAAGTAAAAGAATCAGACAAAAATAGCAGCACTTACCTTAATGTAGTATTTGAAGATTCCTGGGCAGTTGCAAGCTAAAATGATACAGGCTCCATAATACAAACACTGCACGGCGCATAACAGGCTATAATAATAGTACTAAATACCAAAAATGTTATAATACATAACTAAAGTACTAAAGTCGTTGCAGACTAAACACACATGGCAGGATTATAAATGCTACAAAAACAGGCCCACACCAAGGATTTTGAAGGTGTGTGCGTGCACCAAAAGCTCCCTCAAACAAGGCCCCCGCAATGTCACTTCTGGTAACATCACAGTAACATGGTAGCTCCCAAGGGAATCTAGTATGGATCTCCTGCTGCCAAACTCTTATTACTTTTTCCCACCTCTTTTGCTTGGCTATACATCACATTAGTTTACCAGTGTGGTGGGAGGGGTTTTATAGTGATCTTGGGGGTTGGGAATCTTTGCCTCCTCCTAGTGGCAGGGAAGAGTCAATTTTAGGAGGAATGGATTATTGACTCTCACCACTCTCACCACCTAAATTGTTTTGTATCCTGTAACATTAAAATGTTCACTGTAACTATGGGGCCTAGCCCAAATCCTGACAAACAGCCCCAGACCATTATCCCTGCACAAAACAGTGGGCTTTATGCATTCCGGTAGGTAGTGTTCTCTTGGCATCTGCAACACCCAGACTTTTCTATCAGACTGCCAAATAGTAATACTTGATGAATCATTCTAGAGAAAATGTTTCTAGTGCTCCAGAGTTCAGTGGTGGCATGCTTTGCACCCCTCCAGACGCATTGGCTTTACTCATGTTGTGAGGCCTGTGTACAGCTGCTAAGCCAAGGAAATTGATTATTATAGTAAATATAAACATCCAAAAAGATACATGACACAGTAACAGTAATCAAATCTATTTCAGCCAAAAGTTTATTTTCTACTCACCGTTCCTTTTCAAGTCCTCTTTTTTTCACTCTCCTCCACAGAAGCTTGCAGAATGACGTCTCCGCCTGTATCACTAGTCCTGTGTTGCCTTCACACTGACCTGGCTTCAATTGTCACATTACTTGGGTCAGCCAGAGAGTTGAGGGGAACTATTTACGTAGTGATTGCATGTTCGGCAATATTATAAAGCAAAGTTATTTAAGACAAGTGATATAAACTTGGTTCTGTGTAAAGAGAATATCTTAATCCAGTTAGCAGTACTTGTATAATAAGACATTTGTGTAGACAATTTCTCTTAGGACCCACAACAAAAGTGTTGACAACAGTCAGATCCCATCAAGAACTTTTTTCAAGGACTGCTCTTTTCCTATAAAGGTTTTCTAAGGGTTTGTTATGTATATTAGCAAATTCTTAGTCATATTAGCCATTGTTTTTATACCACTGGTGTTTACCTGTGTGTTATTGTGAGTTTTATTAAAGATTGTTATATTTTATTAGTTTCTGTCAGTTGCTTTGATTATTTTTTCTCTTTTTATGTTTTTTATTTGATTGAAGGTATTAGTGGAGAAATTCCTCTATAAAGAGTACCTTTACTGAATTTTATAAGGGTTTCGTTGTGTGTTTAATGCACAACCAAACTTGCCTTACGAATTAAGGCTTTAAGACAAGCAGCTAAACTAACAGCTGTAGGTTACTGTATATTGCAAGGCCCAGAAAAATTAACTAAAAAAGAAGAAAGTGTAAAACCTTTTGTGGCTTCCACATTTTTAGAGATCTCAAAAGATCCACATTGTAAAGATGATGCTCAGAGTTTTTAGGAGCTGGACAAAAAGGAACCACAATTTCCTTAATAGTATCCTTAGATACTACCTTATGATGAAAAAAAAATCAGAAAAGGAGATTTGCAAGATAAAGTTGAAAGAGACTGGTGACTGAGAAAGTCTGCCTCTTAATTCACACATAGAATGTGGATGTCAGAAATCTAGCAAAGATAACATTCTACCCAGCTAACAATGCAGAATACTTCCACCGATGTTAAGGAACTTAGAGTTCCACCCTGATTGATGTAGGCTACTGCTGTGACATTGTCTGACTGGAATCGAAGAAAGTTACAGAATATTTATGGGTAGCATCACCTCCTACAGAGACCACAACCCCTGTGCCCTCTGAGACCTCCAGACTGCACCCCAACTAACAGGTTTGCATCTGTAGAAATTACTACCCACACTGACCAAAGTAAGGAGGCACCCACAATCAAGTAATAGTGAGTCTGACAAAAAACTAGGGACTGTCTTGTCCTGTAATCTAACAGCATCCTCTGAGACATATCTTCATGGTCCCAATTCCATTGAAATCTGGCAAATTGAACTGCATCAGAAGCAGTCACCATAAGACCCACAACCTCCATACACTAAACAATGGAAGGGAAAGGATTCAGTTTTAAAAAATGTTACAGGTGTGTTGAAGCTTTAGTCTGCTCTGGTTTGTAAAAGACAAATGCATAGTCACTGAGTTAAGGAACTCTTTTGAAGAATTAGATTCCAACCTTGACTTTGAAAGAACTGAAGAACCATCCGAGTGTGAGACACAGCCAGATGAATATAGGGAGCCTGAATCAGGTGGTGACTACTGACAGCAGAGCTACAAGAAACCTTTGTAAACACTCTGTGGCCCTCCCTTTCTGGCTAGCTACATCACACAACCTGATAATGCGCAGCTAAAAAAAGCAAATCTTAGAGACTTAACTTGATCCCTTTGAATAGGGATATGGAAATAAGCATCTTTTTATGTCTATGGTAGACAAACTAACCCTCCTGCACTAAAGGAAGTCAAGTGCTAGTTGTCTACATCTTGAAAATAGGAACTTTTAGGAATTTGTGAAAAGTACCCTTGTTTATTTGGTACTATATAGAGATTTAAATAAAAAACCTTTTTTCATTCTGAAGTTGGAACTGGACTTCCATTAATTACAGATCTCTTACACACGCAAAACAAGCTTGGGCCTTTAAAGGATCTTAAACCATTTAAAAAATGATGAATATTCCTTAAAGAGGTTTGAACGACTTGCCAAATCCAGGGATCCGAAAAACATCTCTTCCAACCCTCCTGAAAGAGACTCAGTCTGCCCCACACCAGAGACTTGTCAGGCATGGGGGCCGCACCTTCAGGCAGACTTGGAGGCTGTAGTATATTTTTTAGACTGTCTGTTTTTAGACCAAGAAGGGCTGGACTTTCAGGAAAATGTTGAGTAACCAGACTCTAGAGGAAGCTTCCTGATTCTTATATTTCCAAAAAAAAATAAAAAATTACCCAACTTACCCTTAGACTTTTATCCTGGGGCAGGATGACTGTGCAATAATAGCATCAAGCCCCGGCCAAAAAATATTTACCATGAAAGAGAAGAGAAAGCATACTGCATTTAAAAAACATAATCAACAGACCGATATTTAAGCTTTAAAGCGTATCTATCTAAAACAGTTAAAGCAGCATTTTATCGTTACTGTGAATCATTTCCACCATTGCATCACAAATAAAGCTATTTGCTGTCTAGAGGTGATTAATGCAATCCTGAATCTCATTCAGAGATGGTCTACCCAGAAACAATATCTGAAAGGTTGTCACACCAAACAGCAGTAGCAGCAGCTACACAGACAAATCTGCCAGAAGATCTAAAAGCCTCCAAGCTAAACGTATCAACTATGAAAACCTTCAACTTTTCGATGTAAAGGTTCCTTAAAGAGAAGTTATCCTCCAAAGGCAAGAGTGGAAATAGCTGCATGTACCTTAGGAATAGTTTTTCAAATCTGTGTTTTAACAGAAGGAAGAGGAAACAGATTTAAACATAGAAGATGAAAATCATCTGTCTCTAAAGTAATTATATGCATATGCTCAAGCCTGAAGCTAAAGGACATCCTCTGCTACATCAGCAGGATCCTGAGATTCAGAGAGACTATTCTGAAAATAATAGTCCTTAAAGTCAGAAACAACCCTATCACCAATTGTTAACATAGGAAGTCCCTGATGAGCTAAAAAAGGATCATCTTCCAATCCTTGCATAAGTCTGCACTTAATAGCTGAAGACATGACACTAATACGTCATTAATAGAGTGAATATACTCCTTAAATTTCTAGGAATGTTTAGATGAACTGGCCAGGGAGAAACAGTGATAAGACAAAAACCTATACACATTCAAAAAAGAAGGTAGCACAGCAAACCAAGTTTAGATTTAGAAATAGACTCCACTCATAAGGTACATAGCTGAGCAGAGACACACACCTGAGAATACTTACAAAGCAAACACAAAAGGGGATAAAGTATCAGAGGGTCTCCCTTCTAATTGATCATCTGACAGACAAGAGGCCTGAGCTGCACTAGTTTGCTTCAAAGTAACAGTAAGGAAATAGCTTAAATTTTTTTCTTTCAAGATTTAGGCCCCTAGTTATCAAGCCATCAACCTCAAATACGCTGGAATTCCGCAGCGTATTTGTGGCGAGGCTGATTTGCCTAAGTTATCAAGTCCTAGATACCGGCAAAAGTAGAATTTAGTGACGTAACATACGATCCGCCGGACTCAGTCCGACACAGATCGATTCTTACGTCACTCCAGATGTTACGCACACAAGTGCGGCACAATCTGACTACTTTTGCTAGTTAGCAAATAACTAGCAGGTAGGCTCGGCACTTTTTCCGGCCCAGTGTACCTGGTTTTCAAACCGCCGCCCTAGAGGCGGCGGATCCCATAGGAATCAATGGGAGTCTGACCATAGCGAAAGTTCATGTTCGCTGCTGCCAGACATCCCATTCATTCCTATGGGAGCTGTCTACACCTAACACCCTAACATGTACCCCGAGTCTAAACACCCCTAATCTGCCCCCCCCCTACACTGCAACTAAATAAAGTGTTTACCCCCTAAACCGCCGCTCCCGGAACCCACTGCCACTATAATAAACTTATTAACCCCTAAACCGCCGCTCCCGGACCCCACCGCCACTATAATAAATATGTTAACCACTAAACCACTAAACCGCCGCTCCCGGACCCCGCCGCCACCTACATTATATCTATTAACCCCTATCCTGCCCCCCCTATACCGTCGCCACCTATAATAAAGTTATTAACCCCTATCCTGCGGATCCCGGACCTCACCGCAACTAAATAAATAGTTTAACCCCTAAACCGTCGCTCCCGGATCCCGCCGCAACCTATATTAAACTTATTAACCCCTAATCTGCCCCCCCCTACACCGTCGCCACCTATAATAAATTTATTAACCCCTATCCTGCCCCCCCTACACCGCTGCCACTGTAATAAAATTATTAACCCCTAAACCTAAGTCTAACACTAACCCTAACACCCCCTAACTTAAATATTAATTAAATAAATCTAAATAATATTTCTCTTATTAACTAAATTATTCCTATTTAAAACTAAATACTTACCTGTAAAATAAACCATAAGATAGCTACAATTAAACCTAACAAAATTACCTGTAAAATAAATCCTAACCTAAGTTACAATTAAACCTAACACTACACTATCATTAAATTAATTAAATAAATTACCTACAAATAACTACAATTAAATTAAATAAACTAACTAAAGTACAAAAAATAAAAAAGCTAAGTTACAAAAAATAAAAAAAATAAGTTACAAACATTTAAAAAATATTACAACAATTTTAAGCTACTTACACCTAATCTAAGCCACCTAATAAAATAACAAAGCCCCCCAAAATAAATAAAAATGCCCTACCCTATTCTAAATTAAAAAGTTACCTTACAATCCCTTAAAAGGGCCTTTTGCGGGGCATGCCCCAAAGAATTCTGCTCTTTTGCCTGTAAAATAAAAATACAACCCCCCCAACATTAAAACCCACCACCCACATACCCCTAATCTAACCCAAATCCCCCTTAAATAAACCTAACACTACCCCCCTGAAGATCATCCTACCTTGAGTCGTCTTCAGCCAGCCGACCACCGATGGAACCGAAGAGGAGATCCGGAGCGGCAGAAGTCATCATCCAAGGGGCGCTGAAGAAGTCTTCCATCTGATGAAGTCATCATCCAGGCGGCGCTGAAGAGGTCTTCCATCCGATAGAAGTCTTCATCCAGGCGGCGTCTTCAATCTTCATCCATCCGGAGCGGAGCCATCTTCAGACGAGCCGACGCGGAGCCATCCTCTTCTTCCCGACGACTAACGACGAATGAAGGTTCCTTTAAGGGACGTCATCCAAGATGGCATCCCTTCAATTCCGATTGGCTGATAGGATTCTATCAGCCAATCGGAATTAAGGTAGGAAAAAGCTGATCAGAACCGCCAATAGAATGCAAGCTCAATCTGATTGGCTGATTGGATCAGCCAATTGGATTGAACTTCAATCTGATTGGCTGATTCAATCAGCCAATCAGATTTTTCCTACCTTAATTCCGATTGGCTGATAGAATCCTATCAGCCAATCGGAATTGAAGGGACGCCATCTTGGATGATGTCCCTTAAAGGAACCTTCATTCGTCGTTAGTCGTCGGGAAGAAGAGGATGGCTCCGTGTCGGCTCGTCTGAAGATGGCTCCGCTCCGCTCCGGATGGATGAAGATTGAAGACGCCGCCTGGAAGAAGACTTCATCGGATGGAAGACTTCTTCAGTGCCCCTTGGATGATGACTTCTGCTGCTCCGGATCTCCTCTTCGGTTCCATTGGTGGTCGGCTGGCTGAAGACGACTCAAGGTAGGAAGATCTTCAGGGGGGTAGTGTTAGGTTTATTTAAGGGGGCTTTGGGTTAGATTAGGGGTATGTGGGTGGTGGGTTTTAATGTTGGGGGGGGTTTGTATTTTTATTTTACAGGCAAAAGAGCAGAATTCTTTGGGGCATGCCCCGCAAAAGGCCCTTTTAAGGGCTGGTAAGGTAAAAGAGCTGGTAACTTTTTAATTTAGAATAGGGTAGGGCATTTTTTTTATTTTGGGGGGCTTTGTTATTTTATTAGGGGGCTTAGATTGGGTGTAAGTAGCTTAAAATTGTAATATTTTTTAAATGTTTGTAACTTATTTTTTTTTATTTTTTGTAACTTAGCTTTTTTTATTTTTTGTACTTTAGTTAGTTTATTTAATTGTATTTAATTGTAGTTATTTGTAGGTAATTTATTTAATTAATTTAATGATAGTGTAGTGTTAGGTTTAATTGTAACTTAGGTTAGGATTTATTTTACAGGTAATTTTGTATTTATTTTAGCTAGGTAGTTATTAAATAGTTAATAACTATTTAATAACTATTCTAACTAGCTAAAATAAATACAAAGTTACCTGTAAAATAAATATAAATCCTAAAATAGCTACAATTTAATTATTAATTATATTGTAGCTATCTTAGGGTTTATTTTACAGGTAAGTATTTAGTTTTAAATAGGAATAATTTATTAAAGTATAGTGTAGTGTTAGGTGTAATTGTAACTTAGGTTAGTTTTTATTTTACAGGTAAATTTCTCTTCACTTTAGCTAGGTAGCTATTAAATAGTTAATAACTATTTAATAGCTATTTTACCTAGTTAAAATAAATTGAAAGTTGCCTGTAAAATAAAAATAAATCCTAAGATAGCTACAATATAATTATTATTTATATTGTAGCTATATTAGGGTTTATTTTAAAGGTAAGTATTTAGTTTTAAATAGGATTAATTTAGTTAATAAGAGAAATATTATTTAGATTTATTTAATTAAAATTTAAGTTAGGGGGGTGTTAGGGTTAGTGTTAGACTTAGGTTTAGGGGTTAATAATTTTATGACAGTGGCGGCGGTGTAGGGGGGGGCAGGATAGGGGTTAAGAAATGTTTTATAGGTGGCGACGGTGTAGGGGGGGCAGATTAGGGGTTAATAAGTTTAATATAGGTTGCAGCAGGGTCCGGGAGCAGCGGTTTAGGGGTTAAACTATTTATTTAGTTGCGGCGGGTCCGGGATCGGCAGGATAGGGGTTTATAACTTTATTATAGGTGGCGGCGGTATAGGGGGGGCAGGATAGGGGTTACTAGGTATAATGTAGGTGGCGGCGGTGTCCGGGAGCAGCAGTTTAGGGGTTAATACATTTATAAGAGTTGCGGCGGGGTCTAGGAGTGGCGGTTTAGGGGTTAATAACGTTATTGAGTTGCGGGGGGCTCCGGGGGCACCGGTATAGGGGGTAGAACAGTGTAGTTAGTGTGGGTGCTTAGTGACAGGCTAGCAATAAAGCTGTGAAAAAGCCGAAGAGCAGCGAGATCGGATGAGTGATAACTCTCACAGTCCGCTGCTCATCGCCTCGTACTTGGTGCACGGCTTTTTGACAGCTTTTTTGATAACTTAGGCGAAATTTTGAAGGTCCGCGGCGGCGATGGTAGGCAAGCTTAGGCGGGCGTATTGGACCGGTGAAGGCAGGTAAAGTAGACGGCTTGATAACTACCCCCCTTAGAGAGCATGTCTATTAAAGCAACTTTCTAATTTACTCCTATTATCAATTTTTCTTTGTTCTCTTAGTATTTTTATTTGAAAAAGCAGGAATCTAAGTGTGGAACCAGCCCATTTTTAGTTCAGCACCCTGGGTAGCGCTTACTGATTGGCAGCTCCTAAGCTTACATTCTTGTTTTTTAAATAAAGATAGCAAGAGAATAAAGAAAAATTAATAGGATTAAATTAGAAAGTTCCTTAAAATTACATGCTCTGTCTAAATCATGAAAGAATAAAATGGGTTTAGTGTCCCTTTAAGTATCAGAGACAGCTAAGCAATAAAACACACACCAATAATTATATCTAAAGGGATGGCACAATATAAAACTGGGTAAACATTAAGGCTGAATTGATCAACTTTGGTTGCCATGTTCCTTGTGTGTTTTCCTGGTATTTATGGGCTGGGTTGGGCTGACCTTGCTAGGTGGGATCAGACTGATATACTTTAGGAAAGTTCTTCTCTGTGAAAAGTATTATTGGGCTAAAAGAGGCTGCTTCCAGGGGAAGGGGAAAACTAATAATAATAATAATAATAAAGTACTGTCAGTAAATGGTTTACATATTGCAAATAGCACAGCACACAAAGGTCTCACTTTGTCATGTGACAGACGGACAAGGTTCTCTATTATGAACCTCATCTGCCCCGCCACTGCTGATGCAATGCCGCCCCCTGCCTGATTGGAGGCTCAAGCGGGGCTGTCAATCATCCCTATCGGATCGTAGTGGAATGATTTAAATTTGTGACACTTTAGCTGGTGGATAGGTTAAGTAGATGTGACCCCAAGAGTTAACTAAAATTTAGGCTGCTGATCAAATTTCCTCACCCCCTCCACCAGTTCTGAGAGCTTCACCCCCATACTGAGAGGTTACAGCAATACAAGGAAGGAATATCACAGAAAAGACGCTAAAATAGTTAACCGTTAGGACACCTGTGCTACTGGTGAGAGCTAAAGTCTTTAGGTCAGAATTAACATCTGAGTGTTGACTGTAGCATTTTTTAAAATTGTGATTTTTTTTCAAGGTTACTGCTTTAAATTGAGCACAAACTGCTAAAGTAATGTAAAGGGTGTACAAATATGTATTCCCAGAAACGTGTACATGTTCATAAAAGCACATTAATCAACTGTGCTTACCTCAGCAGCAATGCTTCCAGTAGACAACCCCACCCTAGGCAGTGCCAAGGACCTAAACACATAACAGCAATTACAACACAGTGGATTGGTGAACAAGTCCACATTTCACATGGAGAGGGCTGTGGATACCAAAAGCAGCAGCTCACTGTAGACCAGGAGATTGGTAGACAAGATCACATTTCACCTGGGAGGCCGGTGACATTTTTCACTGAGAGGAGGAAATGTGTCTCAGATCAGTTAGAGGATCCCTCCCAGCAACAAGTAGATCTGCACTTGAACTTTCCCTGCTCATCAAGGAGGCAAAAAAAATGTCTAAGGATCAAAGATAGTGAAGGGATTGAAAGCTCTGGTGCTTTGGGACATATTGTGCCTTCTCCTAGTGGTCAGTAGGGGAACTCCCACGTGTAAAGACTCATGGACTCTCACTATCTTATGACAGAAATATACAAATTATGTCATAAAAATGATTAGGAGTGACAACTGATGAAGTTGTTCGTCAAATAAAATACAGTAAACCTTGGTATGAGTAAGCTGGAAACAGTGGGTTGTACAACATTTGAATATAAATGTGATGATTCTAAAAGAACCAAAATAAAAAGTTCATATAAGGATATATGTTTTCTTGTGAAGACTTCTGTAGCTCTTATGCCTTTTCTGTCCTTGGAGATTCTCAAAAGAGAGGAGAAAGAAATAGCAACATAGTGTAATTCTGTGATGGTTATCAACAATGTATCAAGCTTGTGGCCAAATGCCTACTCACATGAACTTGAGCTTACGACCAAGCTCAGGGGAATGCGCACACCCACTTTATACTGGTGGGTAAACAGTACTCTCACGATAATACATTATAAAAGATTTATTTAAAATGTAATAAAAAAGCGTCACAAATGCGATACAAAACAGCTTATACAGAGGTTAATAGAGCCTTATATCTTAATATTGCTCACAAAAGTGCAGGAGAGTAGAGAAATCCAACGATCGTTTCGCTTTGCAGCTTTTTCAAGGATATCCTTGAAAAAGCTGCAAAGCGAAACGATCGTTGGATTTCTCATATCCTTGAAAAAGCTGCAAAGCGAAACGATCGTTGAATTTCTCTACTCTCCTGGGCGTCTATACACTTGCGGACACACTTGTAGGAGGAGCCACCCCCATTTGGGGTTAGGTTGATCAGTGCAGCGGTTAAGTTTCTGCTGCCTGAATCCGCTGACATCCTGTAGTAGGAGCTGACTTTTGTAAGCAAATATTAAGATATAAGGCTCTATTAACCTCTGTATAAGCTGTTTTGTATCGCATTTGTGATGCTTTTTTATTACATTTTAAATAAATCTTTTATACTGTATTATCGTGAGAGTACTGTTTACCCACCAGTAAAAAGTGGGTGTGCGCATTCCCCTGAGCTTGGTCGTAAGCTCAAGTTCATGTGAGTAGGCATTTGGCCACAAGCTTGATACATTGTTGATAACCATCACAGAATTACACTGTTACTATTTCTTTCTCCTCTCTTTTGAGAATCTCCAAGGACAGAAAAGGCATAAGAGCTACAGAAGTCTTCACAAGAAAACATATATCCTTATATGAACTTTTTATTTTGGTTCTTTTAGAATCATCACATTTATATTCACATTTTCTTTGATTGTGATGTTTGGTATATTTTTTATATTACGGGTTGTACAACATTGTTTAAAGGAACAGATAACTCTAAAAATATCTATCAGGCATATGAAGGAATACTATGCAAACATATTTAAAGTATTTTTGCATGGAGAAAAAGGTAAATCTGTTAGTTTAAAGCTAAAAGAAAGTGCTGCAGGAACTTAAAGTGAAGGGAAATATGAGCGTTTAAAAATCACTTGGATTTACCATCATTAAAAATAAAGTGGTCTTTCAATGATCACTTTTGGAAGAAAAAAAAAAAAGGGTCCTAAAGTCACCCTTTTGTGCTATGGCTCCTCGCTAAAATCAACGCCTCCGGCTGACCACAGTACAGCGCTCTTTTCTCAGGCCTAGATTTAGAGTTCGGCGGTAGCCGTCAAAACCAGCGTTAGAGGCTCCTAACGCTGGTTTTGGCCGCCCGCTGGTATTTGGAGTCAGTGATTAAAGGGTCTAACGCTCACTTTTCAGCCGCGACTTTTCCATACCGCAGATCCCCCTACGCCATTTGCGTAGCCTATCTTTTCAATGGGATCTTTCTAACGCTGGTATTTAGAGTCGTTTCTGAAGTGAGCGTTAGAGCTCTAACGACAAGATTCCAGCCGCCTGAAAATAGCAGGAGTTAAGAGCTTTCTGGCTAACGCCGGTTTATAAAGCTCTTAACTACTGTACCCTAAAGTACACTAACACCCATAAACTACCTATGTACCCCTAAACCGAGGTCCCCCCACATCGCCGCCACTCGATTAAAATTTTTAACCCCTAATCTGCCGACCGCCACCTACGTTATCCTTATGTACCCCTAATCTGCTGCCCCTAACACCGCCGACCCCTGTATTATATCTATTAACCCCTAACTTGCCCCCCACAACGTCGCCGCAAGCTACTTAAAATAATTAACCCCTAATCTTCCGACCGCAAATCGCCGCCACCTACGTTATCCCTATGTACCCCTAATCTGCTACCCCTAACATCGCCGACCCCTATGTTATATTTATTAACCCCTAACCTGCCCCCCACAACGTCGCCGACACCTGCCTACACTTATTAACCCCTAATCTGCCGAGCGGACCTGAGCGCTACTATAATAAAGTTATTAACCCCTAATCCGCCTCACTAACCCTATCATAAATAGTATTAACCCCTAATCTGCCCTCCCTAACATCGCCGACACCTACCTTCAATTATTAACCCCTAATCTGCCGACCGGAGCTCACCGCTATTCTAATAAATGTATTAACCCCTAAAGCTAAGTCTAACCCTAACACTAACACCCCCCTAAGTTAAATATAATTTTTATCTAACGAAATAAATTAACTCTTATTAAATAAATAATTCCTATTTAAAGCTAAATACTTACCTGTAAAATACATCCTAATATAGCTACAATATAAATTATAATTATATTATAGCTATTTTAGGATTAATATTTATTTTACAGGCAACTTTGTAATTATTTTAACCAGGTACAATAGCTATTAAATAGTTAAGAACTATTTAATAGTTACCTAGTTAAAATAATAACAAATTTACCTGTAAAATAAATCCTAACCTAAGATATAATTAAACCTAACACTACCCTATCAATAAAATAATTAAATAAACTACCTACAATTACCTACAATTAACCTAACACTACACTATCAATAAATTAATTAAACACAATTGCTACAAATAAATACAATTAAATAAACTATCTAAAGTACAAAAAATAAAAAAGAACTAAGTTACAGAAAATAATAAAATATTTACAAACATAAGAAAAATATTACAACAATTTTAAACTAATTACACCTACTCTAAGCCCCCTAATAAAATAACAAAGCCCCCCAAAATAAAAAATTCCCTACCCTATTCTAAAATACAAATATTACAAGCTCTTTTACCTTACCAGCCCTGAACAGGGCCCTTTGCGGGGCATGCCCCAAGAATTTCAGCTCTTTTGCCTGTAAAAAAAAACATACAATACCCCCCCCCAACATTACAACCCACCACCCACATACCCCTAATCTAACCCAAACCCCCCTTAAATAAACCTAACACTACCCCCCTGATGATCTTCCTACCTTGTCTTCACCATGCCAGGTTCACCGATCCGTCCTGGCTCCAAGATCTTCATCCAACCCAAGCGGGGGCTAGACATCCACTGAAGAAGTCCAGAAGAGGGTCCAAAGTCTTCCTCCTATCCGGCAAGAAGAGGACATCCGGACCGGCAAACATCTTCTCCAAGCGGCATCTTCTATCTTCTTCCATCCGATGACGACCGGCTCCATCTTGAAGACCTCCAGCGCGGATCCATCCTCTTCTTCCGACGACTAGACGACGAATGACGGTTCCTTTAAGGGACGTCATCCAAGATGGCGTCCCTCGAATTCCGATTGGCTGATAGGATTCTATCAGCCAATCGGAATTAAGGTAGGAATTTTCTGATTGGCTGATGGAATCAGCCAATCAGAATATAGTTCAATCCGATTGGCTGATCCAATCAGCCAATCAGATTGAGCTCGCATTCTATTGGCTGATCGGAACAGCCAATAGAATGCGAGCTCAATCTGATTGGCTGATTGGATCAGCCAATCGGATTGAACTATATTCTGATTGGCTGATTCCATCAGCTAATCAGAAAATTCCTACCTTAATTCCGATTGGCTGATAGAATCCTATCAGCCAATCGGAATTCGAGGGACGCCATCTTGGATGACGTCCCTTAAAGGAACCGTCATTCGTCGTCTAGTCGTCGGAAGAAGAGGATGGATCCGCGCTGGAGGTCTTCAAGATGGAGCCGGTCGTCATCGGATGGAAGAAGATAGAAGATGCCGCTTGGAGAAGATGTTTGCCGGTCCGGATGTCCTCTTCTTGCCGGATAGGAGGAAGACTTTGGACCCTCTTCTGGACTTCTTCAGTGGATGTCTAGCCCCCGCTTGGGTTGGATGAAGATCTTGGAGCCAGGACGGATCGGTGAACCTGGCATGGTGAAGACAAGGTAGGAAGATCATCAGGGGGGTAGTGTTAGGTTTATTTAAGGGGGGTTTGGGTTAGATTAGGGGTATGTGGGTGGTGGGTTGTAATGTTGGGGGGGGGGTATTGTATGTTTTTTTTTTACAGGCAAAAGAGCTGAAATTCTTGGGGCATGCCCCGCAAAGGGCCCTGTTCAGGGCTGGTAAGGTAAAAGAGCTTGTAATATTTGTATTTTAGAATAGGGTAGGGAATTTTTTATTTTGGGGGGCTTTGTTATTTTATTAGGGGGCTTAGAGTAGGTGTAATTAGTTTAAAATTGTTGTAATATTTTTCTTATGTTTGTAAATATTTTATTATTTTCTGTAACTTAGTTCTTTTTTATTTTTTGTACTTTAGATAGTTTATTTAATTGTATTTATTTGTAGCAATTGTGTTTAATTAATTTATTGATAGTGTAGTGTTAGGTTAATTGTAGGTAATTGTAGGTAGTTTATTTAATTATTTTATTGATAGGGTAGTGTTAGGTTTAATTATATCTTAGGTTAGGATTTATTTTACAGGTAAATTTGTTATTATTTTAACTAGGTAACTATTAAATAGTTCTTAACTATTTAATAGCTATTGTACCTGGTTAAAATAATTACAAAGTTGCCTGTAAAATAAATATTAATCCTAAAATAGCTATAATATAATTATAATTTATATTGTAGCTATATTAGGATTTATTTTACAGGTAAGTATTTAGCTTTAAATAGGAATCATTTATTTAATAAGAGTTAATTTATTTCGTTAGATAAAAATTATATTTAACTTAGGGGGGTGTTAGTGTTAGGGTTAGACTTAGCTTTAGGGGTTAATACATTTATTAGAATAGCGGTGAGCTCCGGTCGGCAGATTAGGGGTTAATAATTGAAGGTAGGTGTCGGCGATGTTAGGGAGGGCAGATTAGGGGTTAATACTATTTATGATAGGGTTAGTGAGGCGGATTAGGGGTTAATAACTTTATTATAGTAGCGCTCAGGTCCGCTCGGCAGATTAGGGGTTAATAAGTGTAGGCAGGTGTCGGCGACGTTGTGGGGGGCAGATTAGGGGTTAATAAATATAACATAGGGGTCGGCGATGTTAGGGCAGCAGATTAGGGGTACATAGGGATAACGTAGGTGGCGGCGGTTTACGGAGCGGCAGATTAGGGGTTAAAAGTGTAATGCAGGGGTCAGCGATAGCGGGGGCGGCAGATTAGGGGTTAATAAGTGTAAGGTTAGGGGTGTTTAGACTCGGGCTACATGTTAGAGTGTTAGGTGCAGACGTAGGAAGTGTTTCCCCATAGGAAACAATGGGGCTGCGTTAGGAGCTGAACGCTGCTTTTTTGCAGGTGTTAGGTTTTTTTTCAGCTCAAACTGCCCCATTGTTTCCTATGGGAGAATCGTGCACGAGCACGTTTTTGATGCCGGCCGCGTCCGTAAGCAACTCTGGTATCGATAGTTGCATTTGCGGTAAATATGCTCTACGCTCCTTTTTTGGAGCCTAACGCAGCATTTGTTTGAACTCTCGATACCAGAGTTAAATTTATGGTGCGGCCAGAAAAAAACCCGCGGAGCGTTAACAGCCCTTTTACCGCCGAACTCTAAATCTAGGCCTCAATGAGGTAAGGTTTCCAGCGCTAAACCAATAGCTCTGTGTTCTGCAGTGTTCTGCGTGCAAGCACGGCTATTGGTTTAGAGGTTGAAACGTCACCTCAATTTAATTAGAGTGCTCTGCCCAGAGGTGCTGACTTTAGAGAGGAGCCACGGGACAGAAAAGGTGAGTTTGGCACCCTTTTTTACTAAGTGATCACTGAAAGTCCACTTTATATTTAATCATGGTATAAAGCCTGATTGCTCACTAGCCAATGAGCATTAAAACAAGAGGGGGGGATCTCAGTACAGGCATAGCTTTTTTTTTACAAAAAACAAAACACCAGTAAATTAAAAACTAAAAATGTTTAAAATACTCTTATTTGCAAATTAACAAAAGGACTAGCGTCCCTTTAAATTAGAAAGGGTATTGAAAGCACTATTCCATTGGCTACAGCTTCTAATACAAAAGTTTTTAACAAAGCAAAATGTGCTTTAGGGTATGATTACATTTACCAATTACATTTAGAATATATATTTATTAAAACTAGACAATACGTTGTCAATAGCATACAAACCCTGGAAACCATTTTTGTTTTCATGAGCCATGATAACATCCAATACGCACATCTGCTAATTCTATGCTCGTCGTTAGAGAAATGCTTTTGGAGATCAAGTCTGTAACATCGTGTTCTGTCTTGCAGTGTATCATTGTTAGAGGAAACAGTTACAAATGGAAACCATGGAAACAACAAATATAAATCTATTCATATAATATTTAGAGAAACTGTTGACTGCAGTGGAAATGTTTTTTGTTGTTGTTAATAACAATTTATACATCTGCAAAGAAATTATCCAACACCGTAACAAAGTACATTAATTAATATTAAACATAACTCCAGTTTATTTGTATTATACGTTATTAAAATGCATGATGTTTTTATAATGTAGAAATACGAGAATCATTCAAATATATGAAATTAAAGAACAGTTGCTAACTGTATTTTGCATATACTGGATTTTTTATTCTTTTAAAGAAAAATAAAATGTTATAGTTCATTAGAGCATTTTATTATTTTGCAGATGGTGTGTATCCCCTGCAAAAGGGCTTAAAAATTAAGTTATAATCCCACACTAGGGGGCTGATTTATCAACTGTCTGTCCGACATACATCGTTGAATGCCGACAGCATACGCTGTCGGCATTTAAAATTGCACAAGCAGTTCTGGTGAATTGCTTGTGCAATGCCGACCCCTGCAGATTTGCGGCCAATCAGCGACTAGCAGGGGGTGTCAATCAAACCCAATCGTATGAGATTGGGCGGATTCATGTCCGCAACCTCAGAGGCAGCGGACGAGTTAAAGGAACATTATACACTTGTTTTGTCTTTGCATAAATATTTTGTAGATGGTCTATTTATATAGCCCATAAAGTTTTTTTTTTTTTAAAAAAAATTGATGATTTTGCTTATTTTTAAATAACATAGCTCTGATTTTCAGACTCCTAACCAAGCCCCAAAGTTTTAGGAGCATACCGACGTATACCTACTCCAGCTTGCTTCTGTTTGTGTAAAGAGTCTTTTTATATGCAAAGGAAGAGGTAGGGGGGAGTGTCTGATATTTCCCACTTGCAGTGGGTGTTCCAGTAACCTTTTAAACCGAGCTAAACTGAGAGCTTCTAAGTACGTTTTTAAATGGTTTTATACTGAAGTTTTATATCAGTATCTGTGCATATTATTCTTTATAGTAGTGTCTATTACATGCAGTTCTATGAAAATTGGTGTATACTGTCCCATTAAGAAGCAGCGGTCTTAAGACCGCTGCTTCTTAACTGCTGTTTGGGCATCAGGGGCCATTCGGCCCTTGATAAATCGGTCCCTAAATCTTCAATGCATTGCCACACCTGAGCAGAACATGGCAGTAAGTCAATGACTGCCCAGTCTGTTCCTGTTCTCCACTTACAAGTTATTTTCTTAAGCCCATCTTTTCTACCTGTTCTAAATACTGGCTCACTATATATAATGTCTATATGGCACACATGAACTATCACTGTCTAGCTGTGAAAAACTGTGAAAATGCACTGAGCTAATAGGCGCTTATAAATTAGCATATGAGCCTACCAAGGTTTAGCTTTCAACAAAGAATACATTTATCATCATTTTTCTTTGTTCTTTTGGTAAATTGGAAAGTCTTTTAAAATTGCATGTCCTATCTAAATCATGAACGTTTAATTTTGATTAGACTGTTCCTTTAACATATTTGACAAATTAGAAATGGACCTGTTTGCTTTATACAACTTTTTCTCAACATTTTTGTAGCAGGTACCCAGCTGTAACACAATTAGGTAACAAAAAATCACTTTAACCCAATTTATATGCACAATGCAGCAAATCTTTGAAAACAATAACAAACAACATGGAAAACAATTTATGCTTACCTGATAAATAATTTATTTCATGGTGGTGAGAGTCAACAATCCATTACTCCTGGGAATTACTCTTCCCTACCATTAAGAGGAGGCACTGGTTTTCAAACCTTTACTCAGGCCTCCCTAACAGACCACATTTTTAGGATATCTGGACTAGAGCACAGGTGAATTAATTACCTGATTAGTAACCATGGTTATTTTACCTGCTCTCATCCAAGGTAATCCTGAATATCTGGCCAGTTGGGGAGGACTGAGGACAGGTTTATAACCCAGTAGTCTAATGTATAGCCAAGCAAGAAAGGTAGGAAAAGTAATAAGAGCAAACAAAATAGAAGGGAGAAAAGATATGCGCAAAAAAACAAGCAAAAATCAACCAAGAAAAATACAGGGTGGGGTCTCATGGACTCTCACCAACATGAAAGAAATTAATCAGGTAAGCATAAATTATGTTTTCTTTCATACAGGTGGTGAGAGTCCACCATACATTACTCTTGGGAACTAATGCAAAAGTTGTAGAGTCAGCAAGTAGCAACATAAAGGGTGGGATCTAAAAAAACATGTTAGAATGTTTTTATATATACATTTTTATTATAATATAGATCCAAGTGTTTCTTTACTGGAGCAGAATTAGTCACTTTTTACAAAATTACATCTCCAATGCTGGCCTGTAAATGACCTCTAAGTAATAACACTTGGTTGAAGGTGTGTGGTATTAAAGGGGCAGTCTAGTCAAAATTAAACTTTCGTGATTCAGATAAGGCATGCCATTTTAAATAACTTTCCAATTTACTTTTATCATCAAATGTTCATAGTTTTCTTGGTATTCTTAGTTGAAAGCTAAACCTAGCAAGGGTCAAGTGCTAATTTCTAAGCACTTGAAGGCCACCTCTTATGTCAGTGCATTTTCACAGCTTTTCACAGCTAGCCTGCACTAGTTCATGTGTGCCATATAGATAACATTGTGCTCACTCCCATGGAGTTATTTATGAGTCAGCAGTGATTGACTAAAATGCAAGGCTTTCAAAAGACCTGAGATAAGGGGGAAGTCTGCAGAGGCTTAAATACAAGGTAATCAGAAGTAAAAAGTGTATTAATACAACCGTGTTGGTTATGCAAAAATGGGGAATGGGTAATAAAGGGATAATCTATATTTTTAAACAATAAAAATTCTGGTGTAGACTGTCCCTTTATGCTATGGCAAAATAATACGTAGAATGGGATTTTTAAAGCTGGGATTGTGAATGTTACTTGAAAAATAAAATAAAAAACTGCCCATTCTTCTAAAAGATTATCTTTAACAAGTACAGGATATTTGATAGTTATCCACCAAACCAAAGAACAATTTGTCCATAATATGCCTTTTCTATTTTTAATGCACTCCTAATAAAAAAGAAATGCTTCATGACACTTGGCCTATTCCACTGAATATGTTTTTTTAGAAAACAATTTTTCTCTAATAAAAAAAGGTTCTCCCTGTACCATCTGTAGCTAAAAATGTGTAAATGGGATATAAGTCATGGGAATTTGTTCTATGAAATATGTTTTCTAACCACTTCCTGACATGTGTTTTGTCTCCTGAGTTTTAGAAACTAACCATACAAAATATCAAGTCCATTCTACAGGAAATGCTAATGATGGGAAAGAATTCCTTTTGTTTAAATAGTTACATTTTTATTTCAAACATACATGACAAGCATGATGAGAAAACTGTGTGCACTCAGCTATATAGATTGAAACTTTTTCCCCCCACCTAAACAGCATCTTTTCAAAAACAGCCCTATTCTAGTTTAAAGGAAAAAAAAACTGAAGAGGAAAAAACAGAAAAAGAGAAAAGGTAATTTACCTTCTTTGAGATCTGTTATGCCAGTGTATTTGGTGCAACGGAATATGCAAAACTGGTACTTCAGTACTTTAAAAAAAATCCCATTTAAAAGAATATAATTATTTACAAATGTTTAATTTTTTATTTCTAACAGTCTATTCACAGAACTTAAAGGGACCACAAAGTCAAAATTAAACTTTGATGGGTTGGATAGAGCATGTAATTTTAAACTTTAAGCTTTTCAATTTACTTGTATTATCAAATTAACTTTGTTTTCTTGTTATCCTTTGTTTAAGAGTAAACCTAGGGAGACTCATAGAAGCAAACAATGCTGCCATAGGACCAGATTACAAGTGGTATGCTATTTAGCGCTTTCGCTCGAGTGTAAACTTTGCTAGACGTAATATGTTTGCGCATGTCAGGTAGCTCACATATTACAAGCTGAAAGTAAAAAGGACTTCTCAATGTCGCAACTCCATTAGCATACTGGCGCTGGTTCACTTGTTAGGCAACTCGTGTCCCTCTTTTCCCTTCCTCAGTTTCTAGGTACAAGGAATTCATGCTGAGATATCAAATAGATACACCAAATTTAAGGTGTATATATACTCACAGTATATATTGCAGAATACCGGCTCCTTCCCAATGCTCAAAAAGACGATTTCACAGGTTCTATGATAAAAATATCTTTATTTTAGCCCAACGGGTTTCAACGGACCCAGCCGTCTTTATCAAGAGCAATAAAAACTGTATAAAAGTGCTTTACAAACCAAAGCATACCTTCCCGCTGGTTTGTTTGGTTTGTAAAGCACTTTTATATCAAAACTAGACTATAAATTAAAATAACCTATGATTTTAGATTAAGGAAACTGTCAATGGATTTACACATTGGATATATAGGGGCCGAATTATCATTGTGCGAGTGGATATGATCCGATATTGCGGATCATGTCCGCTGCACATCGATAAATGCCGACGGCATACGCTCTCGGCATTTATCATTGCACCTGCAGTTCTTGCCGCTAGCGGGGGGTGTCAATCAACCCAAACGTATTCAATTGGGTTGATTTCTGTTGATTTTTGTCTGCCGCCTCAGACCAGGCAGACAGGTTATGGAGCAGCGGTCTTTAGACCGCTGCTTCATAACTTGTGTTTTTCGGCGAGCCTGAAAGCTCTCCAGAAACACAGAGCTTGATAAATATGCCCATAGTCCCCTTGTCTAATTGTTACTCGTATTTGATGAATTGCAAAGAATTTAAGATTGTATCTATCCCCTTCATTGACTAAATTTATATATTTTGCAACGGAAACATGGTATTTCCATTTTATATCTCCCAGATGTTCACGTAATCTCACCCTCAGTTCTTGGGTTGCTTTCCCAACATAAATCCTGGGGCAATTGCACATTGCAGCATAAACATTTTTTATCTACAATTAAGGAATTATCTTATCCAGAATTTTCTCTTGTTTGTGGATGTATAAATTGCCTTACAAGTGATATATTATAACAAGCCCTGCAACTTCCACATTTATTTATTTATTTTTCAATTAAGTGTTTACACTATCTCTTAAAAAGGCCTCAAAAGACAGCCTCTTACAAGCCCCATATTCCGATTTCTTGCTATTGACCCTTTAACTATATCAAATATCCAAAAAAGCAGCACCACTTGTCTTGTTCCAAATCTGTTTATTGGGACATAACCAAAGAAAAAAAATCAGCACAACGTTTCGGTCTAACTGACCTTAATCATGCTGCATATACATAAAACTTCAGACCCACATTTTATAACTTATCTGGGAGGAGCTAATCACCGACACAGGTGTGTATTATTTTTTTCACAACATTGTACTTAATTATACATCTCATGCTCCTACTAGTGGTCAGCAAGTAATATACATATTACCCTAGCCTATAAAAAAAGCCAATTATTTCATATAAAACTAACATATACAGCAACCAGAAAATTGTAATTTTCTGGTTGCTGTATATGTTTTTTTTTCTAGGATTAATTTTTTTCTTAGTTTCAAAAGGAGTTAGTAAATAAAATAGATGAAGTGGAAATTAACAATATAATTATATCAGACCATGTACCGCTAGTTCAAAAAATGAATTTTGGTAGGTTACATCGTGGCTCCCCGTGCTTTAAATTCCCCAAATTTCTGAATGGGTCAGAACATTTTAGACTCTTTATAAAGGCAAAATGGGATGCATATATACATATAAATCCCAATAAAAAGATTCAGAAAAAATATAAAGAATTAAGTGAAGAAGTAACAACCTCTTATAGGCCTAGATTTAGAGTTTGGCGGTAGCCGTGAAAACCAGCGTTAGAGGCTCCTAACGCTGGTTTTAGGCTACCGCCGGTATTTGGAGTCACTCAAAATAGGGTCTAACGCTCACTTTTCAGCCGCGACTTTTCCATACCGCAGATCCCCTTACATAAATTGCGTATCCTATCTTTTCAATAGGATTTTTCTAACTCCGGTATTTAGAGTCGTTTCTGAAGTGAGCGTTAGACATCTAACGACAAAACTCCAGCCGCAGGAAAAAAGTCAGTAGTTAAGAGCTTTCTGGGCTAACGCCGGTTTCTAAAGCTCTTAACTACTGTACTCTAAAGTACACTAACACCCATAAACTACCTATGTACCCCTAAACCGAGGTCCCCCCACATCGCCGACACTCGAAAAAATTTTTTTAACCCCTAATCTGCTGACCGCCACCTACGTTATACTTATGTACCCCTAATCTGCTGCCCCTAACACCGCCGACCCCTATATTATATTTATTAACCCCTAATCTGCCCCCCTCAACGTCGCCTCCACCTGCCTACACTTATTAACCCCTAATCTGCCGACCGCAAAGCGCCGCCACCTACGTTATCCTTATGTACCCCTAATCTGCTGCCCCTAACACCGCCGACCCCTATATTATATTTATTAACCCCTAATCTGCCCCCCTCAACGTCGCCTCCACCTGCCTACACTTATTAACCCCTAATCTGCCGACCGCAAAGCGCCGCCACCTACGTTATCCTTATGTACCCCTAATCTGCTGCCCCTAACACCGCCGACCCCTATATTATATTTATTAACCCCTAATCTGCCCCCCTCAACGTCGCCTCCACCTGCCTACACTTATTAACCCCTAATCTGCCGACCGGACCTGAGCGCTACTATAATAAAGTTATTAACCCCTAATCCGCCTCACTAACCCTATCATAAATAGTATTAACCCCTAATCTGCCCTCCCTAACATCGCCGACACCTAACTTCAATTATTAACCCCTAATCTGCCGACCGAATCTCGCCGCTATTCTAATAAATGTATTAACCCCTAAAGCTAAGTCTAACCCTAATACTAACACCCCCCTAAATTAAATATAATTTAAATCTAACGAAATTAATTAACTCTTATTAAATAAATTATTCCTATTTAAAGCTAAATACTTATCTGTAAAATAAACCCTAATATAGCTACAATATAAATTATAATTATATTATAGCTATTTTAGGATTAATATTTATTTTACAGGTAACTTTGTATTTATTTTAACCAGGTACAATAGCTATTAAATAGTTAAGAACTATTTAACCCCTTAATGACCGAGGACGTGCAGGGTACGTCCTCAAAAAAAGGTAGTTAACGCCTGAGGACGTACCCTGCACGTCCTCTGTGTGGAAAGCAGCTGGAAGCGATCCTGCTCGCTTCCAGCTGCTTTCCGGTTATTGCAGTGATGCCTCTATATGGAGGCATCCTGCAATAACCTTACATGGCCTTCCGGTGCAGAGAGAGCCACTCTGTGGCCCTCTCTGCACCGGACATCGATGGCCGGTATCGTTGGTGGGTGGGAACCGGCTTGGGAGGCGGGTGGGCGGCCATCGGTGTGTGCTGTGAAGTCAAGGGGGGCGGGATCGGGGGCGGGAACGTTAGGGGGCGCGCGCGGGCGCGCGCGCGTGCACGGAGGGTGGTGGGCGGGCGCGTGCACGGGCGAGAGCAGGTGGGAACCGCTACACTACGGAAAATATCTTTAGTAAGAAATGCCCAAATCTTGTTTGTGCAAAAGCACAAAAAGAGATCGTGGAGGGGTGGGGGGTTGGTTTGGTGTGGGGGGAAGCTACACTACAGAAAAAATTAGTAAAAATGAAAAAAAAGCATGTTTTCTTCTAAACTGGGTACTGGCAGACAGCTGCCAGTACCCAAGATGGCGCAGATTAAGTTAGAGTGGGAGGGTTATAGAGCTGTTTGGGGGGGATCAGTGAGGTTAGGGGCTAAGGGGGGATAGTACACAGCAGCATATGTAAATATGCTTTTTTAAAAACACACAAAAAAACCAAATATAGCTTTTATTTTAGTACTGGCAGACTTTCTGCCAGTACTTAAGATGGCGGGGACAATTGTGGGGTGGGGGAGGGAAGAGAGCTGTTTGGGAGGGATCAGGGGGTCTGATGTTTCAGGTGGGAGGCTGAGCTCTACACTAAATGTGATATTAACCCTGCAAGCTCCCTACAAGCTACCTAATTAACCCCTTCACTGCTAGCTATAATACACGTGTGATGCGCAGCGGCATTTAGCGGCCTTCTAAATACCAAAAAGCAACGCCAAAGCCATATATGTCTGCTATTTCTGAACAAAGGGGAGCCCAGAGAAGAATTTACAACCATTTGTGCCATAACTGCACAAGCTGTTTGTAAATGATTTCAGTGAGAAACCTAAAATTGTGAAAAATGTTACATTTTTTTTAATTTGATCGCATTTGGCGGTGAAATGGTGGCATGAAATATACCAAAATGGGCCTAGATCAATACTTGGGGTTGTCTACTACACTACACTAAAGCTAAAATTACCCCAAAAAGCTCCCTACATGCTCCCTAATTAACCCCTTCACTGCTGGGCATAATACACGTGTGGTGCGCAGTGGCATTTAGTGGCATTCTAATTACCAAAAAGCAACACCAAAGCCATATAAGTCTGCTATTTCTGAACAAAGGGGATCCCAGAGAACAATTTACAACCATTTGTGCCATAATTGCACAAGCTGTTTGTAAATAATTTCAGTGAGAAACCTAAAGTTTGTGAAAAGATTTGTGAAAAAGTGAACAATTTTTTTTATTTGATCGCATTTGGCGGTGAAATGGTGGCATGAAATATACCAAAATGGGCCTAGATCAATACTTGGGGTTGTCTACTACACTACACTAAAGCTAAAATTACCCCAAAAAGCTCCCTACATGCTCCCTAATTAACCCCTTCACTGCTGGGCATAATACACGTGTGGTGCGCAGTGTCATTTAGTGGCATTCTAATTACCAAAAAGCAACACCAAAGCCATATAAGTCTGCTATTTCTGAACAAAGGGGATCCCAGAGAACAATTTACAACCATTTGTGCCATAATTGCACAAGCTGTTTGTAAATAATTTCAGTGAGAAACCTAAAGTTTGTGAAAAGATTTGTGAAAAAGTGAACAATTTTTTTTATTTGATCGCATTTGGCGGTGAAATGGTGGCATGAAATATACCAAAATGGGCCTAGATCAATACTTGGGGTTGTCTACTACACTACACTAAAGCTAAAATTACCCCAAAAAGCTCCCTACATGCTCCCTAATTAACCCCTTCACTGCTGGGCATAATACACGTGTGGTGCGCAGTGGCATTTAGTGGCATTCTAATTACCAAAAAGCAACACCAAAGCCATATAAGTCTGCTATTTCTGAACAAAGGGGATCCCAGAGAACAATTTACAACCATTTGTGCCATAATTGCACAAGCTGTTTGTAAATAATTTCAGTGAGAAACCTAAAGTTTGTGAAAAGATTTGTGAAAAAGTGAACAATTTTTTTTATTTGATCGCATTTGGCGGTGAAATGGTGGCATGAAATATACAAAAATGGGCCTAGATCAATACTTTGGGATGTCTACTAAAAAAAAATATATATATATATGTCAATGGATATTCAGAGATTCTTGAAAGATATTAGTGTTCTAATGTAACTAGCGCTAATTTTGAAAAAAAATGGTTTGGAAATAGCAAAGTGCTATTTGTATTTATGGCCCTATAACTTGCAAAAAAAGTAAAGAACATGTAAACATTGGGTATTTCTAAACTCAGGACAAAATTTAGAAACTATTTAGCATGGGTGTTTTTTGGTGGTTGTAGATGTGTAACAGATTTTGGGGGTCAAAGTTAGAAAAAGTGTATTTTTTTTCAATTTTTCCTCATATTTTATATTTTTTTTTATAGTAAATTATAAGATATGATGAAAATAATGGTATCTTTAGAAAGTCCATTTAATGGCGAGAAAAACGGTATATAATATGTGTGGGTACAGTAAATGAGTAAGAGGAAAATTACAGCTAAACACAAACACCGCAAAAATGTAAAAATAGCCTTGGTCCCAAACGGACAGAAAATGGAAAAGTGCTGTGGTCATTAAGGGGTTAATAGCTAAAATAGTTAAAATAATTACAAATTTACCTGTAAAAGAAATCCTAACCTAAGTTACAAATAAACCTAACACTACAATATCAATAAATAAATTAAATAAAATACCTACAATTACCTACAATTAACCTAACACTACACTATCAATAAATTAATTAAATACAATTGCTACAAATAAATACAATTAAATAAACTAGCTAAAGTACAAAAAATAAAAAAGAACTAAGTTACAAAAAATAAAAAAATATTTACAAACATTAGAAAAATATTACAACAATTTTAAACTAATTACACCTACTCTAAGCCACCTAATAAAATAACAAAGCCCCCCAAAATAAAAAAATGCCATACCCTATTCTAAATTACTAAAGTTCAAAGCTCTTTTACCTTACCAGCCCTGAACAGGGCCCTTTGCGGGGCATGCCCCAAGAAATACAGCTCTTTTGCCTGTAAAAAAAAACATACAATACCCAAGCCCCCCAACATTACAACCCACCACCCACATACCCCTAATCTAACCCAAACCCCCCTTAAATAAACCTAACACTAAGCCCCTGAAGATCATCCTACCTTGTCTTCACCATACCAGGTTCACCGATCGGTCCAGAAGAGCTCCTCCGATGTCCTGATCCAAGCCCAAGCGGGGGGCTGAAGAGGTCCATGATTCGGAACAGCCAATAGAATGCGAGCTCAATCTGATTGGCTGATCGGATCAGCCAATCGGATTGAACTTGATTCTGATTGGCTGATTCCATCAGCCAATCAGAATATTCCTACCTTAATTCCGATTGGCTGATAGAATCCTATCAGCCAATCGGAATTCGAGGGACGCCATCTTGGATGACGTCATTTAAAGGAAACGTCATTCGTCATTCAGTCGTCGGCCAGGATGGATGTTCCGCGGTGGAGGTCTTCAGGATGCTGCCGCTTCGCTCCGGATGGATGCCGCTTGGATGAAGACTTCAATCGGATGGAAGACCTCTTCTGCCCCGCTTGGATGAAGACTTCAGCCGGATCATGGACCTCTTCAGCCCCCCGCTTGTGCTTGGATCAGGACATCGGAGGAGCTCTTCTGGACCGATCGGTGAACCTGGTATGGTGAAGACAAGGTAGGATGATCTTCAGGGGCTTAGTGTTAGGTTTATTTAAGGGGGGTTTGGGTTAGATTAGGGGTATGTGGGTGGTGGGTTGTAATGTTGGGGGGCTTGGGTATTGTATGTTTTTTTTTACAGGCAAAAGAGCTGTATTTCTTGGGGCATGCCCCGCAAAGGGCCCTGTTCAGGGCTGGTAAGGTAAAAGAGCTTTGAACTTTAGTAATTTAGAATAGGGTAGGGCATTTTTTTATTTTGGGGGGCTTTGTTATTTTATTAGGGGGCTTAGAGTAGGTGTAATTAGTTTAAAATTGTTGTAATATTTTTCTAATGTTTGTAAAAAAAAAATTATTTTTTGTAACTTAGTTCTTTTTTATTTTTTGTACTTTAGCTAGTTTATTTAATTGTATTTATTTGTAGCAATTGTATTTAATTAATTTATTGATAGTGTAGTGTTAGGTTAATTGTAGGTAATTGTAGGATTTATTTTACAGGTAATTTTGTAATTATTTTAACTATTTTAGCTATTAAATAGTTCTTAACTATTTAATAGCTATTGTACCTGGTTAAAATAAATACAAAGTTACCTGTAAAATAAATATTAATCCTAAAATAGCTATAATATAATTATAATTTATATTGTAGCTATATTAGGATTTATTTTACAGGTAAGTATTTAGCTTTAAATAGGAATAATTTATTTAATAAGAGTTAATTAATTTCGTTAGATTTAAATTATATTTAACTTAGGGGGGTGTTAGTGTTAGGGTTAGACTTAGCTTTAGGGGTTAATACATTTATTAGAATAGCGGTGAGCTCCAGTCGGCAGATTACGGGTCAATAATTGAAGTTAGGTGTCGGCGATGTTAGGGAGGGCAGATTAGGGGTTAATACTATTTATGATAGGGTTAGTGAGGCGGATTAGGGGTTAATAACTTTATTATAGTAGCGCTCAGGTCCGGTCGGCAGATTAGGGGTTAATAAGTGTAGGCAGGTGGAGGCGACGTTGTGGGGGGCAGATTAGGGGTAAATAAATATAATATAGGGGTCGGCGATGTTAGGGCAGCAGATTAGGGGTACATAGGGATAATGTAAGTAGCGGCGGTTTACGGAACGGCAGATTAGGGGTTAAAAATAATATGCAGGGGTCGGCGATAGCGGGGGCGGCAGATTAGGGGTTAATAAGTGTAAGGCTAGGGGTGTTTAGCCTCGGGGTACATGTTAGAGTGTTAGGTGCAGACGTAGGAAGGGTTACCGCATAGCAAACAATGGGGCTGCGTTAAGAGCTGAACGCTGCTTTTTTGCAGGTGTTAGGTTTTTTTTTCAGCTCAAACAGCCCCATTGTTTCCTATGGGGGAATCGTGCACGAGCACGTTTTTGAGGCTGGCCGCGTCCGTAAGCAACTCTGGTATCGAGAGTTAAAGCTGCGTTAAAAATGCTCTACGCTCCTTTTTTGGAGCCTAACGCAGCCTTTATGTGGACTCTCAATACCAGAGTTATTTTTATGGTGCGGCCAGAAAAAAGCCGGCGTTAGTTTTTCGGGTCGTTACCGACAAAACTCCAAATCTAGCGGATAGTAATTATAAAGCAACTAGGTTGGCCTATTGGAGGAGAAAATATTTTGAAGATGAAAAAGAAAAGGATCTTTATGCTACTTAACAGGCTACAAGGGATATCAGGAAACTAAAAGGAAAATTATATAGATTTGGTAACAAATCAGGCAAACTGTTGGCTTCCCTGGTTAAACTACAAAATGCATCTTTCATCTTTATGAACAGTATACACACTTGTAACCTGTTTTGTGTACCAGGAGTAACATATGTATAGTGATGCTGTCTATTCACATATATTTAGGAGGTGATTCAATATCAACTGCGATATTGCCAATAATCAACACCTTTCTTCAGCTTGAACACATATTATCTCTTAAACTTGTGGCTTTATTCTCAAGGCTATCTTTTTTTAAATAGAGTATTTTTTAGGCCATATTTTTAAGGTGGTATTTGTTTTGGCGCTTTTGGGAGACGTCCCTGGAATTTTTTCTCTCTTTTTTTTCTCTTTTGAACATTTTCATTATTTTGGATTATTGTGGACTTTTGATGACAATGATCCTACAATTTATTACATTTAAATTGTCTATGTATGTATTTTAATTGTAGATTTTATTCTTTTTTATGTTCGATATCTGAGTTTGATTTCTCTAAGATTTAATTTTTGCAGCTGCACCGATAGTTCCTTCTATATATGCTTAGAAAATATTGCTTTAATATATCTGTTACAAAGTAATTTTATGCTACCAGCTTTCTATGATCCAATTTAGCATCTTCTCAACCTATATGTAACCAAGTTTATTCCATATTTAGTATGCTTAGAAATATCTATACGCAACAGTTTTTTTTTTTATCTAATTCAGATTATTAGCTTTCATTAAGATTTTATGTTACTTGTAACTATTAAAACACTGTTTATATACACAGAGTTTCAGTTTCTGATCTGCCCAAATCACTGTTTAATAGCAGACCACTACTGAGTACTATATACACTCTAATCCTATTTTCTTTCTTAATTTTCAATTATAACACTCAAGCATATTGTGCTTACACTTCACATTACTTTAAGTTTTCTCTATTACACTCCGCTAGAGCGCCCTCCTTTCTTCTGTTCTATATTAAAATTCTGGTTATCCCTGTGGAGGGATCCCTTAGGAGAGGCAGTGGGTCTACTAGCGCAGCATTTTTTTCTGTTTTAATAATTAAAATCTTGCCTAGGAAGTTATAATATAAAAGGCCCCTTTAGGAATTTTGTAAGGAATGTTTATTCCAACACCAAGCCTCTGTTATAGTCAATGGAGAGTTTTCTCCTAGGTTTAAATTGGGTAGAGGGACCCGACAGGGTTGCCCTCTTTCTCCCCTCTTGTTTAATTTGGTTTTGGAATCATTGGCAATTAAATTAAGGGACACTTTCACAGGTATAGAGATTGAGGGGATAAATTATCAGCTTTCCCTATATGCGGATTACATGTTGTTTATACAAAACCCTGAGTTACATTTATACAAAATTCTTGAAGTAATTAAGTTGTTTGGACAGCACTCTGGTTTTAAAATTAACAGTACTAAATTGGAAGTGTTATGACTAAAATGGAAGGTCGATTGTGATATTAGTCATTTTTTGTTTATAGAACCTCTTAATTATATAACTTACTTAGGAATAAATATATCACCTAATCCGGATAAATGGTAGAATCTTAATTTTGAAAAAATATATCTTTCTATAGAGCAAACTTTTAATAGATGGATTAATTTGCCTATTTCTCTGTTGGGGAAAGCACATTTAATTAAAATGATGATCCTACCAAAAAATGTTATGTCCTCTGAATATGTTACCAATTTTGATCCCTAGAAATGATATTGAGAGGCTAAATAAGATATTCAACATGTTTCTCTGTGGGGGGGGGGGATGCGCATTAGCCTAGATAAGTTGAAACAGTCACCGTTACGTGGAGGTATGGGGGTACCAGATATTCATTTATATAATCTGTCATCCTTAGTGAGAGTGGCGGTGGACCGCCGGCTGGTGGGCTCTGAGCATTTTTATGTAAACTCACTGGAAAATATGTCACCAAAGGGAATAAGCAGGGCCTATGTACTTCATTTAGAAAGGAAGGAAATTAATTTTGTTGTCAGTAACAAAGTTATGTATATTGGTATTTTGAAAGCATTGTTTAAGATCAGCAGTATGTTGAAATTCCCTATTGAAGGTTCAGTTTATTTACCAATTAGAGGGAATCCAAATTTTAGCCCGGGATTGGAGTCATTGACATTTAAGAAATGGGAAAAAGTGGGAATCTATAATATAGGTGACTTATTAGATCAGGTGAACAAGTCACTTCGAACATTCTCTGAATTAAAATATAGATACAATCTTCCTGAAACACATTTTTATTCCTATATCCAAATATCACAATATATAAAAGGTATTATTAAAAAAATATATATAAAAGGTATTATTAAAAAAATCTTCTTATTTTTGGGAGGTATACCCACTGCAGGGCATGATAGAATGTTTTCGGAAAGGAATATTTTCTTACTCTACTCTCTATAAAGCTCTATTGGATTCAAAGTTAAATGTGATTAGGGGGAAATGCTTGAGGGTTGACAACAAGAAGCTTCCATTTATTTGGATACTTTAGAGATGGAAAAAAGTTCAAAAAATGTTGTGAATACCACACAAGATTCATATTTTAGAGAGTCACAGATAAAAGTTTTGCATAGATTCTATGTAACTCCTAAAATTGTGGCAAGGTGGTCTAACTGTGATGTCTTAAATATAATTATTATGGTCCAAACTTGAAACATCTCCTCTGGGATTGTCCAATTATTATACAATACTGGGCAAAGGTTAGCTTTTGGATCTCAAAAATGTTTAAAATAAAGGTTAAGCTAAATTTTTGAAATATTTTACTGGCATACACTAGACAGATCAATTATGAGAAAGTTAGATTATTGACAATGATAATTTTGATGGCAAAAAAATGTATAATGTCAAGCTGGTTGAAAAAGCGATGCCCAAGTGTGAAGGAGTTACAAGCAGCTCTTTTAGACAAAATGAATATGGAGGTATTCAATGCATTGTATGATAGAGAAATAAGACTTAATGAGTTTAAAAAAAAATGAGGAGATTTTATTAATGTATTAGATTTGAATATAAAGGCCCCTATTTATCAAAGGTGTTGCAGACCTGAGCCGACAGTGTGGATCAGGTCCGCAACACCTCGCTTTTTTTTTTTTTTTTTTTTTTTTTTTTTTCAAATATATTTTTATTGAGATTTACAAATAAATACAAACAAACAATTTGTCCACATACAAGATCTGAAGAAAGAAAGGGAAAAGAGAACAGCAGAGCAAGAACATATATATAATATTCAGGTTAATATAGTGCATCGTATACATTACCATTTAAAAACCAAGCGAGAAGAAAAAAACAGAAAAAAAAAAGAAATATAATCATCTTGAGTCCTAGTGAGAAACAGTGCATATTGTGCTTATAAAAACTAAAAACAAAGAAGACCCTATGTCCATAAATACATATGTCTGTATATTACAATATGAATAAACATTTGAGGTTAAAGAGATTACCTTCCTTCTAAAACTAAGGGTAATACAAAACAGTGAATATACACAAGTCCGTATACTGTTGAATACAATCAAGATGAACCAAATCAGTGGATTAATAATATCTGTGACAAAAAAGAAAAAAAGAAAAGGAGAATAAAAAAGAAATCTCTTACTACTATCTATTAATGTAAACATCCAAATTTGGTTAAAAATCATATAGTGTAGTCAGGTGGCACTGAGTAAAGTCCCTATACTTTCATCGACTCAATTCTTTTCTCGCCAACATTCCCCACATTATGTGTGCACTACCCAATGTAGAATATGACCTGGCTCCCTCATTTTATGTACTCTCCGCATTTAACATTGCACCAGCAGCTCACAAGAGCTGCTGGAGCAACGCTGCCCCCTGCTGACTCGTGGCCAATCGGCCACCAGCAGGGGGGTGTCAATCAACCCGATCGTACTCGATCGGGTTGATTTCCGGCGATTCCTGTCCGCCTGCTCAGAGCAGGCGGACAGGGTTATGGAGCAGCGGTCTTTAGACCGCTGCTTCATAACTTGTGTTTCTGGCGAGTGCCCACAAGCTCCGTTCGGCTTGATAAATGGGCCCAAAGGGACCAGGGCATGGGTGAACATTTTGTTTTATCTGTTACTCTCTGATCTCATTCTATGTCTTTGTATTTTTTTTTTATTTTTTTTTTGTTGCCTTTATTATTATGGATTTAGTTAAACTAATCAAAAATTTAATAGAGAATTGCGAATTTATATTTGATGTTACTCTATTTTTATCTTTGTCATTTTCCTTGTTGCGTTCATTATTGTGGGTTTACTTAAAGTGACTGGACTTCAATGGAAGGGGGCTAACCTTGGGGAGAATGGGAAAGATAACCTTAAAGGGACAGTCTACACCAGAATTTTTATTGTTTTAAAAGATAGATAATCCCTTTATTACCCATTTCCCAGTTTTGCATAACCAACATAGTTATAATAATACACTTTTAACCTCTGTGATTATCTTGTATCTAAGCCTCTACAAACTGCCCCTTTTTTCAGTTCTTTTGACAGACTTGCAGTCTAGCCAATCAGTGCCTGCTCCCAGATTACTTCACGTGCACGAGCACAGTGTTATCTATATGAAATATGTGAACTAACACCCTCTAGTGGTGAAAAACTGTTAAAATGCAATCTGAAAGAGGTGGGCTTCAAGGTCTAAGAAATTAGCATATGAACCTCCTAGGTTAAGCTTTCAACTAAGAATACCAAGAGAACAAAGCAAAATTTGTGATAAAAGTAAATTGGAAAATTGTTTAAAATTGCATGTTCTATCTGAATCATAAAAGTTTATTTTGGCCTAGACTGTCCCTTTAAGCTATATTTAGTTCGAATTAGACTTTGGGGTAATAAGGGACTCCTTGATTTATTATACACTTCCCATTGATGTCTAGTAATTTGGAAAGAGGGAGAAGGACGGAGACAATGATGATTAATATTGTACATTTTGCATACACGCAGTATTATTACATGTATTTTGTGTATGTAGTATGTGATATCAATTCTTGTTAAAGATGTATTATATATTTTGTATTAAGGCAATTTTACTGAAATAAAATTATTAAAACATTTTTGTTACTGACAATTTAGATAGGGGGCTGCATTTGAGCACCTAGCTGTAGCTGGTATGAAAATATAAAAAAAATCTTAATTCCCTGTACCCTTAGAGGATGAATGAATGACTGTAGCAGATTTACAATGTAATGAGATTTATACGAATCTTTGAAACTATTATTAGGGTCAATTAGTCTTCCTGAATATTTGTTGGCTGCACTATTTAGTATTTGTTTCATTTGAAACTGAAAATTCGTAGAACATTTACTTACGTTTTCGTTAGATTCTTGCACCTGGGCCCTGTGGTTTCTAGTTATGCCTCTGCCCATGACTCTAAAGAGGCGGGGAATAACCTCAATACTTTGCTTATATGATGTCACTTTGCAGTACAGAATTAAGGGGGAAAATATATTAAGTATGATAGGAGCTTTTTATTTAACTATATATTTAAAGTTATAGGGAATAGAGTTCCACTAAGGGTGGATACAGATAGTCTCCACATTTTATAAATGGAAAATGTAATAAAACAGATTTTTTATTTTATTTATTTATTTAACTTTTTTTTAAGTGGAAAAAAAGTCAATCCTTAAAAAGAAAACAGTGAACATTAAATATATATTTTGAATGAAATAGGTTTAATTTAATTTTAAAATGAACATAAACAACATATTTGTGCACTTTGTAATGATGAGATTGATTTAGCATAAGGATAACTATAAGGACTTCCATTTATTAAAAAAAAAAGATTAAAGTTTGTTTTAATTCTAAATAAAATATCCTCATATCTTTGAACAAAATTCCATTGACCTTTGCTACCAAGATGTACACCTTCCATAAATAACAGTCATATGTGATGATTGTGTACAAAAATTTATTAAAAATGCCATTCCCTTCTGCTTCCTTAAAGTGTATAAACATAGGTTGAGATAATGATGGCTAAAAGCAATCCCATGACCACCACTCCACTCCAGACTAAGTTCCCAAAGAGGATAACGCAGCCACTCAGAGACTGCAAAGTATTACAATAACTACCATGAGATAGCCTTAAAAACCTTTTATATATATATATATATACACACACACAGTACCAGACATTTTAACATCCGATCCTAGCACTAATAAAGTAGTGCAGACTGGGACATGAAACATTTTTCTTTTATGATTCAGATAGAGCATACAATTTGAAAAAAGTTTCTAATTTACTTCTTATTATTTTTATTATATTATTCTTTGTTGAAGAGATATCTAAATAGGGTAGCGTGCACATGTCTGGAGCACATGACAGGTAAAAGCTGCCATCTTGTGCTCTTGCTAACATATAACATTCTGGCAGACACGTGTACACTCCTGAATTTATATTCCTGCTTTTCAACAGAGGATACCGAGCAAACAAACGGCTAGATTACAAGTGTTGCGTTAGGCTTAAAAACAGCGTTAGCCGGTCCTAATGATGCTTTTTAACGCCCGCTGGTATTACGAGTCTTGAAGGTACAGGCTCACCGCTCATTTTTTTGGTCAGACTTGGAAATACAGCAAATCCACTTACGTAAATTGCGTATCCTCTTTTTCAATGGGACTTGCATAGCACCGGTATTACGAGGCTGACAAAAAGTGAGCGGTAGACCCTCTCCTGTCAAGACTGGTACCGCATTTTAAAGTCAGTAGTTAAGAGTTTTACACTACAACGCCGTAGCATAAAACCCTTAACTAAAGTGCTAAAAAGTACACTAATAGGTGGGATCAGACTGATATACTACAGGAAAGTTCTTCTCTGTGAAAAGCATTACTGGGCTAAAAGAAGCTGCACCCAGGTGGTAAATCGCCATATAACAGGCTAACAATAGTATTGAGCCAGTTGTTCGTTCCTGTGAGTGCGCTTCTCTCTGTGTGTACTTAGTCTCCCTATGGGAAAAAGGGGAATCCAGACGTGGACTCCTTGCTCAGTGTGCTTAGAGGAATGTGGCTACACCTCACTGACGAGGCCCAATGAAGGCCGAAACGATCATCTGGGGTTGCTATGTTCCTTGTTCAGAGAGGAATTGCCTGGTATTTCGGTGCTGGACTGACCGTAATAGGGGCCGGATGGATGAAGATAGAAGTTGCCGTCTGGATGAAGACTTCTGCCCATCTGGAGGACCACTTCTGCCTGTCTGGAGGACCACTTCTGCCGGATTCATTGAGGACTTCGGCCCGGTTGGATAAAGACTTCTCCCGGTAAGGTGATCTTCAAGGCGTTAGTGTTAGGTTTTTTTAAGGGGGTATTGGGTGGGTTTTAGAGTAGAGTTGGTTGTGTGGGTGGTGGGTTTTAATGTTGGGGGGGGATTTGTAATTTTTTTTACAGGTAAAAGAGCTGATTACTTATGGGCAATGCCCCGCAAAAGGCCCTTTTAAAGGCTATTTGTAATTTATTGTAGGGTAGGGCTTTTTATTTTGGGGGGCTTTTTTATTTTGTTAGAGGGATTAGATAGATTAGGTGTAATTAGTTTATAATTTGTTTATTATTTTCTGTAATTTAGTCTTTGTTTTTTTTGTACTTTAGCTAATTGTATTTAATTGTATTTAATTGTATTTAATTTAGGAAATTAATTTAATTATAGTGTAGTGTTAGGTGTTAGTGTAACTTAGGTTAGGTTTTATTTTACAGGTACTTTTGTATTTATTTTAGCTAGGTAGTTTATTAAATAGTTTATTAAATAGTTAATAACTATTTAATAACTATTCTACCTAGTTTAAATAAATACAACCTTGCCTGTAAAATAAAAATAAACCCTAAGCTAGATACAATGTAACTATTAGTTATATTGTAGCTATCTTAGGGTTTATTTTACAGGTAAGTATTTAGTTTAAATACAAATAATTTAGTTGATTATAGTAATTTTATTTAGATTTATTTATATTATATTTAAGTTAGGGGGGTTAGGGTTAGACTTAGGTTTAGGGGTTAATATGTTTATAGTGGCGGCAACGTTGGGGGCGGCAGATTAGGGGTTAATAAATGTAGGTAGGTGGCGGTGATGTTAGGGACGGCAGATTAGGGGTTAATAATATTTAAATAATGTTTGCGATGTGGGAGTGCGGCGGTTTAGGGGTTAATATGTTTATTATAGTGGCGGCGGCAGATTAGGGGTTAAGAAGTGTAGGTAGGTTGCGGTGACAACGCTCACTTCTTGTCTGGTTTGTAAAAGCCCGTAATACCAGCGCTGTCTGTAAGTGAGCGGTGAGCATAAACTGCTCGTTAGCACCTCACAGCCTCTAACGCAAAACTTGTAATCTAGGTGAAAGAAAATACAATCACCTAGATTACCTAGATTTATATTTATTTTAAATGATATTTACAGTGACACTATACCCAAACATTTTCTTTCACGATTAAGGTAGAGAATATAATTTTAAACAACATTCTAATTTACTTCTATTACCTAATTTGCTTCATTCTTTAGATGTACTTTAATAAAGAAATAGCAATGCACATGGTGAACCAATCACAGGAGGCATCTATGTGCAGCTACCAATCAGCAGCTACTAAGCATATCTAGATATGAGTTTCAGCAAAGAAAATCAAGAGAATGAAGCAAAATAGATAATAGAAGTAAATTAGATAGTTGTTTATAATTGTGTGCTCTTTCTAAATCATGAAAGAAAAAAATTGGGTTTCATGTCCCTTTAAGTTAGGGGGTGTTAGGGTTAGACTTAGGTTTAGGGATTAATAACTTTAATATAGTGGCGGCAACGTTGGGGGTGGCAGATTAGGGGTTAATAAATGTAGGTAGGTGGCGTTGATGTTAGGGACGGCAGATTAGGGGTTAATAATTTTGATCTAATGTTTGCGGGGTGGGAGTGTGGCGGTTTAGGGGTTAATATATTTATTATAGTGGCGGCAGATTAGGGGTTAAAAATTTTATTTTAGTGTTTGCGATGTGTGGGGGCCTCGGTTTAGGGGTTAATAGGTAGTTTATGGGTGTTAGTGTACTTTTTTGCACTTTAGTTAAGAGTTTTATGCTACGGCGCTGTAGCGTAAAACTCTTAACTACTGACTTTAAAATGCGGTACCAGACTTGACAGGAGAAGGTCTACCGCTCACTTTTTGTCAGACTCGTAATACCGGCGCTATGCAAGTCCCATTGAAAAAAAGAGGATACGCAATTTACGTAAGTAGATTTGCGGTATTTCCAAGTCTGGCCAAAAAAGTGAGCGGTACACCTGTACCTGCAAGACTCGTAATACCAGCGGGCGTTAAAAAGCAGTGTTAGGACCGGCCAACGCTGCTTTTTAAGCCTAACGTACAACTCGTAATCTAGCTGAATATTAGTACATTTTAAAGTTGCTTAAAGTGTATGCTCTATCTGAAGCATAAAAAAAACATTTTGAGATGTTATGTTCCTTTAAATTTTAAAACCTTATTATCGTGGTGCATGTTTTGTTCTGCAAGAGAGGGTTATACAAGGTATATATTTATAATTCAGCTATTATTAACACTATACACCCACTGAAGATTTACTTATACCTCCAGTTTAGACCTATGTGGAGCTCTCCAAGGCCATTTTCAAAGACCTAAGAAGGCCACTTCTGCTATGGAGTAAGAAATATTAAAAGTCATGAAATTGGCTTTGCTTTATCTCAAACAATATTTTAATTAAATGGACAGTCAAGTCCAAAAAAAACTTTTATGTTTCAAATAGGGCATGTAATTTTAAACAACTTTCTAATTTACTTGTATCACAAATTTTGCTTTGTCTCTTGGTATTCTTGGTTGAAAGCTAAACCTAGGAAGGCTCATATGATAATTTCTAAGCCCTTGAAGGCTGCTTCTTATTACATGTAAACCATATAGATAACATTGTGATCACACCCGTGGCTTGCGGCAGACACTGCACTAATTGGCTAAAATGAAAGTCAATAGATAATAAATAAAATGTCATGTGATCAGGGGGCTGTCAGAAGATGCTTAGATACAAGGTATTCACAAAGGTAAAAAGTATATTATTATAACTGTGTTGGTTATGCAAAACTTGGGAATTTTTAGAATTTAAAACAACAACAATTCTGGTGTCTACTGTCCCTTTAAATGTTTTCTTAAATATAATTAGAAATTAAAAAAGCTTTTCATTTTATACAGCTGTGACACACCAAGCAGGTCATTGTTTTGTTTTGTTTTTTTCTTTAAGAAATTATGCTTTATGTTAAAAAATGTAATAATACCTTTTAGCAAAACATTTTTTAATCCCTGAGTAAACCATTTTTTTTATAGAGTCTTTAAACAATTATGGGAGTTGCCTGTTGGCTGCTAGTTATAAGGAAAGGGGATAATGTAAAAGGCCTGCTATGTGACATTTTATTTAAAATCAATTTTCCTTTGTAACAAACAATTAGTATCAGACACTAATACAAGTATATAGGGCTCCATTTATCATAGCTTCGGAAACCCAGCTTTTCATGCATGAGTGAGTGAACCTGAAGACCGCAGCTACTTAAAGGGATTCAGATAGAGGGGCTGATTTATCAATGTCTGTCCGACATGATACGCTGTAGTGTTTCATGTCCGATAGACATCGCTGAATGCCGACAATTTAACATTGCACAAGCAGTTCTAGTGAATGCCATCCCCTGCAGATTCGTGGCCAATTGGCAGCTAGCAGGGGGTGTCAATCAACCCGGTCGTATAGGACCGGGCAGATTGATGTCCGCAGCCTCAGAGGCGAGCTTGAAGGCTTGCACGGAAACAGAGGCATCAGGGGCCAGCCTTGATAAATCGGCCCTAATGAATGCAATTTTAAGCAACTTTCTAATTTACTCCTATAATCAAATTTTCTTCGTTCTTCTGCTATCTTTATTTAAAAAGCAGGAATGTAAAGCTCAGGGGAAGGCCCATTTTAGGTTCAGTACCCAGGATAGCACTTGCTTATTGGTGACTACATTCAGCCAACCAATAAGCAATAACCCAGGTTCTGAACCAAAAATGGTCCGGCTCCTAAGCTTTATATTCCTGCTTTTTAAATAAAGATAGCAAAAGAATTAATAAAATTTGATAATAGGAGTAAATTGCTCAAAATTGCTGCTCTATTTGAATCATTAAAGAAAAAAATAGGGTTTAGTGTCCCTTTAACCTCTCCGTCAACTAAAGTGTGGTGGATTTCAATCATCTTGATGAGATCCGATAAGGATGATTGACAGGCCGATCACAAGCAGGGGGCAGCATTGCACAAGCAATGTTAAGTGCATGCAGCGTATGCTGCCCACTTACCACAATGCTGGACAGATATTTTTGACAGAAAACCATGTCTGCCCACCAGTTGATAATTGGAGCTATAGTTAGAGTAAGTCATTGTATGTTTTTAAAAATAAAATTTTAAATGAAATCCAAAATACAGAATTTTCTATATTTTAGTCCATATTCTAGCTGATAGTTACCTGACAAAACTAACTACATTTAAAAAGGACAGAAAGTTAAACACTTTCCAAAATACTATTAACAAATGTACTTAAAGGGACAGTCTACACTAAAAATGTTAATGTCTAAAAAGCTAGATAACGCCTTTACTACCCATTCCCCAGCGTTGCACAACCAACATTGTTATATTAATATACTTTATAACATTTAAACCTCTAAATTTCTGCACATTTCTAAGCCACTGCAGACAGCCTCTTATCACATGCTTTTTTAATTGATTTTCCTAACAGGAGATTGCTAGTTCTTGTGGGCCATATAGATAACATTGTGCTCACACCCGTGGGTTGTGCACAACACAGCACTAATTGGCTAAAATGCAAGTCAATAGATCATAAATTAATAGTCATGCGATCAGGGGGCTCTCAGAAGATGCTTAGATACAAGATAGTCACAGAGGTAAAAAGTATATTACTATAACAGTGTTGGCTGCGCAAAACTGGGGAATAGGTAATAAAGGGATTATCTATCTTTTAAAACAATAACAATTTTATTGTAGACTGTCCCTTTAACATTCTGTCGGTATCCTCTGAATTACCTTGGTAGGTTCAGGAGTTTATTTTACTTCATTCTCTTGGTACTCTTTGCTTTAGAGAATACCTAGGTAGGAGCATGCTGACAGGGTCGTAATGGGCCGCCGGGATACTGGGAAAAATCCTGGTGAGCCGGGCTGTCAGGCCAGAGGTGGGCCGGCAGCTGCAGAGTATGGAGAGTAGCAGAGCAGGTATGGGAGCGGAGAGGCCGCCCTGCTTTTTGAGCTGACACTCAGAGAGGCAGACTCAAGTCAAGCAGCTGCTCAGTGGCAGTGCTCAGCTGGCATAGGATGCAGTAGTGCCGCCACGGCTGCTCCCGCTCTGATGGCAATGATTGGCACATCACAGTCATAACAAGTCATTCACAACTTGAATGATGCAAATTTGTGAATGACCATGATGTGCCAATCATTGCCAATTGCATCACATCTGGATACTCACTGGGGGAGGAAATATGGGGGCTGGCGGACATAATGTCGCCAAACACACAGTCACACACGCAACAAGGTCAGGACTCTAGGAGCTCTTTTAATAGAACAGCCCACCTTATGGTAAGAGCCTTGGGAGGGAAAAGGGAGGAGGGCCGCGGCCTCAGGTGCCAATGAATTGCTTTAGAATCGTTTGTCCCCATTGTCCCTGTCCCACAGCTTCCCCCAATGCATTTTTAATCCCCACAAAGCTTTTCACATACATTTGTGGCTGTATTACACCCCTATACCTTGCATTGTGACAATGTGACATTGGAATTCATTTCCATCAGTTAAAAAATATTTCAGCAACTTTGCACGTGGTTTTTGGATGATTCCCTGCCTTGAAAATGCATTTTGGCTCGTTTTAAGCATAATTTATTGTCTGTTTGCATGGTTTTTGTAAGGTTGAAGTGTTTTGCTTGTACAATTTACATGTTAATATTCAAATGACACAGTTAAAATATTTTTTCTGGTATTTGTTCATTTCTGGAACAAACCAAATTAATGATTTTTTATTTTTTTGATGCATTTAGATTTTATTGTTACCAGTTTCACTACTGTATATGGCAGCACTTCTAATAGACTGAAATAGCATAAAAAAAGAATGTTTTCACATAGAAAGTTTGATGGGTTGGAATTATAGTACTATAATTGATATCTCCTAGCTTAAAGGGCCACTGTAAGTAAATATTTTCTATGCCTGTTACTAACTAACTACCCCAAATACGCTTTTTATCAATAGCATTTCATTAACATATCTCTACCGTATATCAGAAATCTTGTCTGCAAATTTAATTGTTTTCCAAACCCACTCCGTGGGTATCCTTTGCTCTGTACCAATCCGTTTACAATACCTAGGTTTCAAAATGGCGCTTTAAACACAATTTCATTGGTTTAAGTATTTTGAACACACAGTGCTGAAAATAGTGGGCAGGATAACGTGACATCATCGGGGAATAAAAGATATAACTTTTATAACGTTATGAAACTTCATTTTGGAGAAAATATAGGTCAGTAGGTTTTAATTAATGTTCATTAACTTTAATATGTTAGTTGTTTGTCTTAAAAATTATAACAGAAAGTAATCCTTTAAAGGGACACTGAACCCAAATTTTTTCTTTCATGATTCAGATAGAGCATGCAGTTTTAAGCAACTTTCTAATTTACCCCTATTATCAAATTTTCTTCATTCTCTTTGTATCTTTTTTGAAATGTAAGAATGTAAGTTTAGATGCCGGCCCATTTTTGGTGAACACACTATGTTGTTCTTGCTGATTGGTGGATAAATTCACCCACCAATAAACAAGTGCTTTCCATGGTCTGAACCAAAAAAATAGCTTAGATGCCTTCTTTTTCAAATAAAGAAAGCTAGAGAACGAAGAAAAATTGATAATAGGAGTAAATTAGAAAGTTGCTTAAAATTGCATGCTCTATCTGAATCCAGAAAGAAAAAATTTGGGTTCAGTGTCCCTTTAAAACAGGTCACTTTAAAGGGACATGAAACCCACAATTGTTCTTTCATGATTCGGATACAGGGCTCCATTTACTGTTGATTTACTATTGTGAATCATGTCCGCCTCTTGTGCATTTTACATTGCACAAGCATTGGATCAGCCTCTGCTCGATAGCAGCTGCTAGCAAGGGGTGTCAATTATCCCGATCAGATGGAGCCCATAGAATACAATTTAAAAAAAAGGGTTCCAGTTTGCTTCTATCAAATGTACATTCTTCTTATTGTATTCTTTGTTAAATTGCATACCTAGGTAGGTAAACGGCACACACACGGCCTGGAAAGTTACAATTTTTAAAGAGGTGCTTAATGGATGCAATTGGGTTGTAGGGTGCCTATATAACATCAATCTGGCATTTTTATTTAATGCAAAGTAATTTAATTCTAAAGAACATTTTGGGGAAGGAGCATCCGAGTAATCCCCTTTGAGAAAAATGTGGCCTGTGCATTCTACTGACTTAACAAAAAATAGAGCTGGTCTTCATATTTTTCCAGGGCTGCTTTTTTTTTTTTTTCTTCAAACTTACATGTTACTGTATATTTTGTACAGTTACAAATAATGTACATTGAATATAATTACAATTTATGAGATAAACATGCAGGGATAGGTACAATCACATATCATACATAACAATTAACTGATACTTAGATTGATCATTGCTGTTAATACAAAGAAAAATTGACAAACCTTAGTATAGCCAGGGCTTCTTTTTATTCCCAGTCCGGCCCTGCATGCTTACAAGAATTGAAGCTTGTGATGAAACAAATACAGGTAGCACTCAGTTTACACCGGGGTTAGGTTCCAGAAGGAATGGTTGTAAATCGAAACTGTTGTAAATTGAAACCCAGTTTATAATGTAAGTCAATGGGAAGTGAGGGAGTTAGGTTCCAGGCCCCTCTCAAAATTGTCATTAATAACATCTAATACATTTATTTTAAAAGCTTTGAAATGAAGACTTTAAATGCTAGACAGCATTATAAACCTAATAAAATAATCACACAACACAGAATATATAATTAAACTAAGTTAAATTAACAAAAATATTTGCTAAACAGCATTATAAACCTAATAAAATACTCGCACAACACAGACTTCACTTGCATTTTTCTGCAAACAGTTCTTTCTATGCATTCCAATCTATAGACAGGAATATCTTGTTCCTTTGAAATCTGCTCGATATCTCAGGTCTGGTTCTTCTGATTAATTTCAGCTTGCTTGGCTTTGCTGCAACACAAGCGGACAGCTCCACTTACTGGCTATTTTAATAAATGCACTGCTTCTCAATATTTTTCAATAACAGTCTGGAATAGCATGACTGGAAAAAAGGTTGTTATTCTGAAACGGTGTAAATTGAACCGTTGTAAAACGAGGGCCACCTGTACTGTATGAAGTTTTAAAGAAAACGATTTCAGCAGCCAGGTTCTACCATTCAAGTAAAAAAATACATCCCAGATATTATCAAAAGTTTGAGTAGTAAATCGCTTGTTGGCTGCTAACAAGGTCTGAATGACATAAGGTGGATTGTCTAATTATTTAAACAATCTATGCGGAAACCAGTTTGCTAATTGCAGCTGCTGAGAGCTGGGATGGTAAATTGTCCTTTGGTAAATAACTGTGAAACAATGGAATAGCCCAGGAAAGATAAAGTTCCAGCTACTGAAGAAGCAAAAACCAATGTTTCCACTGTAGCTGGGGCAGGATGTCTGTGTATAACTGTTACAAACGATGCTGCTACCATATACTTATAATACAGCATACAATTTTGAACAACTTTCCAATTTACTTGCATTATTAAATTTGCTTCATTCACTTTGTATCCTTTGTTGAAGGGACAGCAGTGCACTACTGAGAGCTAGCTGAACACATTGGGTAAACCAATGATGAGAGGCATTTATATACAGCCACCAATTAATAGATAACTCCCAGTATAGAATAGGCTAGAAAGAGAGGGAAGCAAATTACCAATTTACTTTTGTTATGTAAAATTGCATGTTCTATCTGAATTATGATAAGAAAAACAATTGGGTTTCATGTCCCTTTAATACATGCTTTTAAGGAAAGGATACTAAGACAAGTAAATCTGATAAGAAAAGAATGTATGTTTTTGTTTTTTTTATACATTTTTCTAAATTACAGATGAATACATTTTTTTTAAACATAACTAAATAGAAAAAAAGGCATTAACCCCTTAATGAACGTGACGTACCAAGTACGCCTGCAGTCATTAAAGGGATATTACACCCAACATTTTTCTTTCATGATTCAGATAGAGCATGCAATTTTAAGCAACTTTCTAATTTACTCCTATTATCAATTTTTCTTTGTTCTTGTATCAATTTGAAAAAGCGGGAATGTAAGCTTAGGAGCCAAACCATTTTTGGTGCAGCATCTGGGTAGCACTTGCTGATTGGTGGCTGAATTAAGAATTCTTCTTCTTACCAACCAAAGTACTTAATCCCTTCACTGCTAATACTTTCACACAAGATTTAAAGAGACAGCTCACACCAACACCGTTATATGAATATATGTTTTACCTCTGTGATTACCTTGTATCTAAGACTATACAGAGTGTCCCCTTATTTCAGTTTTTTGACAGACTTGCATTTTAGCAAATTAGTGCTAACTCATAACTCCACGGGAGTGAGCACAATGTTATCTATATGGCACATGAACTAGCACTGTCTAGCTGTGGAAACTGTCAAAATGCACTGAAATAAGAGGCGGCTTCAAGGGCTTAGAAATAAGCATATGAGTCTACCTATGTTTAGCTTTCAAGAGAACAAAGCTAATTTGATGATAAAAGTAAATTGGAAAGGTGTTTAAAATTGCATGCCCTATCTGGATCATGAAAGTTTAAAGGGACACCGAGCCTAAATTTTTTCTTTCATGATTCAAATAGAGCATGCAATTTTAAGAAACTTTCTAATTTACTCCTATTATACATTTTTCTTCATTCTCTTGTTACCTTTATTTGAAAAATAAGACATCTAAGCTAAGGAGCCAGCCATTTTTTAGTTCAGAACAATGGACAGCACTTGTTTATTGGTGGGTGAATTTATCCACCAATCAGCAAGAACAATCCAGGTTGTTCACCAAAAATGGGCCCGATTCTAAACTTACATTCTTGCTTTTCAAATAAAGATACCAATAGAATTAAGAACATTTTATAATAGGAGTAAATTAGAAAGTTGCTTAAAATTGCATGCACTATCTGAATCACAAAAGAAAAATTTGGGTTCAGTGTCCCTTTTAATTTTGACTAGACTGTCACTTTAACCATGAAAGTTTACTTTTGACCTCCTTTTCATGTTCCTTTATTTTTTCAGAACTATACAATGTTCCACAAACATTGTACATCATAATATTAAAGGGACATTAAACATTGTCAAATTAAATAAAGTTTGTTTAATTTTTACTAGACTGTCCCTTTAAAGATGGATGTCAGGATAATTTCCTGAGGTAAATAGTATATTGGATGCTGAGTTAAGATAGTTTATTATTTTTGGGCTACAGAGTAATTTTTGGGCTACAGAGTGGACATATAGTTCATCAGTAAAGCCTGGTGAATATCTAAAATCAAGGTTTAGTATCTTATTGATCAGATGTCATTTATTTTGTTTGCTAGACAGAGTTCATTGGAAGACTTTTAGACCTATGTTGTAAACCTGTCAAATGATTGATGGACAAGAAGTATTACCCAATACACATTTCTAACATCTCAGGATGTGTTTTAATTAAAGATGTTACTGGGTGACCAAATATGACAGACTTTTCATGTCTGGTATTAAAATAATCCCCATGATTTCACTATGTGATTGATCACAAGTGTTTGGTTACTAATACTTAAAGGCATAGAAAAGAAAAAAATAAATGTATGGGTGCATTTAAATTTTCATTATACTTTTATCAGCAAAACTGCTTCTTATAAAAGTTATTACTGTTTTTCTGTGGCGTATGTACATATCTTGTGAGGGCCCATGCACCAGTGTTCAAACACCATGGGGTCTATTTATGTAGGTGCGGACAGACATGATCCGCTATAGCGAATCATGCTCCACCGCACATCGAAAAATGCCGACAGCATATGCTGTCGGCATTTATCATTGCACCAGTAGTTCTTGTGAACTACTGGTGCAATACCGCCCCCTGCAGATTCGCTGCCAATCGGCAGCTAGCAGTGGGTGTCAATCAACCCGATCGTATTCGATCGGGATGATTGCTGTTCGCCACCTCAGAGGTGGCAGACCAGTTAAGGAGCAGCGGTCTTAGGACCACTGCATTTTAACTTCCGCTTCAGTCGGAACTGAGGCGGAGAGGGTCAGAAGCAGCATCCGCTGCTTCATAAATAGACCCCCATGTCTACTCAGAGAGCTGGTACTGGTGTGTATTGCTTCTGGAGACTCACTTTGTATCATACAAGCCACTGCTAAATCTTTCAGAAGATGTGGTCTTGAATAGGAGCACAGGCTTTCACAGGATATGTGCGTATGCCACTGAAAACCAGTGTTAACATTTACGAGAAGTGTTTTTGCTAATAAAAGTATATTGTAAAAATGTTTATTTTTCAAATTGAAATGTACCCATGCACATTTTATTTCTGACATTTCTATCCCTTTAAATACAATTTTAATAAATCCTATAATTTCAGCCAGGTCTTAAGAGCTAGTGTATGGCCTGCTACATTCATTGCCCTCTCCCTGAAAGGGGACTGGCCAGATACTGACCTAAGGCAAAAAAATGTATGTAATGCTGAATTTGCCTAAATAAATTTGACATTTACATGAGAGGACACTGACAACCATTTTACTTCCAATCTCCCTTGAGACAAGAATCTGTGCTGGTGAAGTATTAGGTTCTGTTTTCTCCTTTTTATTTTAAATCTGTTTGCTTTGTGTAATTTTGTTTGTTAATTCTTTTTTGTTTTATATATACACTTTTGATTATAATATAGTAAAGAAATAAATTTAACAGTATTGTGTTTTTAGCTTGAGGTTTGACAAATGTATATTTTTTTACTCTATTAGTCTAAGGTTTAGTGAGGATTTCCCATTTAATAATCCAAGTGTTGGCAGGTGAGATAGTTTGCTATGGGTAGCATTAAAAAGGGGAGTTTGGGGTATTTTATGGGTCTATTACAGACTGCCGAGGGTTTGGAAAACCCATGCACCCACTGAATTAAGTTGCAGGCTTGCCTGGAGGGCCTTGGCTGTTACAACCTTGTTAAAGTTGAAGGGTTGGTTAACTCTCTACATCCCAAACTGGTGACACTAGCAGGGTCTGTTAACCCTTTCCATCACAAAGGCCCTACATATTTCTCCATAACCTCTCAACTTTACCATCTGCTTCTATTCCCTACTCTATTGGCCACTGCATTATTTCCTGTTTCTGGTTAGATACCTCAATATGTAGTTTTTCTAAGTATATCTTTGCTAGTTCAGTCACTCATTATTTGTATCTCTGTCTTCCTTTGTCAGTTGGTAGCCTTGTGGCTCTGTTCCTAGTTGTCTTATTTTCTATTTATACAATTGTTCATTCTGAAACGTAATCAACTAACTTGCCTTTCAGTAACATTGCTGCACAAGTCTATCCAATCTTTATTTGGACCTTTTTCTTCTAACTTGACACTTGCTTTCAGTAATAACATCTTGAATGTCACACCACAACCTGTAATTTAACATGTCCATATCTGATCAAATTAACTGGATGTCTCTAGTACATCAGGTATTCCCTGTTGATAATACTGTTAATCCTATTTGTGTTAACCAAGCCTGATGTCATCTTTGACTCCAGATTCCACCTCAAAATCTTACATCCAGCAACACACCTAGTATTTTCAACTTGTATAAAATAAATGAATTAGACATGTGCGATTCGTTTCGGATTTATTCGGAAATTCGGAAAATTCTGTAAATTCGGAGATTCGGATCGATTCGAATGTCCAAATTAAAATACTTACGAATCTACCGAATTAATCCAAATTAGCTGCCGTATCTACCGAATAAATCCGAATTAGCTCGGTAAAATTCGGCATTCCCCCATAGGAAACAATGGGGCAGTTTCGGCTGAAAAAAAACCTAACACCTGAAAAAAAGCAGCGTTCAGCTCTTAACGCAGCCCCATTGTTTCCTATGGGGAAACACTAAGTCTAAACCTAACACCCTAAATAGTAAAAGATTTTTAAAGGTGGCGCTTCAATAGCTTTAAGTATTAAAAACTATGGACTTAAATAATATGATCAAGTTACTAGTCCCTTCAAATAATATATATGACCCTTCAAATAATATATATGACCCAAAATTAAAGGTGGTAATATCAAATTGAACAAGTTGCTTACATTAGCTGAACCACCAAAGAAGATTCAACAACAAATTCAACACAAATATTTTTCTACGCGTTTCACCCAGTTTAGAAAGCTGTGTATATATTACCAAAGAAAGACTATCTTCTACACCGGGAGGTTTGAAAGCTATTCATTTTGAAGCTTTAAAGACTGTACACCGGAGCTGTTTGAAAGCAGTATATTTCACCCCTGCGTACACTGAAGTACTAAGAGCAGGAGCCGTGGAGGAAAAACTACCAGTTGAATAGAGGTGACTTGCGCAAGTCCGAGGATAACCGGAACCGACTACCATCTGCAGTTTGGAGAGCCGTTACAGAGAGGCACCCCGGATCTTGGAGAGAAAATGCCGGAGGGTGAGATCACCTGCATAGCAGGTCACATACATTTCCACCCTAAGCATTTGAAATCTGCCATTATAGATTTGTGCCAGTGAACTGTGCTCGAAATTTATACATAGCGGAACAGAAGAAATTAAAAATAGAGGCTGGCCACCACTGTTTATACTTTATCACCGCAATATATATTTCTAAGAAAATCCTGTACCAATATAGACATTTCATTTATATCCTTAATCACAGGCACACATCAAGTGTCTATATAAAAACGCTTATCTCTATCTGACCTAAAGTAAGAAAAAGAAAAAAAAGGGTCTCATCTACTGTATTAAGATATCCAATTTAAACAATTGTTTCGTCTACCCGTATTTGCACTTAAGAACATAAAGTTTCTTGTGTTCACTTATTGGATTAAAAGATCCAGTCCTAGGAAAGAACAATTTTTTATCTCCACAGACTTTTTTCTGGGCTCTCTTTCATTGTTTTATTTTTATTTATGTTTTTATACACATTTTTTATATAGATTTTTAATTTAATTTGTTTTATAAGTTGATCAACTTTAGAAGATATTTCGATTAATTGCATTTATAAGTATGTATTATTAATTTTTTATATATTATTAAATAACCACTTTAAAAATATTTGTGTTGAATTTGTTGTTGAATCTTCTTTGGTGGTTCAGCTAATGTAAGCAACTTGTTCAATTTGATATTACCACCTTTAATTTTGGGTCATATATATTATTTGAAGGGTCATATATATTATTTGAAGGGACTAGTAACTTGATCATATTATTTAAGTCCATAGTTTTTAATACTTAAAGCTATTGAAGCGCCACCTTTAAAAATCCTTTACTATTTGCTGTACTGTCTATAACCAGGAAGGCTTAAGTATTTTAAGTCCAGCGCTATAAACTTATTTTTAAACCAATAGTAAACCTAACACCCTAACACGAACCCCGAGTCTAAACACCCCTAATCTAACACTTATTAACCCCTAATCTGCCGCCCCCGCTATCGCTGACACCTACATTATCTTATTAACCCCTAATCTGCCGCTCCGGACACCGCCGCCACCTACATTATACCTATGTACCCCTAATCTGCTGCCCCTAACATCGTAGACACCTACATAATATTTATTAACCCCTAATCTGCCCCCCCAACGTCGCCGCAACCTAACTACATTTATTAACCCCTAATCTGCCGACCGGACCTCGCCGCTACTATAATAAATGTATTAACCCCTAAACCACCACACTCCCACCTTGCAAACCCTATAATAAATTTTATTAACTCCTAATCTGCCCCCCCCCAACCTAACTACAAGCATTAACCCCGAATCTGTCGACCGGACACCGCCGCCACCTACATTATAGCTATGAACCCCTAATCTGCTGTCCCTAACATCGCCTTCCCCTATATTATATTTATTAACCCCTAATCTGCCCCCCCAATGTCGCCGCAACCTAACTACAATAATTAACCCCTAATCTGCCGACCGGACATCGCCGCCACTATAATAAATGTATTAACCCCTAAACCGCCGCACTCCCACCTCGCAAACACTATAATACATTTCATTAACCCCTAATCTGCCCCCCCAACGTCGCCGCAACCTAACTACAAGTATTAACCCCTAATCTGCCAACCGGACATTGCCGCCACGATTAATAAATGTATTAACCCCTAAACCGCTGCACTCCCGCCTCGCAAACACTATAATACATTTTATTAACCCCTAATCTGCCCTCCCTAACATCGCCGCCACTTACCTATAATTATTAACCCCTAATCTCCCGCCCCCAACGTCGCCGCTACTATAATAAAGTTATTAACCCCTAAACCTAAGTCTAACCCTAACCCTAACACCCCCCTAACTTAAATATAATTTAAATAAAACTAAATAAATTTACTATAATTAAATAAATTAATCCTATTTAAAACTAAATACTTACCTGTAAAATAAACCCTAATATAGCTACAATATAACTAATAGTTACATTGTAGCTATTTTAGGATTTATATTTTTTTCACAGGCAACTTTGTATTTATTTTAACTAGGTACAATAGCTATTAAATAGTTAATAACTATTTTATAACTACCTAGCTAAAATAAATACAAATTTACCTGTAAAATAAATCCTAACCTAAGTTACAATTACACCTAACAATATACTATCATTAAATTAATTAAATAAATTAATTCTATTTAAAACTAAATACTTACCTGTAGCTATTTTAGGATTTATATTTATTTTACAGGCAACTTTGTATTTATTTTAACTAGGTACAATAGTTATTAAATAATTATTTACTATTTAATAGCTACCTAGTTAAAATAATTAAAAAATGACCTGTAAAATAAATCCTAACCTAAGTTACAATTAAACCTAACACTACACTATCATTAAATAAATTAAATAAATCAACTACAAGTACCTACAATTAAATACAATTAAATAAACTAAACTAAATTACAAAAAATAAAAAAATATTACAAGAATTTTAAACTAATTACACCTAATCTAAGCCCCCTAATAAAATAACAAAGCCCCCCAAAATAAAAAATGCCCTACCCTATACTAAATTACAAAAGTTAACAGCTCTATTACCTTACCAGCCCTTAAAAGGGCCTTTTGCGGGACATTCCCCAAAGAAAACAGCTCTTTTGCCTGTAAAAAAAAAACACAATACCACCCCCCAACATTACAACCCACCACCCACATACCCCTACTCTAACCCAAACCCCCCCTTAAATAAACCTAACACTAAGCCCCTGAAGATCTCCCTACCTTGAGTCGTGTTCACCCAGCCGGGCCGAAGTCTTCATCCGATGGGGCAGAAGAGGACATCCAGACTGGCAGAAGTCTTCATCCAAGCGGGGCAAGAAGAGGTCTTCCATCCATCAGAAGTCTTCATCCAGACGGCATCTTCTATCTTCATCCATCCGGAGCGGAGCGGCAGCATCCTGAAGACATCCGACGCAGAGCATCTTCTTCTTTCTTGATCCGACGACTAAATGCCGGTACCTTTAAGTGACGTCATCCAAGATGGTGTCCCTTGAATTCCGATTGGCTGATAGGATTCTATCAGCCAATCGGAATTAAGGTAGGAAAAATCTGATTGGCTGATTCAATCAGCCAATCAGATTGAAGTTCAATCTGATTGGCTGATCCAATCAGCCAATCAGATTGACCTCGCATTCTATTGGCTGTTTCGATCCTTTTAAGGGCTGGTAAAGTAATAGAGCTGTTAACTTTAGTAATTCAGTATAGGGTAGGACATTTTTTTATTTTGGGGGGCTTTGTTATTTTATTAGGGGGCTTAGATTAGGTGTAATTAGTTTAAAATTCTTGTAATATTTTTTTATTTTTTGTAATTTAGTGTTTGTTTTTTTGTACTTTAGTTTAGTTTATTTAATTGTATTTAATTGTAGGTACTTGTAGTTAATTTATTTAATTTATTTAATGATAGTGTAGTGTTAGGTTTAATTGTAACTTAGGTTAGGATTTATTTTACAGGTAATTTTGTAATTATTTTAACTAGGTAGCTATTAAATAGTAAATAATTATTTAATAACTATTGTACCTAGTTAAAATAAATACAAAGTTGCCTGTAAAATAAATATAAATCCTAAAATAGCTACAATGTAACTATTAGTTATATTGTAGCTATATTAGGGTTTATTTTACAGGTAAGTATTTAGTTTAAATAGGATTAATTTATTTAATTATAGTAAATTTATTTAGTTTAATTTAAATAATATTTAAGTTAGGGGGGTGTTAGGGTTAGGGTTAGACTTAGGTTTAGGGGTTAATAACTTTATTATAGTAGCGGCGACGTTGGGGGCGGGAGATTAGGGGTTAATAATTGTAGGTAGGTGGCGGCGATGTTAGGGAGGGCAGATTAGGGGTTTATAAAATTTATTATAGTGTTTGCGAGGCGGGAGTACGGCGGTTTAGGGGTTAATACATTTATTAATCGTGGCGGCGATGTCTGGTTGGCAGATTAGGGGTTAATACTTGTAGTTAGGTTGCGGCGACGTTGGGGGGGGGGCAGATTAGGGGTTAATTAAATTTATTATAGTGTTTGTGAGGCGGGAGTGCGGCGGTTTAGGGGTTAATACATTTATTATAGTGGCGGCGATGTCCGGTCGGCAGATTAGGGGTTAATACTTGTAGTTAGGTTGTGGCGACATTGGGGTGGGGCAGATTAGGGGTTAATAACTATAATGTAGGTGTCGGCGATGTTAGGGACAGCAGATTAGGGGTTCATAGCTATAATGTAGGTGGCAGCGGTGTCCGGTCGGCAGATTAGGGGTTAAATCATTTTATTATAGGGTTTGCAATGTGGGGGGCCCTCGGTTTAGTGGTTCATAGGTAGTTTATGGGTGTTAGTGTACTTTGTAGCACTGTAGTTAAGAGCTTTATGTTCCGGCGTTAGCCCATAAAGCTCTTAACTACTGACTTTATTCGGTAGATTCGGATGGCCGTGTATTAGACTAGTATTATGTACAGTATATTAGGTTTTAGTTTATATCACTCTGCTATGGGTTACACCTTATACAGTACATAATACTAGTCTAATACACAGCATATCCCACCTAACACATACCGAATTTCCGAATTTCGGAACCGAATCGAACCGAATCGAACCAAATTCAGCCGAATTTATTCGAATCTGAATAAATCCGAAACGAATTCATTCAAATTTTGCCGAATTCGAATCGATCCACCCGAAATTTGAAAAATCCGTATCAATCCGAACCGAATTTTTTCGCCATGCACATGTCTAAAATGAATCTTTTTCTGAATACTACTGAAAAACAGGCAATCTCTAGGATGTACTTAGCCAAAATTAAGCTATATAGCAGGGTCTCACCTACTTTAACCCTTTTGTTACACACCTCATTTTCTTCACCATTATAGACTTAATTAAAAGTACTTGAAAACTCTACCTCCAACACATTTCAATAATTTTCAATAAAGCACCCACTAAACCTTTTTATCTGATGTGAAACTACACTCACATCATATATTAAATTATATTAAGATAACACTTATTCTTTTTATTTCCTGGAGCTGTTTCAGATACTTCTAAACAAATATCTTTTAAAAAAAAGGATATGCAATGTATTAAGCCACAATACTTATGTTACTCCCAACTTCTCTTATTAAAAGCAATTCATGTTGTCTATACCCAAGTTTGTTGTACATCTTCCTAATTGTACAAATAACTTATTTCAATTGTAAGATTTTGTGTGTGTGTGTGTGTGTGTAAGATGAGTACTTTATAGTATTGTATAAAGGATGATGCTGTAACATTGTATAAATAGAGGAGACTGTATAATGTTTTATAAATAAAGGATGTAAGATGACGACAAATACATTTTCAAACACTTCTAGGTCTAGAGGACTTTTAAATACATGGGTGATATATATGGCTCCAAAAACCATAGGGGTATTACTCCTGAAAAAAACATTTATGCTTTCTTCATTAATTTATTTCATGATGTTAGAGTCTACTAATCGTCACGTGTGGGAATATTTCTCTCTTGACCACTAGGGGGAGGCAAAAGACACCCCAACACAGCAGAGCTTTAAATCCCTCTCACTTCCCATGATCCTCAGTCTTACATATAGCCAAGTAGATTAGGAAACAAGAAAAGACGGAAAGAAAAAGAAATGCAAACAGTACTGTTGCCACCTGAACATACAAAAACATAATAGAGTGTGCAGCTCATGAACTCTCACCATCATAAAATTAATTAATCTATCATCAGGTAAGAATATATTTTGTTTTCTTCAATCAGATGGTGAGAGTCCATGAGTCATCGCGTGTGGGAATCAATACCCAAGCAGTGGAGCCCACAAGACCACTGGGAAAAAAAGGGAGGGGGGGGGAACAGTAAAGGCAGGACTTTACTAATGAGGCACTAGGGCCTGCAGAACATTCCTCCTAAAAGCAGCCTCAGTAGAAGCATAAAAATGTGATAAACCATTAAAAAGTGTGTAAAGAAGACCAAGTAGCTGCTTTACAAATTTGATCAATAAAAGTCCCAATAGAAAGGCCTAAGAAGTAGCAATTGCTTTGCTGGAATGAGCAATAATGTGCTCAACCTTAGTTTTCCCCATGACCAAATAAGCCTTGTGAATGAAAGATATGAGCCAAGCTGCTAAAGTAAAAGCCATAGCGTTTAGACTTTTGGGAGCCCCAGAACAATAAGAGAAGAAGAAAGTCTGAAATCTTTTGTGGCTTCCACAAATTTAGAGCTAAAAGTTAAGGAAAGGATGCTCCTTATAATTCTTAGGAGTCGGACAAAAACAAGGAACCACAATTTCCTTATTGATAAATGATACCTTAGAAAAGAATACACCCTTATCTTGATGACAAATAAGAAAAGGGAGGGTTAGAAAGCTGAAAGCTCAGAAACTCACATTGCAATGTAATAGCTAGAAGAAGAATTTTTTTTATATCTTACCTGATAAATTAATTTCTTACATGGTGGCGAGAGTCCACGACCTGTTACATATGGGATATACATTCCTACCAAGAGAAGGAGGAGTTTCCCAAACCCCAAAAAAGCATTTAAAACCACCTCACTCATACCTTAGTTTGACGTATAGCCAAATGGTGAGGTATTTAAGAGTAAAAGCCAAAATTAGGAGCAAGGAAAAATAAGTGCCTAAACAAAAAATAGCCACAAACGGGTGGAGGCTTGTGTACTCTCGCCACCGTAAAAGAAATTTATTTATCAGGTAAGATATAAATTATGATTTCTTTCATATAGGTAGCAAGAGTCCACGACCTTTTACATATGAAATCTAATGCCCAAGATGTGGAAGTGCATGAGTAACAATAAAGGGAGGGATTGAAAAAAATAGCTTTTTTGCTGAGAAGCTTTTTTTGGATCAGGACGCAAGGAGGGAACAACAATTTCCTTATTAAAGTTGTGTGAGGAAACAACTTTAGGTAAAAATGTAAATCTAGTCTACAAAAAGCTTTATCTTGATGGAATATCAGATAAGGAGACTCACAAGAGAGCAAGCAATTCAGAAACTCTTCTAGCAGAAGAGATGGTCAAAAGAATACACTTTCCATGTAAGTAGTGTAATGTCCAATTTATGCATAGACTCAAAGGGAGGAGCCTGTAAAATATTTAATAATAGGTTAAGACTCCAAGGAGGAGAAATAGGGGCCGATTTACTAAAGTGCGGACGGACATGATACGATGCAGCGTATCATGTCCGCTGCACGTCGATAAATGCCGACAGCCTACGCTGGTGAACTGCTTGTGCAATGCTGCCCCCTACAGATTCACAGCCAATCGGCCGCTAGCAGGGGGTGTCAATCAGCCTGATCGTATAGGATCAGGCGGATTAAAGACCGCAGTCTCAGAGGCATCGGACAAGTTATGGAGCAGCGTTTTTTAGACCTCTGCTTCGTAAGTCCATTTGGAGCTTGATCATTCGGCCCCATAGGCTTAATAACAAGGTTTATCGAGATTAAAGCCTGGATAAAAACAAACAATCACCAGGAAGGTTAGCAATCTTCATATAAAATAATACAGAAAGCAGATATTTATCATTTTAAAGAATTGAAAGATAAACCTTTATCTATACCATATCCTGCAAAAACTGAAGAATTCTAGGAATTCTTAAAGAATGCCAAGAATAATCACAGCTGATATACCACAAAATATAAGTTTCCAAACTTTGTGATACATTTTCCTAGAAACCGGCTTTCAAGACTGAACCAGAGAATCCTCTATGATTGAGAACTAAGCGTTCAATTTCCATGCCATCAAGTATAGACACTTAAGGTCCCTTCTTCCATCCAGATCTAGAGACACAAGGTCTAGCCTTAGACAAAGAGGCCATGGTGGGCAACTGGACATTTGGACCAGGTCCACATATCAAATCCTGTGTGGCCACGGTAGGGCTATTAAGATTACAAATGACTGTTCCAATTTTATCTTGGAAATCACTCTGGAGAGTTTTAATCAGAGGGGGAAATATATCAGCAGGCTGGAAAGACCAAGGAACTGCTAGAGCATCCAATGACCTCGTTTGTTGTTGAAATGAGAGGCCATCAGATCTATTTCTGGTAGGCCCCAGTTTTTTACAATCAGAATACATCTTGGTGGAGAGAGACCACTCTCCTGAATGTAGGGATTGAGGACTGAGGTAATCTTCCTTCCAGTTGTCTACACCTTAAATGTGACTCGCAGTGATGAGGCAAGAATTGGTTTCTGCCCAAGAGAGGATTCAAGATACTTCTATCATGGCTATGGAACTGAGAGTTCCCCCTTGATGATTGACATAAGCTACTGTCGTAATATTGTCTGTCTGAGATAAGGCTCCCTTTTTAATAGAGGCCAAGCCTGAAGGGACCTGAAGGGTGCAGTGAGTTCCAAAACATTCATTGGTAACCTCGCTTCCTGAGGATTCCAAACTCCTTGTGCTGTCAGACCTCCAAGACAGCTCCCCAACCTGAAAGACTTGCATATGTGGTGATCACAGACTAGGTCAGATGAGCAAAAGAAGCCCCTGAATAATAGATTGATGATTTATCCACCAAGTAAGGGATATGTGCATGCTGGGATCTAAGAATATAACTTGGGATATCAGAGTATAATCCTAGCACCATAGACACAGCATACAAAGCTGAAGAGGTCTTTGCATCCGAACAGATGGAATTTGCATCCGAAGCTGCAATCATGAGACCTAGTACATCCATACACAGAGCCATTGAAGAGAATGAGAGAGACAGAAGGTTCAGACAAGCTGATATCAATGTTATTTGTCTCTGTTCTGTCAGGGAAAGAGTCATGGACACTAAATCTGGAAACCTAAAAAGGTAACCTTTGTCTGAGGAATCAAGGAACTATTTGGTAAATGGATTTTCTAACCATGTCTTTGAAGAAAAAAACAATAGTTTTGTTTTGTGTTAAATTCTGCTAAATGTGAAGTTTGAGCTAGTAACAAGATATCTTCCAGGTAAGGAAATACTGCAATACCCTGAGCTCTGAATACAGATAAAAGGGCACGGAGAACCATGGTATATATTCTTGAAGCTGTAGCTAGACCAAACTAAAGAGCAACAAACTGACAATGTTGTTCCAGAAAAGAAAACCTCAGAAACTGGTAATGTTCTGGGTGAATTGGGATGTGAAGGTCAGCATCCTGTAAATATATTGTGGACATAAAGTGACCTTGTTGAATAAAAGGCAGAATAGACCTGAGTTTCCACCTTGGTATTCTTACAAATTTGTTAAGAGTTTTAAGATCCAAATTTGGTCTGAAAGTGTTCCTTCTTTGGTACAATGAAGAGATTTTGAATAAAATCCCATCCCCTGTTCCTGCAAAGGAACTGGAACAATTACTCCCATATCTTCCAGATCTGAGACAGATAGAAGAAAAGCTTGAGCTTTTATTGGATGTTTTTCAGAAAGCTTGTAACCAAGCTTTTTGAAAAAGGTTTAATCTGCCCCTACCAGTAATACTGGGTTGGGGGCCATACCTGCATGCTGTCATAGGGACTGGATTAGATTTCTTATTCTGTTTGAATTTGTACCAATTTGAAGTGGGTCTCCAGACTGAGCCAGAGGGTTTAAAGGGATAGTAAACACCAAAAATGTTATTGTTTAAAAAGATATATAATCCCTTTATTTACCACTCCATTTCACAGTTTTGCATAACCAACACTGTTATAGAATTATACTTTTTTCCTCTGTAATTACCTTGTATCTAAGCTTCTGCTGACTGCCTCCTTATCTCAAATCTTTTGACAGACTTGCATTTCAGGCAATTAGTGAAACACATGAACCAACGCTCTTCAAGGTCTTAGAAATTATATTATATGAGCCTACCTAGGTTTAGCATTCAACTAAGAATACCAAGAGAACAAAACAAATTTGATAATAAAAGTAAATAAGAAAGTTGTTTAAAACTACAAGCCCTATCTGAATCATGAAAGCTTAACTTGGACTTTACTATCCCTTTAAGTGAGGAGTCAGTTTTCTGTTCCCTATTCTGACAAAAGGAATGAAAATGATTAGGAGCTTTAAATTTACCTTTTGACTTTTTGTCTTGGGGGGAGCTCCTTTACCTCCAGTAATAGTAGAAATAATAGAATCCAGTTAAGACCCAAACAATTTCGTTAATTGGAAAGAAAGAGATAACCTAGTTTTAGACACCATGTCAATATTCCAGGATTTAAGCCACAGGGCTCTCCTGGTAAGCATAGGTAGAGTCATGCATTTGATATTAATTTTCATACAAATGCTGCATCGCAAATAAAATTGTTTGCATTTTGAAGTAAATTCAATAGATTAGAATAGTCAGGGTCAGTTGACCAGTGCTGTGCTAGACTGTTTAACCAGCAAGTAGAAGCAGCAGCCACGTCAGCAATAGATATAGCTGGTCTAAGTATATAGCCAGTATGTAGAAATGCCCTTCTTAGATAAGATTCAAGTTTTCTGTCCAGAGGGTCTTTAGATAAATGTACTTATATTCCTTTAGAAGACATTACTTTTACAGTGGGAATGGCCCCCATCAACTTTGGGAATCGTTTCCGTTAACTCTAAGGCCTAGATTTAGAGTTCGGCGGTAGCCGTCAAAACCAGCGTTAGAGGCTCCTAACGCTGGTTTTGGGCGCCCGCTGGTATTTGGAGTCAGTGATTAAAGGGTCTAACGCTCACTTTTCAGCCGCGACTTTTCCATACCGCAGATCCCCCTACGCCATTTGCGTAGCCTATATTTTCAATGGGATCTTTCTAACGCTGGTATTTAGAGTCGTTTCTGCAGTGAGCGTTAGAGCTCTAACGACAAGATTCCAGCCGCCTGAAAATAGCAGGAGTTAAGAGCTTTCTGGCTAACGCCGGTTTATAAAGCTCTTAACTACTGTACCCTAAAGTACACTAACACCCATAAACTACCTATGTACCCCTAAACCGAGGTCCCCCCACATCGCCGCCACTCGATTAAAATTTTTAACCCCTAATCTGCCGACCGCCACCTACGTTATACTTATGTACCCCTAATCTGCTGCCCCTAACACCGCCGACCCCTGTATTATATCTATTAACCCCTAACTTGCCCCCCACAACGTCGCCGCAAGCTACTTAAAATAATTAACCCCTAATCTTCCGACCGCAAATCGCCGCCACCTACGTTATCCCTATGTACCCCTAATCTGCTACCCCTAACATCGCCGACCCCTATGTTATATTTATTAACCCCTAATCTGCCCCCCACAACGTCGCCGACACCTACCTACACTTATTAACCCCTAATCTGCCGAGCGGACCTGAGCGCTACTATAATAAAGTTATTAACCCCTAATCCGCCTCACTAACCCTATCATAAATAGTATTAACCCCTAATCTGCCCTCCCTAACATCGCCGACACCTACCTTCAATTATTAACCCCTAATCTGCCGACCGGAGCTCACCGCTATTCTAATAAATGTATTAACCCCTAAAGCTAAGTCTAACCCTAACACTAACACCCCCCTAAGTTAAATATAATTTTTATCTAACGAAATAAATTAACTCTTATTAAATAAATAATTCCTATTTAAAGCTAAATACTTACCTGTAAAATACATCCTAATATAGCTACAATATAAATTATAATTATATTATAGCTATTTTAGGATTAATATTTATTTTACAGGCAACTTTGTAATTATTTTAACCATGTACAATAGCTATTAAATAGTTAAGAACTATTTAATAGTTACCTAGTTAAAATAATTACAAATTTACCTGTAAAATAAATCCTAACCTAAGATATAATTAAACCTAACACTACCCTATCAATAAAATAATTAAATAAACTACCTACAATTACCTACAATTAACCTAACACTACACTATCAATAAATTAATTAAACACAATTGCTACAAATAAATAAAATTAAATAAACTATCTAAAGTACAAAAAATAAAAAAGAACTAAGTTACAGAAAATAATAAAATATTTACAAACATAAGAAAAATATTACAACAATTTTAAACTAATTACACCTACTCTAAGCCCCCTAATAAAATAACAAAGCCCCCCAAAATAAAAAATTCCCTACCCTATTCTAAAATACAAATATTACAAGCTCTTTTACCTTACCAGCCCTGAACAGGGCCCTTTGCGGGGCATGCCCCAAGAATTTCAGCTCTTTTGCCTGTAAAAAAAAACATACAATACCCCCCCCCCCAACATTACAACCCACCACCCACATACCCCTAATCTAACCCAAACCCCCCTTAAATAAACCTAACACTACCCCCCTGATGATCTTCCTACCTTGTCTTCACCATGCCAGGTTCACCGATCCGTCCTGGCTCCAAGATCTTCATCCAACCCAAGCGGGGGCTAGACATCCACTGAAGAAGTCCAGAAGAGGGTCCAAAGTCTTCCTCCTATCCGGCAAGAAGAGGACATCCGGACCGGCAAACATCTTCTCCAAGCGGCATCTTCTATCTTCTTCCATCCGATGACGACCGGCTCCATCTTGAAGACCTCCAGCGCGGATCCATCCTCTTCTTCCGACGACTAGACGACGAATGACGGTTCCTTTAAGGGACGTCATCCAAGATGGCGTCCCTCGAATTCCGATTGGCTGATAGGATTCTATCAGCCAATCGGAATTAAGGTAGGAATTTTCTGATTGGCTGATGGAATCAGCCAATCAGAATATAGTTCAATCCGATTGGCTGATCCAATCAGCCAATCAGATTGAGCTCGCATTCTATTGGCTGTTCCAATCAGCCAATAGAATGCGAGCTCAATCTGATTGGCTGATTGGATCAGCCAATCGGATTGAACTATATTCTGATTGGCTGATTCCATCAGCCAATCAGAAAATTCCTACCTTAATTCCGATTGGCTGATAGAATCCTATCAGCCAATCGGAATTCGAGGGACGCCATCTTGGATGACGTCCCTTAAAGGAACCGTCATTCGTCGTCTAGTCGTCGGAAGAAGAGGATGGATCCGCGCTGGAGGTCTTCAAGATGGAGCCGGTCGTCATCGGATGGAAGAAGATAGAAGATGCCGCTTGGAGAAGATGTTTGCCGGTCCGGATGTCCTCTTCTTGCCGGATAGGAGGAAGACTTTGGACCCTCTTCTGGACTTCTTCAGTGGATGTCTAGCCCCCGCTTGGGTTGGATGAAGATCTTGGAGCCAGGACGGATCGGTGAACCTGGCATGGTGAAGACAAGGTAGGAAGATCATCAGGGGGGTAGTGTTAGGTTTATTTAAGGGGGGTTTGGGTTAGATTAGGGGTATGTGGGTGGTGGGTTGTAATGTTGGGGGGGGGGGTATTGTATGTTTTTTTTTACAGGCAAAAGAGCTGAAATTCTTGGGGCATGCCCCGCAAAGGGCCCTGTTCAGGGCTGGTAAGGTAAAAGAGCTTGTAATATTTGTATTTTAGAATAGGGTAGGGAATTTTTTATTTTGGGGGGCTTTGTTATTTTATTAGGGGGCTTAGAGTAGGTGTAATTAGTTTAAAATTGTTGTAATATTTTTCTTATGTTTGTAAATATTTTATTATTTTCTGTAACTTAGTTCTTTTTTATTTTTTGTACTTTAGATAGTTTATTTAATTTTATTTATTTGTAGCAATTGTGTTTAATTAATTTATTGATAGTGTAGTGTTAGGTTAATTGTAGGTAATTGTAGGTAGTTTATTTAATTATTTTATTGATAGGGTAGTGTTAGGTTTAATTATATCTTAGGTTAGGATTTATTTTACAGGTAAATTTGTAATTATTTTAACTAGGTAACTATTAAATAGTTCTTAACTATTTAATAGCTATTGTACATGGTTAAAATAATTACAAAGTTGCCTGTAAAATAAATATTAATCCTAAAATAGCTATAATATAATTATAATTTATATTGTAGCTATATTAGGATGTATTTTACAGGTAAGTATTTAGCTTTAAATAGGAATTATTTATTTAATAAGAGTTAATTTATTTCGTTAGATAAAAATTATATTTAACTTAGGGGGGTGTTAGTGTTAGGGTTAGACTTAGCTTTAGGGGTTAATACATTTATTAGAATAGCGGTGAGCTCCGGTCGGCAGATTAGGGGTTAATAATTGAAGGTAGGTGTCGGCGATGTTAGGGAGGGCAGATTAGGGGTTAATACTATTTATGATAGGGTTAGTGAGGCGGATTAGGGGTTAATAACTTTATTATAGTAGCGCTCAGGTCCGCTCGGCAGATTAGGGGTTAATAATTGTAGGTAGGTGTCGGCGACGTTGTGGGGGGCAGATTAGGGGTTAATAAATATAACATAGGGGTCGGCGATGTTAGGGCAGCAGATTAGGGGTACATAGGGATAACGTAGGTGGCGGCGGTTTACGGAGCGGCAGATTAGGGGTTAAAAGTGTAATGCAGGGGTCAGCGATAGCGGGGGCGGCAGATTAGGGGTTAATAAGTGTAAGGTTAGGGGTGTTTAGACTCGGGGTACATGTTAGGGTGTTAGGTGCAGACGTAGGAAGTGTTTCCCCATAGGAAACAATGGGGCTGCGTTAGGAGCTGAACGCTGCTTTTTTGCAGGTGTTAGGTTTTTTTTTCAGCTCAAACAGCCCCATTGTTTCCTATGGGAGAATCGTGCACGAGCACGTTTTTGATGCCGGCCGCGTCCGTAAGCAACTCTGGTATCGAGAGTTGCATTTGCGGTAAAAATGCTCTACGCTCCTTTTTTGGAGCCTAACGCAGCATTTGTTTGAACTCTCGATACCAGAGTTAAATTTATGGTGCGGCCAGAAAAAAAACCCGCGGAGCGTTAACAGCCCTTTTACCGCCGAACTCTAAATCTAGGCCCAGGTTAGCAGCAGGTAACAGATATAGTTTTTTAAAACCTTGTAAAAGGGTTAAGAGAGACACCTGATTTAGACCATTTCTTAGCAATCATGTTAGAGACAGCATAAGGAATAGGGAAAATCTAAGGGAGATTGACAACAGGTTTACATACTGAATATAAACTATTACAGAAGGTTTAGATTATTAAATCCCTAAAGTGACTAAGGGGTATATTTATCAAAGTGCGAGCGGACATGATACAATGTGTTTATCATTCCACAAGCAGTTCACCAGAACTGCTTGTGCAATACCGCCCCCTGCAGATTCGCGGCCAATCTGCCGCTAGCAGGGGGTGTCAATCGACCTGTTCGTATTCGATCTGGTTGATTTCTGTCTGCCACCTCAGAGCAGGTGGACAAGTTATGGAGCAGTGGTCTTTAGACAGCTGCTTCATAACTTCTGTTTCCAGCGAGCCTTCAGGCTCGCCGGAAACAATGGGCATCAAGCTCCATTCGGACCTTAATAATTCGGCCCCTAAGACTTCCATCAATAGAGAATTAAATTTCAATTTTAAATAAAAAAGGAGGAATTATCAAGTAATCCTCATCGTTCAAAGAGACTTCAGTATTTTGTAGGTCAGGACTTTTATTTCTCATAGAAGGTAATATTTGCTTATTTGAAGGCGTTAGTGCAGCCATGGTCTTTGTGATGGCGGTAGTAATTCATTTTTTCATTGCTGGAGGTACTCCATCTACATCTTTCTGTAAGGAAGAAACAGTAGTAAGGAATAAGCTCAATAAGCTAATTCAGTTTATTTAAGATAAGTCCACTTAGCTTTGGTAGAAAAGTTTTCAGTAGACTCAGTTCCTATGGTAAATTTAAGGACAGATTGGTGCTGCTCCATTACAAGCCCCTTAAAGGGACATTAGAAACTCAATTTTTTATTTGCATAAATATTTTGTAGATGATCTATTTATATAGCTCATAATGTTTTGTTTTTTTTAAATGTATAGTTTTGCTTATTTTCAAATAACATTGCTCTGATTTTAAGACTCCTAACCAAGCCCCAAAGTTTTATGAGAATACTGTCAGCCCCTTACTCCAGCTTGCTCCTGTTTGTGTAAAGGGTCTTTTCCTATGCAAAAGAAGGGGGGTGTCTTATTTCCCACGTGCAATGGGATTTCCAGCTACCTTTTCAACAGAGCTAAACTGAGAGCTTCGAAATAAGTTTTTAAACAGTTTTATATTGGTTTTTTATATAAGTATCTGTGCATCTTATTCTTTATGGTAGTGTCTATTACATGCAGTTATATGAAAATTAGTGTATACTGTCCCTTTAAGGCAAGCTTTTTGAGGAAAGGATATAATATATATATACCCTTTATATAGCTTTGCATGGACGTTAAAGCGGTAAGCAGTGTAGGCTAGGTAAGCATTAACTTTTAACATGACCGATTTTTAGTTAACATTTTATTTGGAAAAAAGCACGCTAGTGTTCGATGTGCGCATATACAAGAATGTGTGTTTAGATTGCGCATGGTTAAGTGCGGGTTTGTTAACCTGAAAATGTTGACGCGCATTTCCAACGGTTAATCCGATGTGCGTGTACTATGGTGAGCTAACCTGACGAGTATTTTAAGCATCAGATTCAATGGGCACAAACTGGAATGCATTTACGAGTTTGAAACATTTTCACGTAAAAAAGGCAAGGGGAATAGTGAGTATCTGCCCCAGGTCCATATATACACATATACATATATAGTTAAACTTTTAAACATTAAAAAGTGCCCGTAAACATAGCTGTTTTTTTTAAAAAATATATAAAACATACTTACCCATAGACACTCGTCCGCTTAGTAGCAAATGGCCAAACCAGTACTGAAACATATCAACAGAGGTATTGAAATAGGATTATAACGTTGATCTGTAAAGGGAGGCAGAAGACGAGTCCCTGAGACCAAATTTAAAAGAGCCTATGAAATATTTCTCATGAGGCAAAAACATTGTATCAAAAGGCAGTACTCAAATCACATCCTTCCAACAAGCACTGTACTCTGAGTTGAACTGGGCTTTAATATGCTCTGAAGTGCCTGTCACTGAAGAAATTAAGCACATTGTTATGCTTTGACCACCTCCAATGGAGGCAAAGTAAAAACTAAGGTATAAATGAGGTGGGGGAGGTTTTATAGTTTTTTTGGGGTTTGGGAAACTTTGCCTCCTCTTGGTAGGAATGTATATCCCATATGTAACAGGTCTTGTACTCTCGACAGCTATATGAAAGAAACATGTGTATACACACAAACATACACTATATGGTCAAAATGATGTAAGTAGACCTGACCATCACACCTGTATGGGTTTGTTTGACATCCTATTGCTAAACCATGGGCATTAATATGGATTTGCTGCTCCCCCACCCCTGTGCGCTGCTATACTAGCCACAACTCTTCTGGGATGGATTTCCACAAGCTTTTTGGATTGTCTGTGGGAACTGATCCCTAAGGTGTTTAGTTGGGATGTCGTTATGGATCTCCACAGGCCACTAGATTTCCCCACAGTAAACTTGTCAAACCATGTCTTCATGGACATCATTATGTGTACAGGGATACAGATATTCTGGAACAGAATAGAGCCTTCCCCAAACTGTTGCCACAAAGTTGAAAGCACTCAGTTGTCTTTCTATCCTGTAGCATTAACATGACCCTTTACTGATACTAAGGGGCATAGCCCAAACCCTGAAAACCAGCACCATATCATTATCCTTCCTCCATTAAACTTTACAGTGAGCACAAAGCATTCTGGTAGATAACGTTCTCCTGACATCTGCCACACATAGATTCACCAATTATGCTACCATATAGTGAAGCACAACTCATCACTCCAGAGAACACATTTCCACTGCTCTAGAATCCAGTGGCAGTGTACTTTTTTATACCACTCCAGCTGATGCTTGGCATTGCTTATGTATATCTGAGGCTTTTGTACAACTGCACAGTTCTTGTGCTGTTGTTGCTACTAGAAGCCGTTCAGAACTCTAAGATTGCTTGGTCTACCATTTTGTGGATAGGCAGTTATTGCATCTAAATGCTTCCAATTCACTTTAATATTACTTACAGTTGATGGGGCAGTTCAAATAGGGCAAAAATGTCAGTGACATGTGGCAAAGGTGACATCCTTTGGTAGAACTTTAACCCTGTAATCCCCTATAAGATAGGGAAAGCTTGTTAGGATACCCTTGCATTATTACTGGTGTGGCTACAGCTGACTGACCTCTCCTCTACTTTGTTGGTTTCCTGTGAGTGTTTAATTACAACCCTGATCCCCAATGTATAGTACTCTCTAAGATCCCACAACACAAATTAAAAGTTTTAGTCCCAGATCCCTGAGTGTGCCACTCTCTTTATGATGGTGCAGTGTGGGTGACATGCACCTTTTGCTTACAGTGGCACTACTTGCTTATGGGGACACTACTTCACTACTAGGCCACAATGCTGGGACCACCTCTGGAGACAGGAAGGAATCAGGGAGGTAAGAGAATTTTTTCTTTCATAATCCAGATAGATTATGTGATTTTAAACAACCTTTCAATTTACTTATATTATCACATGTTTTTTTTTCTCTTTAAATCCTTTGTTAAAAGGGATACCTTGGTAGACTCAGGAGCTGCTTATTGGTGGCTGCACATATATGCATCCAGCTAGCTCCCAGTAGTTCATTGCTACTTCAACAAAGGATACCAAGAAAATGAAGAAAATTAGATAAGACGCAAATTGAAGAGCTGTTTAAAATTGTATTCTCTCTCTGAATCACTAAAGAAAATGTTTGGGTTTTGTGTCCCTTTAATATTCCTTAGTATACCTGATTGCCATCTCTGCGTTTTTCATGCACTATTCACAAGGCCTGTTCAGGGTTATGAAAAAACAAAAAAGGATAGCACTAACAGTGATTGGTAGAGTGGTACCCAGACCAACAGCCAGGCTGAAATGTGCAACAACCAAAATTGTATCAACCCTTGGTGCAGCACCAATGCTGCAAATTGGAGAGCCCTGTGCTATAATATATAATGCCTTTCATTATGCTCCGGCCCCTGCAGCTCTCGTGAGCCCTATACCCACATCACACTCCATATCAGGAACTTGGGTCTGCAATCATCATCCTCATAACCCCATCAGACCTCAGATCTTCCCCCCAGCCCTGAAGTCCCTCTATCATATCCACTTGGCTTCCAGTTTGCTGGTGGATGCTTTGGTTTCCTCTACGCATAGGCTGCTGTCAATTCACAAACGTCAATTTAATTTTTAAGAATTTTCTGGAGCATCAGTTTGCTAACATTTATTTCAAGCATGTATTTCCTTCTTGTCCTCCTTTGATCTTATATTGTTTACTTTCTCTTGCCAGCATTATTTATGTTGAAATCCCCAGCACACTTGTTGTGATATTATAGCTAATAATTAGAAAGTATGCCCTGGAGCTGTAACTGAGGAATCCCTGCAGCTATTCCTGTATTGTTACACACAGACATCTGTTACTTTTATCTGCTCTCAGTTTATGAACAAAAGCTGCCAATAGACCCGCATTAATTCTTCTTATAGGTTTTTCTTCAACATGTAGACCATGACCAGTCTAAAAAAGTCTTAAAGGGACAGTGCATGATATATACACGCATACACAATTATTCTTGGACAACTTTTATTTGATATTGGTTAAGAGGAACAAAAGATTATCTAGCTTTGGATGTTTTAAAACAAACTATGAGCCCCATTCTATTTATCAAGCAGTGATTGCTGCTTTGGAGGACCATTGTTTCAGGCTGATTTAAATTAGCCAATAGGATTTCAGTTGTTCAAATACTATTGGCTAATTCAAATCAGCCAATAGGATTTCAGTAGCTCTAATCCTATTGGCTGATTTTAATTTTTCAGCCAATAGGAATGCAATGTACACCATATTTAAATGGGTACGACGATCGTACGAAGAGGATCTCCATGCTCGATGGCTCCCCGGTCGCCGGTCTTCTGTACCACGGTCACCTACACTCCGTGCCGGCTTGGTACTGGATGAAGATAGAAGAGGTTGCCGCACTGGAAGAAGATATTGCCACCTCTAAGAAGACTTCATAGCCTGGAAGAAGACCTTCTCTGCCGGACTTCAGGAATGGTGAGTACCTATTTGGGGGGGGTTAGACTCAGGATTTTTTTTGGGGGGGGGTGTTTTTTTTTTTTTTTTTAAATGGGCTTGTAAAAGAGCTTAATGCCCTTTAGGGGCAATGTGTATCTTAGGTTTTTTTAGTGTTCGTTTTTTTTTTTGGGGGGGGGGGGGTTTGGTGGGTGGGGGGGGTTTCACTGTTTGGGGGGGGACTTAGTATGTAAAAGAGTTGTTTAACTTAGGGCAATGCCCTACAAAAGGCGCTTTTAAGGGCTATTGGTAGTTTAGTTTAGATTAGGTTAGGGGGTGTTTTTATTTTGGGGGGCTTTTTTATTTTCATAGGGATTAGGTTTAAATGTTTAATTTTGTATCATTTTTTTCTGTAATGTTAGACTTTTTAATTTTTTGTATTTTTTAGATCAATTTAATTTAATCTTAGTTTTATTTATTTTTTTAAGTAATGTTAGTATTTTTTTATTTTATGTAATTCGGGTTAATTTAGGGGGTGTTAGGTTAGGGGGCTTAGTAATTCAATGAGTTTATTGCGTTGTGGGGGTTGGCGGTTTAGGGGTTAATAGTGTTGATAGGTACTTTGCATTGTGGGGGATTGGCGGATTCGGTGTTAATAGTGTTGATAGGTAGTTGCGTTGTGGGTGAATGGCGGATTAGGGGTTAATACATATATTAGGTAGATCGCAATGTGGATGATTGGCGGATTAGGGGTTAATACATAAATTAGGTAGATCGCGATGTGGGCAAATCTCAGGTTAGGGGTTAATACATTTATAAGGTATATTGCATTGTGGGTTGTTGTCAGTTTAGGGGTTAATACTTTTATCATTAGTTGCGATTAGGGCGGATTGCGGATATTGGTGTTTTGAAGTGTCGGGTTTATTTTTGGGAGGGGGGTTAGACTTTTACGGGAGATTTAACTTTTTTTTTTCCTTATGTGCAGGCAGTTTCTAAACTGCCGTATGTCACTGGCGACTCCAGAAATGTGTATTTCCGCACATTTCTGGACAACGCTAGTTTATCCGACTTACAGCAGTTTATGTGATTCCCGATGTGAAAGGTGAATTTACAAAGCAATTACGCTGAAGCCTGCGCCGCATATGTAATCTCGCACTTGGTCTCACTAGTTTTGGTCTAAGGACCGCAATCATAAACCATAAACCTTTGCATTACAAAAAACATTAACTTGTGATTAATTAAAACTTCTGAAGACCCATATTAAAATTCATCCACTACACATAATTCTCAATTTAAGTAGAATACAAACTTAATAACTATCGGCTAGATTACGAGTTTTGCGTTATGAGGGGGTGCGGTGCTAACTTATTGTCACTGTTCACTTACCTACAGCGCTGGTATTACAGGTTTTTATAAACCCGGCGTTAAAAGACAAGAAGTGAGCGTTAGAGCAAAATTAAGCTCCATACCGCACTCCAATACCAGCGCTGCTTAAGTCAGCGGTGAGCTGGTTTACGTGCTCGTGCACAATTTCCCCATAGACATCAATGGGGAGAGCTGGCTGAAAAAAAGCCTAACACCTGCAAAAAAGCAGCGTAAAGCTCCGTAACGCAGCCCCATTGATTCCTATGGGGAAACTAAATATCTGTTTACACCTAACACCCTAACATGAACCCTGAGTCTAAACACCCCTAATCTTACACTTATTAATCACTAATCTGCCGCCCCCGACATCGTCGACACCTACATTATACTTATTAACCCCTAACCTGCAGCTCCGGACATCGCCGCCACTATAATAAACATATTAACCCCTTAACCGCCTCACTCCCGCATCTCAAACACTATTTAAATATTATTAACCCATAATCTGCCGCCCACCTACCTACATTTATTAACCCCTAATTTGTCGCCCGCCTCTATACTAAAGTTATTAACCCATAAACCTAAGTCTAAACCTAACCCTATCACCCCCTAACTTAAATATAATTAAAATAAATCTAACTAAAAATTCCTATCATTAACTAAATCATTCCTATTTAAAACTAAATACTTACCTATAAAATAAACCCTAAGCTAGCTACAATATAATGAATAGTTACAGTGTATCTAGCTTAGGGTTTATTTTTATTTTACAGGCAAGTTTGTATTTATTTTAACTAGGTAGAATAGTTACTAAATAGGTATTAACTATTTACTAACTACCTAGCAAAAATAAATACAAATTTACCTGTAAAATAAAACCTTAACTTAGTTACACTAACACCTAACCTTACAGTACAATTAAATAAATTACCTAAATTAAATACAATTAACCAAATTAAATACAAATGCCTAAATTACAAAAAAACAAACATTCAATTACACAAAAATAAAAAAACTAATTACAAGATATTTAAACTAATTACACCTATCAGCCAATCGGAATCTAAGGAATGCCATCTTGGATGACATCACTTAAAGGAACCTTCATTCATCGGGAGTCGTCGGAAGAGGATGCTCTGTGCTGGATGTTTTGAAGATGGACCCGCTCCGCGCTGGATGGATGAAGATAGAAGATGCTGTCTGGATGAAGACTTTTGCCCGTCTGGAGGACCACTTCTCCCGGCTTGCATAAAGACTTCTCCCGGCTTCGTTGAGGACTTCTCCAGGCTTCGTTGACGATGGATGTCGGCTCTTCAAAACTGTAAGTGGATCTTCGGGGGTTAGTGTTAGGTTTTTTAAGGGTTTATTGGCTGGGTTTTAGCTTTAGATTAGGGTTTGGGCTAAATGCCCTTTTAAGTGCAATGCCCATCCAAATGCCCTTGGGGAGCTTAGGTTTTTTTAGTTTAGGGTTTTATTTGAGGGGTTGGTTGTGTCAGTGATGGGTTTTACTGTTGGGGGGTTGTTAGTATTTTTTACAGGTAAAAGAGATTATTTATTTGGGGCAATGCCCCGCAAAAGGCCCCTTTAAGGGCTATTGGTAGTTTAGTTTAGGCTAGGGTTTTTTTTTTATTTTGGGGGGGCTTTTTTATTTTGATAGGGCTATTAGATTAGGTGTAATTAGTTTAAATATCTTGTAATTTGTTTTTTATTTTCTGTAATTTAGTGTTTGTTTGTTTTTTGTAATTTAGGTATTTGTATTTAATTTGGTTAGTTGTATTTAATTTAGGTAATTTATTTAATTGTACTACTGTAAGGTTGTAAGGTGTTAGTGTAAGTAAGGTTAGGTTTTATTTTACAGGTAAAATTGTATTTATATTAGCTAGGTAGTTAGTAAATAGTTAATAACTATTTAGTAACTATTCTATCTAGTTAAAATAAATACAAACTTGCCTGTAAAAAAAAATAAACCCTAAGCTAGATACAATGTAACTATTCATTATATTGTAGCTAGCTTAGGGTTTATTTTATAGGTAAGTATTTAGTTTTAAATAGGAATAATTTAGTTAATGATTGGAATTTTTAGTTAGATTTATTTTAATTATATTTAAGTTAGGGGGTGTTAGGGTTAGGGTTAGACGTAGGTTTAGGGGATAATAAATTTAATATAGTGGCAGCGACATTGGGGGCGGCAGATTAGGGGTTAATTAATGTAGGTAGGTGGCGGTGATGTTAGGGGCGGCAGATTAGGGGTTAATAATATTTAACTAGTGTTTGCGAGGTGGGAGTGCGGCGGTTTAGGGGTTAATATGTTATAGTGGCGGCGATATCGGGAGCGGCCGATTAGGGGTTAATAATTTTATTTTAGTGTTTGCGATGCAGGAGGGCCTCAGTTTAGGGGTTAATAGGTAGTTTATGGGTGTTAGTGTACTTTTTAACACTTTAGTTATGAGTTTTATGCTACAGCTTTGTAGTGTAAAACTCATATCTACTGACTTTAGAATGCGTTACGGATCTTGCGGGATAGGATGTACCGCTAATTTTTTGGCCTAAAAAAAAGCTTGTAATATCGGCACAATGGAAGTCCCATTGAAAAAAGACTTTACGAAAATTGCGTAAGTTAATTTGCGGTACGGCCAAAAAAGTGTGCGGGACAGCTTTACCTACAAGACTCGTAATAGCAGCGGTAGTGAAAAAGCAGCGTTATGAGCCTTAACGCTGCTTTTTTACTCATAACGCAAAACTCGTAATCTAGCCAATTGTAACAGAATTGATAAAATTAGCAACATGGTAATTTGTTTACGAGTCTGCACCACTGTAAATATTCTTAAAGGAAAACTGAACCCAAATGTTTTCTTTTGTGATTTAGATATAGCATGCAATTTTAAAGGGATACTGAACCCAAAAGTTTTCTTTCGTGATTCAGATAGAGCATGTAATTTTAAGCAACTTTCTAATTTACTCCTATTATTAATTTTTCTTCATTCTCTTGCTATCGGGTAGATTACGAGTTTTGCGGTAACAGGGATGCGGTGGTAACGAGCAGTTTATTCTCACCGCTCACTTACAGACAGCGCTGGTAATACGGGTTTTTACAAACCCGGCATTAAAAGGCAAGAAGTGAACGTAGAGCAAAATGTTGCTCCACACTTCACTTCAATACCAGCGCTGCCTAAGTCAGCGGTGAGCTGGTGTAACGTGTTCGTGCACGATTTCCCCATAGGAATCAATGAGGAGAGCCGGCTGAAAAAAAGTCTAACACCTGCAAAAAAGCAGCGTTTAGCTCTTAACGCAGCCCCATTGATTCCTATGGGGAAATAAAATTTATGTTTACACCTAACACCCTAACATGAACCCCAAGTCTAAACACCCTAATCTTACACTTATTAATCCCTAATCTGCCGCCCCCAACATCGCCGACACCTACATTATATTATTAACCCCTAATCTGCCGCTCCGGACATCGCCGCCACCTGCATTATACTTATTAACCCCTAATCTGCTGCCCCCCAACATCGCTGACACCTACATTAATATTTATTAACCCCTAATCTGCTGCCTCCAATGTCGCCGCAACCTACCTACAATTATTAACCCCTAATCTGCCGCCCCAACATCGCTACCCCTAAATCTAAGTCTAACCCTAACACCCCCTAACTTAAATATAATTTAAATAAATCTAAATAAATATAACTATCATTAAGTAAATTATTCCTATTTAAAACTAAATACTTACCTATAAAATAAATCCTAAGCTAGCTACAATATAACTAATAGTTTAGGGTTTATTTTTATTTTACAGGAAAGTTTGTATTTATTTTAACTAGGTAGAATAGTTATTAAAAAGTTATTAACTATGTAATAACTACCTAGTTAAAATAAATACAAAAGTACCTGTAAAATAAAACCTAACCTAAGTTACAATTACACCTAACACTACACTATAATTAAATTAATTCCCTAAATTAAATACAATTAAATACAATTAAATAAAATTATCTAAAGTACAAAAAAAACCCCATTAAATTACAGAAAATAATAAACAAATTACAAGATTTTTAAACTAATTACACCTAATCTATTCCGCAGAGCATCCTCTTTAAACGACAGAGACTGAAGAATGAAGGTTCCTTTAAGTGACGTCATCCAAGATGGCGTCCCTTCAATTCTGATTGGATGATAGAATTCTATCAGCCAATCGGAATTAAGGTAGAAAAAATCCTATTGGCTGATGCAATCGGCCAATAGGATTGAGCTGGCATTCTATTGACTGATTGGAACAGCCAATAGAATGCCAGCTTAATCCTATTGGCTGATTGGATCAACCAATAGGATTTTTCCTACCTTAATTCCAATAATTCCTCTTAGATTTGCTTATTCTGAACTACTTAGACTATAAGTTACTGGTGAGGTTAGTGGAGTAGATAGGGCAGGTACATTGAGCTACATCCTATATCGAGTAGTCTCCACATGTATAATTCCTGTCCCAGGACCTACTTCCACTTGCCTACACATTGCTAAAACTCTAACTTAGAGACTGTGTCCAACATTTGCAAACGGACACTTCGCCGATCATCCACACCAGCGGGTTCATTTTGAACTCCCAACCGGAACCGGAACTTCTTTCTCCCACAGCGAGATTGGAATCACTGTTTCAGCGTTTTCATCACACACGTGGATACACTATCACAGCGTTCCATCACACACACTGAAAAAAACGGATAGGAGACTAAGCCAAAACAAAAAGTGATTTCAGCTGAAGGTATCTGTATCATTGTGTGCAAATACGAACTTGGTCACATATTCTGGGAAAGTGCCTTATAAAGACAATTCTATGTTTTTGTAGCGCTTTTATTCAATTTTACAGTTGTGCTGGATTTACCTAGACTTTTGGGAATTTCTTATTGTGAAATCCCCACTTCCTTTTCTATGTTGTTCTCATATGTATCTTTCTAGGAAGCACCTGTTCTCTAGTTAATTACTTATTAGTGTGCAACTCTCACCTTTTGTGTTTCTTTTGTTTACAATTCTATGTTAGCACTGTTTCATTTAGTTTGTTGAATTTTATTTCTTGGATACAATATAAATCATTTGATACATGTGTACAATAATTAACCATTTATTATCTTATATTCACTAAAGGTACAATTCTTGTTTAGATAAGTATTTATAGTTTTATTTATCTTTAATCTAGCCTGTTTTTTAATGTTTTAATATACATCTGTAATTAAGGATCTTAAGGACTGTTTGCAATTAAGTTTTAGTATACATCCAAAGTTAAGTTCATAAGGGAAATATATTTAAATCATTGGCACTATTTCTATTTATGTACAATTGGTACACCTGTACCTGCAAGACTCGTAAAACCAGTGGGCGTTAAAAAGCAGCGTTAGGACCGGCTAACGCTGCTTTTTAAGCCTAACGCACAACTCGTAATCTAGCTGTATATTTGAAAAAGAAGGCATCTAAGCTTTTTTCTTAGTTCAAAACCTGGACAGCACTTTTATATTGGTGGATGAATTTATCCACCAATCAGCAAGGACAACCCAGGTTGTTCACCAAAAATGGTCCGGCATCTAAACTTACATTCTTGCATTTCAAATAAAGATACCAAGAGAATAAAGAAACTTTGATAATAGGAGTAAATTAGAAAGTTGCTTAAAATGTCATGCTCTATCTAAATCATGAAAGAAAAAATTTGGGTTCAGCATCCGTTTAAGCAATTTTCTAATTTACCCCTATTATCAATTTTTCTTTATTCTCTTGCTATCTTTATTTGATAAAAGAAGGCATCTAATTTTTTTTCTTGGTTCAGTCTCTGGACACCACTTTTTTATTGGTGGATGAATTTATCCACCAATCAGCAAGGACAACCCAGGTTGTTCACCAAAAATGTGCCGGCATCTAAACTTACATTCTTGCATTTCAAATAAAGATACCAAGAGAATAAAGAAAATTTGATAATAGTAGTAAATTAGAAAGTTGCTTAAAATTGCATGCTCTATCTGAATTACGAAAGAAAACATTTGGATTCAGTGTCCCTTTAAAGGGACATAAAACTCAAAATGTTTCTTTCAGGACTCAGATGGAGCCTAAATAAATGTATCTAATTACTATTATCAATTTTGCTTCATTATCTTGGTATCCTTTATGAAAAAGAGCAGCAATACACTACTGGGAGCTAGCTTAACACATCTGTAAGCCAATGACAAGAGGCATATATGTGCAGGCACTAATCATCAGCTAGCTTCCAGCTCTTAAGCCTACCTATGTATTCTTTTCAACAAAGGATGCCAAGGGAACAAAGTAAATTAGATAACAGAACTAAATTGCTAAATTGTATAAAATGGTTTGCTCTATCAGAATCATGAAAGAAAAATTTGGCGTTTTGTGTCCCTTTAACATATCTATTATATATAATTGAATTGATAAAGTTATACATTTTAAAAGAGTGTGATCACGACAGCCACTTCAAACAAAGAATCTAAACTCAAACTAACTTGGTATATTAATAACATAATTTATGTAAGAAATACCTGATAAATTCATTTCTTTCATGGTGGCGAGAGTCCACAAGCTTGTTACTGATGGGATATACATTTCTACCAGGTGAAGGCAAAGTTCCCCAAACCTCAAATGCCTATAAATACCCTTCCCCCCTCACTCATACCTCAGTTATGATGTATAACCAAGTTGGTGAGGTGTATAAGGAGAAAAAAGCATACAAAAGAGGAGCAGGAAAAAAGATGTGCTTTATATAAAAACCATACCCCCACAAAAATGTGGAGGGCCACCATGAAAGAAATGTATTTATCAGGTAAGTTCTTACATAAATTATGTTTTCTTTCATATATGTGACGAGAGTCCATGAGCTAGTTACTGATGGGATAAAATGCCCAAGATGTGGAAGTCCACAATTAACAAAAATAAAGGGAGGGATAAAATAAAAACAGCTATTTCACTGAGTAATTAAAATCCAAGTCTTAATTAAAATAAAAAAAACTTAAATTACACTCAATAGAATCAAACTGAGACAGCTGCCTGAAGAAACCTTTCTACCAAAAGCTGAAGAAGAAAAAACATAAAAATTGTAAAATTTTGTAAACGTGTGCAAAGAAGACCAAGTGGCTGCTTTGCAGATTTGATCAACTGAAGCTTTATTCTTAAAAGCCCAAGATGTGGCAACTGATCTTGGTAGAATGAGCTGAGGCAGAGACTGGACCACCTCCAAGATAAGCTTTTTGAATTCAAAAGTTTTAACCAAGATGCTAAGGGAAAAGGTAGAGGCGTTCTGACCTATTTCTGAAACAAAAATAGACTATAACTCTGTCTGAAATCTTTAGTAGCATCTACATAGTATTTTAAAGCGTCTAACGACATCAAAAGAGTGTATAGATCATTCAGTATTATTCTTAGGCTTAGGACACAAAGAAGGAATAATTTCCCCTATTAATGTTGTTAGAATTCACAACTTTAGGAAATAAATTGAAAGAAGTCAGCAACACAGCTTTATATTGAGACAGCAGACAATTCAGACTCTTATAGCAGAAAATAAACAATACTTTCCAAGAAAGTAGTTTTAATGTCCAAAGAATGCATAGGTTCAAAAGGAGTCTGTAGAATTTTTAATAACAAATTAAGACTCCAAGGAGGAGAAATAGATTTAATAACAGGTTTAATTCAAATTAAATACAAAAAAGAGAGAAGCGCTCAACCTGGGAATTAACAATAGCGTACTAGCTTGTTATATGGCTAGTTACCACCCAAGAAACAGCCTCTTTTGGCTCAACATGTGCCTTTCACAGAGAATAACTTTCCTGTAGTATATCAGTCTGATCCTGACTTTCACAGTACAGTCCAGCCCCGAAATACCAGGAAATCTCTCTCTGAACGAGAGAAACAGCAAAACCCCCAAATGTAAATTTCAGCCTATTTTGGGCCTCGACAGTGAGGTGCAGGCCATATCCCTCTAGGCACAATAAGTAATGGGTTCCACGTCTGGCTTACCGCATCACCCTTAGGGAGACTTCCCTCAGGGGTCATAATTTTGTATACATAAAAGAAGAGAAGTGCATTAACATGGGAACTAACAATAAAACACAATAGCTTGTTCTATGCTAGTTACCACCCAAGAAGCAGCCTCTTTTTGCTCAACATGTGCCTTTCTGTTTTGCATAAGTAATATGACCCTGGGGATAGGTCTCCCTAAGGGTGATGGGGGAAACCAGACGTAGACTCCTTGCCCAATGTGCTTAGAAGGATATGCTGCACCTCACTGACAAAGCCCAGGTATGTAAGGAAGACCAACTGAATTTGGTAAAGGTATGTAAGGAAGACCAACTGAATTTAGTAATGGTATGTAAGGAAGACCAACTAAATGCAGGTAATGGTATGTAAGGGAAGACCAACTGAATTTAGTAATGGTATATAAGGAAGACCAACTGAATTTAGTAATGGTATGTAAGGAAGATAAACTGAAATTGATCACTTGAAAGCCCAGATGTGGTGACTGATCTTGTAGAGATGAGCCATATTCTCACTGGAGAGTGGCCTGCCTCTAAATAAAGCTTGTGAATTAAAAGTTTTAACCAAGATGCCAATTTAATGGTAGATGCTTTCTGACCTTTTCTAGAACCAGAAAAAAGAACAAGCAGACTAGAAATTTGTCTAAATCCTTAGTAGCATCTACATAATATTTCAAAGTTTTAACTAACATCCAAAAGAGTGCAAAGATCTTTCAAGAGTAGATTTAGGATTAGGACACAAAGAAGGAACAATAATTATCCCTATTAATGTTGTTAGAATTCAATAACAGGTAAAAATTTGAAAGAAGTCTGCTTTATCTTGATGGAAAATAATATAAGGAGACATACAAGAGAGAGCAGACAATTCAGAAACTAGAAACTAGAAACTTCTAACAGAAGAGATTGCCAAGAGAAGCAACACTTTGCAAGAAAGTAGTTGAATGTCCAAAGAATGCATAGGATCAAAGGGAGGAGGCCTGATGTATCTTTAATACCAGATTTAGACTCCAATGAGGAGGAAAAATATTTAATAACAGGTTTAATACAAATTAAAGCCTGAACAACACAGTGCATATGAGGAAGATTAGCAATCTTTTTGTGAAATAAAAACCGAAAGAAACAGAAATTTGTCATTTCAAAGTGTTGGGCAGACAAACCTTTATCCAAACCATCCTGAAGAACTGGAGAATCCTAGGAATTTTAAAAGAATGAGGACAATAATGGTTCAATTATTATTCCATAAAGTTTAGAGATTTGGGATCTAGATGGAAAAACGGACCTTGAGATAGAAGGCCTGGCCTTGAAGAAAGAGGCCAAGGAGGGCAAACTGGACATTTAGGACAAGATCTGCATAGTAAATCCTGTGAGGCCATGTTGGGTCTATCAGAAAAAAACGTAAGATTGTTCCATTATGATCTTTGAGATCTCTCTTGGAAGTAAAAGAGGGGGAAAAAGTGTAAGCAGGCTGGTAAGACCAGGGTACTGCTAGAGCATTTAACATTTCCGCCTGAGGATTCCTTTACCTTTAAAGGTATCTGGGAATTTCTTGTTCAGACGAGGAGGCCATCAAATCTATTTCTGGAGGTCCCCACCATCTACACAATTTGATAGAAACACATCTGGATCTAGAGACCACTCCCTCAGATGTAAGATTGATGGCTGAGATAATCCACTTCCCAGTTGTCGTACACCGGGATATGATTCGCAGTGATTAGTCAAGAATTGATTCTGCCCAAGAAAGAATTCTAGCTATTTTCTTGCATAGCTAGGGGACTGTGAGTCCCCCCTTGATGATTGACATATGCCACTGTTGTAATTTATAGAGCAGAGTTCCAGGATATTGATTGGTAACCTTGCCTCTCAAGGATTCCAAACTCATTTTGCTGTCAGAGACTCCAGATAACTCCCCAACCTGTAAGATTTTATCTGTTGTGATCACAGACCAGGTAGGGAACAAACAAAGGAGGCCCCTTGAAGAATAAAGTCACCAAGTCAGAGAAGGTTGTGCATTGTGATTTAAGAATATCAGTTGTGATATCCAAGTGTAATTCTAGTGCATTGGCATAACATGCAAACTTTTAGAGATTTCATATGAAAATGAGCAAATTATGAGACCTAAAACTTCCATACACATGGCCACTGAAGGGAATGATAGGGACTGAAAGTTTAGACAAGCTGAAACCAATTTCAATTGTCTCTTTTCTGTTAGATTCAGTGTCCATGACTCTATCCCTATCTGGAAACCTTAAAATGTGACCTTTGTCTGAGGGAATTAAGAAACTCTTTGGTAAATTGATCCTTCAACTATGTTTTCGAGGGAACGACAATAGTTGTTTTGTGTGAGATTATGCTAAATGAAAAGATTGAGCTAGTACCAAGACATCATCAAAATAAGGAAACACCACAATACCCTGCTCTCTGATTACAGATAGAATGGTACTGAGAAACCTTTGAAAATATTCTCGGAGCTGTTGCTAGGACAAATGCAAGAGTGACAAATTTGTAATGCTTGTCTTGAAAAGATTATCTCAGAAATAGATAATGATCTGGGTGGATTGGGATGTGAAGGTAAAGCATCCTGTAAGTCTATTGTGGACATAGTGACCTTGCTGAACAAAGGGCAAGTATAGTCCATATAATCACAATCTTAAAGTTGAGACTCTTACAAATCGATTTAAAGTTTTAGATCCAAAATTTGTCTGAAAGAATTTTCCTTCTTTGGGGAAATAAAAAGATTTGAATAAAAACCCAACCCCTGTTCCCGTAGAGGACTGAGACAATTAACCCCAAGAGTTTTAGATCTGAAACAGATATCAGAAATGCTTGGGCCTTTACTGGGTGTTTTGGAACATGGGTGAGAAAGAATCTTCCCATCGGAGGTCTTATTCTAAATCCAATTCAATACTACTAAGAAATAATATTCTGAATCCACTGATTTTGGACAGTCTGCCCAAAATTATTGAAGCAGTTTTTAGTCTTCCCCCCACCAGAACAACTGGATTGGGGCCACACACACCTTCATGCTGGCTTAGGGGCCAGATTTGGTTTCTTATATGGTTTGGGATATATTCAAATCCGAGATGGTCTCCAATTATAGCCAGAGGCTTTAGGGGAGGGAGCAATTTTCTGATCTCTCTTTACTGACAAAAGGAACGAAACGGTTGGTAGCTTTAAAGTGTTCCCTCCAATGTTTTGTTTTGGGGAAGAAAAACTATTTCCCCCCAGTAATAGTGAATATACTAGAATCCAATTGAGAACCAAAAAGATTTTTACCTTGAAAAGGAGAGAGACTGTAATTTTGTTTTAGACACCGTATCAGCATTCCAAGAATTATTAGTTAGAATCGCTAACAGACATAGGGATATGATGTTGCTTTTTTATAACATCAAAGAATGCCATCGCAATGAAAATTATTTGCATGATTAAGTAAAAGAATAATGTTAGATAATTCTGGGTCTGAGGACAACTGCTGAGTCCAAACTGTCCCCAACCAAAAGGTAAAAGCAGGCAGCAACATTAGCCATGATATAACTGGTTGAAGAATATAGCTAGTATGTAAATATGTCCTTGTAAGATAAGATTCAAGCTTCCTATCTACAGGGTCTTTAAAAAAGTGCAGTCTTCCATAGGAATGGTAGTACGTTTAGTAAGAGTAGAATAGCCCCACATCAACCTTAGGGACTGTTTCCCAAAGTTCCAAATTAGCAATAGGCAAGGGATACAATTTTTTAATGTAAGCAAAAAGTAAGGAAAATAATTCAAAGGAGAGTAGCCTCTGGTGCGGCGTGCTCCGCAGTGGGAAATTGTAACCCTGAAGTGAATAAGTTTGCAGCTCGCATATACACAGTGCTCTCATAACAAGTCTTGAGCACTGGTTTCTGAGGAGTAGGGTCCCATCCGTTTCCTTCCCAAACAGGTTCCAATCACTATAAGCCCACCGCTATATCTAGGTAAGTCCCAAGAGGTATGTGACAGAAAAACTGTACAATGTTCAAGGCTAAGGCAAGCACGTACCTCCGATCCATATGACCCTCGGCAGGAGTCGTCCTGTGTGTATTACCGGTTACTGCCGTATGGCTTGTTTCTCCATCCGTGGCTCTGGGGTATTATGCGGCTCCCAAGCAACCTCCGTAGTCGGTGCCGTGTGTAGCTCCTCCTCTCCAGGTGTCTCTGGCAACAAGCTAGCTTTGCGGTCAGGATATTGCGCTCACCCACACCTGTGCTCACATCAAAGATGGCCATACATAGCGTGTAAATAAGAATGCGAGGAGCACAGGTATAGTGTGTAACAATGAGTGAATAAATACTCACAAAGCGTTCGTTCAATAATGAACCAAAAACAAACAAATCAGTGTGAGGGGGGGGGAAAAAATATAACCACCCGGGGGTTAAGACTGAACAAAGAAAAATCTGCTATATATACAGACTGCAAGTGAACAGGTATATGCGTTTCAGCAGATTGCCTTACTCAATACCTGATTAAAACAGTAGTGTGTGCTCCTTAAAAAGAGAAGCAGTCCACTCCCATTGGCTAGAAGGGACCCACCCTCTTGCTATAGGCACCAATAGGAACAAATTTCAAAAATAGTGCTCAGAGATTTCTACTCAACTCACAGTAAGGCTATTAACTCCCAATGCACAAATGATGCATAAACTTAAACATCAAAAGTAAAGATATCGACTTTTAGCTACAACAAAAATGTATATAAATGAAATTTATTGTCACTACTACAAATTTGCAATTTATAACAGTCATGCTATTGCTTGAATTTCTTGAGAATTGCTCAGATCATTGATTCTCTGCAGCTCAAAATAGGACTTCTGCATCCATACATTCTGAAATATAACATGATAATAAAATGAGATAATAAAACATACTATGAAAATAGTTATTTCAACAATATAAGCAAAACAGATAAGTGAGTGAAATGCTATAAATAACCAAAGTGTACATACACCATACAAATATGTATAAACATGTACATTACTTGAATCTATGTTTGTGAACTGACCTCATGCATTAACTCCCCGTATTTTACAGGGCTGTCAGTCCCCTCACTAGATGCAAATGGAGTTTAAAATATATAGGATACACTAACCATATGCTGTGTCCCTACTGGGCCTACAAGTGGGCCAATGGTGTTTGAGACCCTGCAGCTACTAGTTAAATGCTGTCTGAAGAAGATGACTATTGATGTATTCGTAGAAAGAATTATATATAAAATTAAGCTCAATAATATTATTTACTATATGTACACGAAGGGTTACTGGTCCAAATAATTGGGACAAGTTACTACTAATATATATATATTATAATTTCAGAAGAATAGTCTGACCCCAAGGGTCCAATGAATAGGGAGATATGGAGGCTAAGTTATGTAGCTACAGGGTCACAGGTATTACTACAGGACCACGTCCATAATTATTAACTATTATTAATTATAACCCCATCAGTATAATCACCTGACCAATGGACTATATGTTTAATCCTGGGCTATCATAAAGGGGGAGGAGACAGGGAGAAGGAACCCAGGCCAGAGGAGAGTGGTGGCTCTTCACAAAGTGGAAGAACAGAGGGTCACCAAAAATTAATCAGATCATATTCAGAGTTGAGACCCTCTGGGACCCTTGTCCTCAATTTAAAAATCCAAAATACCTCTCTCTCCCCCCAGCCTGTGGTTCCTATCCTGTCCCCCCTTAACTGGGGGAACTCTCTCTATGATGGTTCAAGAGAAGGATGTTGTATCCTTAGAATGTACGCCTGAAAAATGCTGTATAAGTGGTGTAGTAAGTATCCCAGCCCTGATATCAGCAAGGTGTTCCTTAATTCGGACCCTAGCCTCTCTGGTGGTGAGACCCACATACTGAAGAAAACAAATCTTACAGCTGATGACATACACCACGTAAGTAGATCCACAGTTCAGACATGAATCAATTTCAAATACCTGGCCTGTTATCAGTGAGCTGAACTGTCTTCCGGTTGCCACCTTTTCGCAGGCCACACAAGTACGATGGTGGCAACGAAAAGTACCTTTGCAACTCAACCATGAGGAGATTTGCTGACCTGACTTTCTCAGCCTGGTAGGTGCTATCAGGTACCTATAGATTTGTTTTTCTTATAGGAGACTCTCAGGACCTCTCTCTACCACCTCCTGCAATTTATCATCTGCAGACAACATGCCAAACTTCTTTTTTAATATTTGACAAATTTCATCATATTGTTTGGAATATTCCGTAAGAAAAGTAATTTTGGTCATCTTTCATGCTTAGTAGGTTAGAACCTCTTTTCTGGTCCTAGAGGAAAGAATATTCCAAACAATATGATGACATTTGTCAAATATTAAGAAAGAATTTTCGCATGTTGTCTGCAGATGATAAAATTGCAGGAGGTGGTAGAGGAGAGGTCTGAGAGTCTCCTATAAGAAGAACAAATCTATAGGTAACATGATAGCACCTACCAGGCTGAGAAAGTCAGGTCAGCAAATCTCCTCATGGTTGAGTTGCAAAGGTACTTTTGATGCCACCATCGTACTTGTGTGGCCTGCGAAAAGGTGGCAACCGGAAGACAGGTTCAGCTCACTGATAACAGGCCAGGTATTTGAAATTGATTCATGTCTGAACTGTAGATCTACTTACGTGGTGTATGTCATCAGCTGTAAGATTTGTTTTCTTCAGTATGTGGGTCTCACCACCAGAGAGGCTAGGGTCAGAATTAAGGAACACCTAGCTGATATCAGGCTGGGATACTTACTACACCACTTATACAGCATTTTTTCAGGGCGTACATTCTAAGGATACAACATCCTTCTCTTGGACCATCATAGAGAGAGTTCCCCCAGTTAAGGGGGGGACAGGATAGGAACCGCAGGCTGGGGGAGAGAGAGTATTTTGGATTTTTAAAATAAGGACAAGGGTCCCAGAGGGTCTCACTCTGAATATGATCTGATTACTTTTTGGTGACCCTCTGTTCTTCCACTTTGTGAAGAGCCACCACTCTCCTCTGGCCTGGGTTCCTTCTCCCTGTCTCCCCCCCTTTATGATAGCCCAGGATTAAACATATAGTCCATTGGTCAGGTGATTATACTGATGGGGTTAATATTAATAATAGTTAATAATTATGACGTGGTCCTGTAGTAATTACCTGTGACCCTGTAGCTACACAACTTAGCCTCCATATCTCCCTATTCATTGGACCCTTGAGGTCAGACTATTCTTCTGAAAATATAATATATATATTAGTAGTAACTTGTCCCAATTATTTGGACCAGTAACCCTTCGTGTACATATAGTAATAATATTATTGAGCTTAATTTTATATATGATTATTTCTACGAATACATCAATAGTCATCTTCTTCAGACAGCATTTAACTAGTAGCTGCAGGTCTCAAACACCAGTGGCCCATTTGTAGGCCAATAGGGACACAGCATATGGTTAGTGTATCCTACATTTTTAAACTCATTTGCATCTAGTGAGGGACTGACAGCCCTGTAAAATACGGGGAGTTAATGCAGACGTCAGTTCACAAACATAGATTCAGTAATGTACATGTTTATAAATCATTTGTATGTGTATGTACACTTTGGTTATGTATAGCATTTCACTCACTTATCTGTTTTGCTTATATTGTTGAAATAACTATTTTCATAGTATGTTTTATTTATCTCATTTTATTATCATGTTATATTTCAGAATGTATGGATGCAGAAGTCCTATTTTGAGCTGCAGGGAATCGATGATCTGAGCAATTCTCAAGAAATTCAAGCAATAGCATGACTGTTATAAATTGCAATTTGTAGTAGTGACATTAATAATATTTCATTTATATACATTTTTGTTGTAGCTAAAAGTCGATATCTTTACTTTTGATGTTTAAGTTTATGTATCATTTGTGCATTGGGAGTTAATATCCTTACCGTGAGTTCAGTAGAAATCTCTGAGCACTATTTTTGAAATTTGTTCCTATTGGTGCCTATAGCAAGAGGGGTGGGTCCCTTCTAGCCAATGGGAGTGGACTGCTTCTCTTTTTTAGGAGCACACACTACTGTTTTAATCAGGTAATGAGTAAGGCAATCTGCTGAAACGCGTATACCTGTTCACTTGCAGTCTGTATATATAGCAGATTTTTCTTTGTTCAGTCTTAACCCCGGGGTGGTTATATTTTCCCCCCCCTCACACTGTTTGTTTGTTTTTGGTTCATTATTGACGAACCGCTTTGTGAGTATTTATTCACTCAGCGCATGTTTAAATAAACATTTTTTGTTACACACTTATACCTGTGCTCCTCGCATTCTTATTTACAAACAATTTTTTAAACCTAGATGAAGGGTTAAAGAAGTACCAGGTTTAGACCATTCTTTAGCAATAACATTAGAGATAGGAAAAACTTCAGGTGTAATAACAGTAGTCTTAAATACAGAATTTAAATAATTACAATATTTATCATCAGGAGGTTTAGACTCCTCAATACCCAAAGTAAATAATACTTTCTTTAAAAGAGAGTGAATATGTTCAATTTTAAATAATATATATATATATATATATATATATATATATATATTATATATATATATATTATCAGCATGTAATACATTTTCAAAAACAGGAGCCACATAATTGAGCTAAAGGATTCAGATCAGCATTTTTTACAACAAACACACTTAGCTTTGGTAGAAATATGTTCATGCAGCTCAGTTCCTATACAACGTCTGAGGCAGGTTCAGTATGAGACATTGTGGCAAAAAAAATGTACAAAAAATAAAAAATAACATTAGTTGTAAAATATCACATGCAATACAGTAGTTTCAGGAATGGGAAACAATGCTTATTTAAAAACGTTATAATCAATATCGTTGAGATTTTAAAAACAAGCGTATACAGCTCTCTAAAAATTATGAGAGCACTGAGTGAAGTGGAGCAAGTCTTTAAGCTACACAATATGTGCGAAAATGTTAGCGCCAACAAAATGGCACCAATATGATGACACGTCATGATGACGATTTTGCGTGCAAAAATGAAAAAAGAACCTCCGTGAATGTGGAGGTAACAAAGGCCTAAAGGTAAGCGTTTTTATTAAATATTGTAAATTAGCCCCCAAACACTGAAGCAAAGTTTCAAAATACTGATGCTGTATCCATTACGCTTAAGGAGAAATAAACAACCTGTCTCATGGCCAATATATATACATTAATACATTTACAAATAAAGTGCCCTCCATAGCTGAGAGTGTCCTTAAAAAAAGATATATCCTTACCATAAGACACCCATCCACATATAGCAGACAGCCAAACCAGTACTGAAACATATCAGCAGAGGTAATGGTAGAGGAGTATAATGTTGATCTGTAAAGGGAAGCAGCAGATGAATCCCTGCAACCAAATTTAAAGAGAGCATTATGAACAGATTTCCCATAGGTGATAACATGGTGTCATCAGGCAATTACTCCCTTCCCATCCTTCAGACAAACACTGTATTTAGGGAGGAACTGGGCTTCAAAATGTTTAGAAGAGCCTTTCACTGAAGAATTAAGCACATCATGCTTCACCACCTTCTAAGGAGGCAAAGTTTTTAAACTGAAGTATGTGCAAAGTGGGAGGGGTATTTTTAGTCTTTTGAGGTTTGGGAAATTTTGCCTCCTCTTGGTATATGAAAGAAACATAAGTATACTTAAACTTTTAAATATCAAGCTTTTGAGGAATGGAACACAAAGCCTTCTAGTAAAGATTGATTTAGCCAAAAACAGATAAGTCATATATATAAAAATAAAATGATAATTAAAAAATTACTAAAAACAAATGATGCCTTTAGCCCATTACATTTTTTGGACGCGGAGTGAAAAATGGGTGGGATTTTTAACTCACAAAATGGTACGTTGTTTTTATGACGTAGGCACCCACTAAGGAAGGAATTTTGGAAATTACGTCCCTAAGGGGGTGAAAAGGGGGGGGGGGGGTGAATTTTTTTATGAGAATGCCTATTTCTCAAAAACCGAAGATGTTAGACTTGAAAATGGTATTTAGATTTCTCCATAAAAATAAAGAAACACGTGTTTTACCATGTCCTGAAAATCCCCTTAAGGGGGATGAAAAGGGGGGTGTGATTTATGAGGATACCTATATCTCAAAAACCAAATAGTTACAGATGGAAAATTGGTGTTTAGATTCTCCTTTAAAAATAAAGAAGACACGTGTTTTTACCATTTCACGAAAATCCACTTAAGGGGGGTGATTTATGAGGATACCTATATCTCAAAAACCAAAGATGTTAGAAAGAGTAATACTTTAAAATCTTCATTATAAAGTAGCTTTACATGCCAATTTTTTTGCTCCTAACACCAGTAGTTCTCAAGATATGGATATCACAAAAAATATGAATACTCTTTTTTACATCTGACAGTTTGAGTCGTAATATGTAATTACAATTTAATATTAAAGTAATTGTAAACAGAATGGGCACACAACATTGCGAGTGGTCGCGTTTTTCTCTATTTTTTAAACATCACAAAATCCATGCAAGCGAAACCGCGGGCAAACAGCTAGTTAGTTAATAAATGTGCATTGTGACCTGTTTCATGCCGCCTCCGTGTGAAGTCCATTTTTTCAACATTATGACAGGCATCTTAGGGTGTATGGTGCATCGCCTTTTGGCTGCATCATACACCCCTATGCAATTTATCACGCTCCTTGAATCTGTCAGTCAGATGTGTGGGAAATGCACCAACTGCGCAAGTGCAGTTTTTGGGAATATCCAACTGCAGTTTAAAGTAATCAGTGAACAATCTATTGCATAGCAATTCACTGTTTACTGCTTCAGTATAGAAGCACATCATCCTTGCGAATAACCCCCAGCACTAACAAGCATTTTATTACTTGTACCTAATAGTAAATTGGGGCCTATTAAAAACTAACAATGGCCCAAAGCCCCCCCTACACACACATACCTCCTACAATACTGTCAATAAAGGTTATAGATTGCTTCTAAATATATTTAAGAGAACGGGGTTTACATGTTTTTTAAACAAACTTACTAATATGTACAAGTAATGAAATGCGTACTAGGGGTTACTCGCAAGGATGACGTGCTTCCAGACTGCACCATTAAATGGACAGTCTAGTCCAAAAAACTTTCATGATTAATAGTAATTTTAACAACTTATTAAGTCTTGCGGCAGCCATGTTTATTATGGAAAAATCGCAGTTTGAACAAACTTGGTAGAGGACCTTGCATGGAACCTATGTGCAAAATTGCGCTTCATTGCACTAAGCAGTTTAAGAGAAGAAGATGGTTGAAGATTTTTGCAAAATGCAAGATGGCTGCCACATCATGTAACCAAGGCACCTCTCTTGAGCAAGGGCAAATCAAGGTCATAGTAGAATTAAGCAAAGCAAGTTTCAAAGTTGTAACTTAAGTAGTTTAAGAGCTGAAGATTTGTAAGCGTTTGTCAAAATTAGTCGCAAAAAGCAATATGGCTGCTAGAGCACATGACCTATGACTGCAATATTGCATGATATGTAGCAGAGCAATACGCTGTACCAGCATACTTGATTTCAAGAGCTTTGCATAAGCAGTTCAAGTGTTATGGGCAATAGAATAAGTTTGGCGAAATAATAATAATAACAATAAAAATAATAATAATCCTGACAATAACAATAGGTTATCCAGCTACTACGTTAATAGGAATTTTAACAACTTTCCAATTTACTTTTATCTCACCAATTTTGCTTTGTTCTCTTGGTATTATTAGTTGAAAGCTAAACCTAGGTAAGCTCATATGCTAATTTCTTTGACCTTGAAGTCCGCCTCTTATCTGAATACATTTTGACAGTTTCACCACTAGAGGGCTTTAGTTAATTTGTGACATATAGATAACATTGTGGTCACACACGTGGAGTTACCTAGGAGTCAGCACTAGTTGGCAAAAATGCAAGTCTGTCAAAAGAACTGAAATAAAGGGGCAGTCTGCAGATGATTTGATACAATGTAATCACAGAGGTAAAAAGTGTATCACTATAACTGTGTTGTTGGTTATGCATAACTAGAGAATGGGTATTAAAGGGATTATCTATCTTTTAAAACAATAATAATTCTGTCCTGTATGTAAGACACTATAATTTCTAGTTACAAGTTTGCAGCGCGATATGAATCTAACAAACAGTGATACTAAGTAGCAACACAATGATAGTGTTGACGCTTTGCAATTAACGCTAGATATTGTGGGGTGATATGTACATTGCGCTAACAGATAAGGAATAAATTGTAACTTAAAAGGACAATATAGTGATATTGTTTGTTGCTGCTATTTTTATGCTACTATATCAGTAACCTATTAGTGACTATAGCATTAGCTAAACCAATGGCAATCCTATAGTAACTTATAAAGTGAAGGATAATAGAAATAATACAGTACTAACACACCAATAAAGATTTGCACTGATCAATCGGTTATGGAATGTATTGAACTTACAAATCAGAAAGCATTCCACATATGTGATTAAACTAATATATAACACCAGTGTTGCGCACAAAACGTTACAACCACTAGACATATCACAGAACTTGATATAGTATATATATTTGCTATTAAGCAACACCAAGTATCGCCTTCAATAAACACCCACTAGTTATATCATTAACTAGTGAGAGTGGTTGCTTCACCTGGATAGACCAAGCAGCTATTGTCCTTACAGAAAATACTTATACAAATAGACAGAATTCTGGCTTATACCACATGAACCAGAACTATTAGGGTAACCAAATATCCTTATACAGGGTGTTAGTCCATATTATGACCATAACCATATATTATTGGGACCCTACAGCAGTAGTATACAGAGTAATTATAACTCTATCAAGGAGGATACAATCATACATATATTAGGCCTTTGATACAATGAGTCTTCCTTAGAGTAAACTACTCCATAGATGTCGTGGAGGTGCTAGTGTCCGTTTTTAATTTGTGTGTCACCCTTATTTTAAGAGCAATTTACAATAAAAGTTATATTTTATTTTAACCCATTCTGGAATTACTGCCTCACAGTCTAGGCTGAGAGTGCTTATAGGTGCATACTTACAGGAGATATCCACACTCTGCGATTCTTCTTAGTCTTTAGAAATATATTCACTTATGCATTAGCACCATTCCCTATATAATTTACATTTGTCTGACTATAATATTATTTAGTCTGGAATTATTTAATAAGAGGGAAAAAGCCCTTGTGGTGCCATTGTTCGTGTGTAGTAACAACAATAATAATTCTGGTGTAGACTGTCCCTTTAAACAGTGAATCTTTATGCAATAGACTATTGTTTACTTGAAGCTGTGGTCGGATATTCACAAAAAATGTACTTGCGCAGTTGCTGCATTTCCACATTGTCTACTGACTGACAGATCTCAAAGCAGCGGCATGGGAGTGTGATAAATGACATAGGGTATAAGGAATATCGCCTATTGGCTGCACAAGAAGCCTGACAATGTTGGCAAAAAGGACTTAACACAGAGGCGGACAGAGGTCAGGAATAAATAAGTTATTTTTAGTGCAAATATGTTTAAAAGGAAAATGCGAGTATCAATGCAGATTTATTAACTAATGCTAATATAGTGAACAGTTCTTATTTAGAATATTTAGAATTTACCATCACTTTAAAGGGATAGTAAACATCAAAAAATGTTATTGTTTAAAAAGATAGATAATCCCTTTATTTACCATTCCCCAGTTTTGCATAATTAACACTGTTATAGAACTAAACTTGTTACTTCTTTAGTTACCTTGTATCTAAGCTTCTGCTGACTGGTGACTGCCTCCTTATCTAAGATCTTTTGACAGACTTGCATTTCAGTCAATTAGTGCTGACTCTTAACTTACTTCACATGTGTGAGCACAATGTTATTTATATGAAACACATGAACTAACGCCCTCTAGCTGTGAAAAACTGTCAAATGCATTCAGAAAAGAGGCTTAGAAATTAGCATAGGAGCCTCCTAGGTTTAGCTTTCAACTAAGAACAAGAAGAGAACAAAGCACATTTGATGATGAAAGTAAATTAGAAAGTTGCCCTATTTGAATTATGATGAAGTTTAATTTGGACTTTACTATCCCTTTAAGTATAAGGGAAAGAACAGTGATTGGCTGCTTAAAGTCGACTCACAATAAGGATGTGGCTACTGAGAAAATGTTGAGGTAAAATCTTCATTTTTTATATAGAGATTGTTAGGTGATATTTTCTAATCATCTGTTTACAGATTTGTTACATCACTTTCAAGTGCTTCACCAATTGGGTAGCATGTCTCTTTAACATCTCAAAAGTCACATTTTTAATATCATTCAGATACAAAGGATAAACAGGATTTCATTTAACTTTGAAATACATTATAGAACTGATCCCAATGATAAATGTACCACACATTTAAAATAACTTTTACTGTGAAGCTTTTCAAATGGCTTTATATTTTATCTCCCTTGGAGCTAGGTAGAAGGCGTCTAATAAAATCATTAATTAAAAAATCTTTAATAAGTCAGGTTGTCCTTCCCTGTCAGAGAAGCAACCTGCTTTTACTCTAATTCAAAAGCTCATCTAACAGACTGACCTAAATGTCAGAAAAAATACTCCATATGCTAATGCAATCACAAAAGAGAAATATAATTCTACTACAAATTATTCCCTGCAGAAATTTGTTAAAGAATATCATTATATTTAATCAAAATATCATACTCTCAATAGATTCATTTTGATTGGATTGTTGTTATATAGGGTAAGAGCAGAAATTTTTTAAAATACAGAAATTTAAGATAATTGTCCTCCAGCACGAGTAAGGTTTGAAAAACCTGACACTGATTTGTGTTTAAAGAGACAGTGTGCTGTAAAATTGCTTCTGACAAAGTCATTGGAAACACATTAAGGGAAAATCAAAGTATAAAGTGTATGATAAATTGATCCTTTTGGTTTATGTTTGTATTTGAAAACCCCATTCTGATTTCCTTATTTTATCACTTTCTGTACACACATAATACTTCTGTATCCCATCTATGTCTGTATACCAAAGCTCAACACTTAGGTTCTTATATTCAAATGCTTGCTGGCATGGAGAGAGCAAAAGTTTTTTTTAGACTTTATATTGTAATGTAGGCATCTCTCTTCCACATCAAGAACCTTGTATAGTGAGATAAATATCTTTTAAATAAAATGTTTTATTTCTAACATTTTTTTTAGGGACCTTTCCATACTGACGAGATTTCTTAGAGCATCTTGCCTGAGCGGAGGTTTTGAATATCAGGCCCTTATAGTAAACGATTGAAAATAATATTTTACTACTTCTCTCCTACCTCCCTAGAGGGGATGTCATTTCTCCGGCTAGCTAGGTTTACACAACTTTTCTATAGCCAATGCAACTTTCTATAGCCAGTATTGAAATGCACAGTATAGGGTGGTATACAATGGGCACAAGTACATATTTCAAATACCAAAATAAAGATACAGGAGCTATTTAAAACACTCCTGCAAGTAATTTGGATAATTGAAAACAGATTAGAAGGGGAGCAAAATACAGTACGCTGTCCCTTTAAGTAATATATTTTTTAATATGGTTTATCGAAGTGTAAATAGTTAAGATGAATAATGTCCAGTAGGCTAGATTTAATAAGGTGTCATTGAGTCCTAAAATGTTTTAAAGGGATATTAAACCCAAATATTTTATTTCATGATTCAGAAAGAACAGGCAATTTTAAGCAACTTTCTAATTTACTCCTATTATCAGTTTTTCTTTCTTCTCTTGGTATCTTTTTGGAAAAAAAAAAGCAGGAATGTAAGCTTAGGAGCCAGTCCATTTTAATTCAGCACCCTTGGGTAGCAACGTTGCTTAAAACTGCATGCTCTATCTGAATCCCTTTAATTGCCCACACCAAACTCTCAACTTCTACTAGTAAATTGAAAACAGGAAAAAGAAACTGAACCTTAAGTTAGCTAAAAGTTGCAAGCGCTATACCCAAGAAACTCCTACTAGAGGTAGATATTGAGCTGGCATTTGACACAAAAACCATAATTTATGTAAGAACTTACCTGATAAATGAATTTCTTTCATTGTGGCGAGAGTCCACAAGCTGTTACTTATGGGATATAGATTCCTACCAGGAGGAGTCAGTTTCCCAAACCTCAAGAGCCTATAAATAACCCTCCCACATACCTCAGTTTAACATATAGCTAAGAGGTGAGGTGTATAAGGAGTAAAAGCAAAGAGGAGTAGGAAAAAAAATGTGCTGTACATAAATAAAATCATAACCCAAAAATGGGTGGGCCTCATGGACTCTCACCACCATGAAAAAAAGAGAAATTTATCAGGTAAGTTCTTACATAAATTAAGTTTTCTTTTATATAGGTGTTGAGAACTGTCTACGAGCTGTTACTTATGTGATATAATAGCCAAGATGTGAAAGTCCATGAGTAAAAATAAAAGGAGAGATAAAAAATAAAAACAGACATTTTCTTAAATCCAACAATTAATAAAGTATTTTAAAACAAAAACTCAAATTTTAGGCACTAGAATCAAATGGAGACAGCTGCCTGAAGAACCTTTCTATCAAAAGTTGCTTCTGAAGAGGCAATAACATCAAAATGGTAAAGTTTTGTAAAGGTATGCAAAGAAGACCAAGTGGTCACTTGCAAATTTGATCAACTGAAGCTTCATTCTTGAAAGCCCAAGATGTGGCCACTGATCTTGCAGTATGAGCTGTAATTCTCTGAGGCGCAGACTAGCCCGCCTCCAAATAAACTTAGTAAATCAAAAGTTTCAACCAAGAGGCTAAAGAAATGGCAGAGGCTTTCTGACCTTTCCTAAAACCAGAAAAAAAGAACAAACAGACTAGAAGTCTGTCTGAAATCCTTAGTAGCATCCACATAATATTTCAAAGCTCTAACATCCAAGGATTGTAAGATTTTTTTAGTAGCATTCTTAGGATTAGGACATAATGAAGGGACAATAATTTCCCTATTAATGTTGCTAGAATTAACAACCTTAGGTAAAAATTTCAAATAAGTCAGCAAAACAGCTTTATCTTGATGGAAAGTCAAATAAGGAGACTCACAAGAGAGAGCAGACATTTCAGAGGCTCTTCTAGCAGAAGGGATAGCCAAGAGAAACAACACTTTCCGTGAAAATAGGCTAATGTCCAAAGAATGCATAGGCTCAAAAGGAGGAGCCTGCAATATCTTTAATATCAGATTAAGACTCCAGGAGTAATAGGTTTAAGTTGAATTAACGCATGAACAAAACAATGAATATCAGAAAGGTAAGCAATCTTTGAAAGAAAAACCAGGAGAGCCGAGATTTTTCCATTCAAGGTACTGGCAGACAAACCTTTATCCAAACCATCCTGAACAATCCTAGGAATTCTAAAACAATGCCAAGAGTAATTATGAGAAGAACACCAAGAAATATAATTTTTCCAAACTTTGTGGTAGCTCTTTCTAGAAACAGGCTTGCGGGCCTGAATAATAGTGTTAATCACAGAGTCAGAGAAGAATGGACCTTGAGACTGGAGGTCTGGTCTTAGAGGAAGATATCAAGGTGGGCAAATGGACATTCGGACAAGGTCTGCATACCAAATAATGTGAGGCCACGCTGGGGCTATCAGAAACACATAAGATTGTTCCATTTTGGTCTTTGAGATCACTTTGGGAAGTAGGACCAGAGGGGGAAAATGTAAGCAAGCTGGTAAGACCAGGGCTCTGCTAGTCCACTCATCATTTCCGCCTGAGGATCCCTGGATCTGGGGAGGTACCTGGGAAGCATCTTGTTCAAGTGGGAGGCCATCTATTTCTGGAAGGCCCCACATTAGAACTATATGATAGAACACATCTGGGGGGAGAGACCACTCCCCCGGATGCAGGGATTGACAGCTGAGATAATCTGCTTCCCAGTTATCCACACCTAGGATGTGAATCACAGTGATTAGACAGGAATTTGATTCCACCCAAGAAAGTATTTGAGAGATTTCTTTAATAGCTAGAGAGCTGCGAGTTCCCCCTGATGATTGACATATGCCACTTCTGTGATATTGTCTGTTACAGAGAGAACCTTACATTCCTTTTCAGACAGAGGCCAAGCCTGAAGGGCTCTAAAGAGAGCACAGAGTTCCAAAATATTGATTGGTAACCTTGCCTCTTGAGGACTCCAAACTCCTTGTGCTGTCAGAGACCCCCAGATAGCTCCCCAACCTGTAAGACTTGCATCTGTGGTGATCACAGATCAGGTAGGACGAGAAAATTAAGCCCCTTGAAGAATAAAGTTGTGGTTTAACCCCCAAGTCACAGAGAATTGTGTGTTGGGATTTAAGAATATCAGTTGTGATATCCAAGTGCAGTCCTTACACCATTGGCACAACAAAAAGCTGTAGAGGTCTCATTTGAAAATGAGCAAAGGTGATCGCATCCGATGCTGAAATCATTAGACCTAAAATTTCCATACACATGGCCACTAAAGGGAATAATAGAGACTGAAGGTTTAGACAAGCTGAAACCAATCTTAATCGTCTCCTGTCTATTAGGGATAGAGTTATGGACACTGAATATATCTGGAAACCTAAAAAGGTGACCTTTGTCTGAGGAATCAAGAAACTCTTTGTCAAATTGATCCTCCAACCATGTCTTTGAAGAAAAGACAATAGTTGTTTCATGTGAGATTATGCTAAATTAAAAGATTGAGCTAGTACCAAGATATCGTCCAAATAAGGAAACACCGCAATACCCTGCTCTCTGATTACAGATAGAAGGGCACCGAGAACCTTTGAGAATAGTCCCTGAGCTGTTGCTAGGCCAAAAGGAAGAGCAACAAATTACATAGTAACATAGTAACATAGTAGATAAGGTTGAAAAAAAAGACTGAAGTCCATCGAGTTCAACCTATACAAATCTAAAATACTTACAAAAAGCTCCAGTTAAGCTTAAATAACCCCATTAAAATGTGACCCATTTAATACTAGCAATCATATCCATGAATTTTGTTTGTATACAGAAACTTATCCAGACTATTTTTAAATGTATCTATGGTATTGGCATTCACTACCTCCTTTGGTAATGAGTTCCACAATTTTATTGCTCTCACAGTGAAAAAAACGTTTCCGTTGCAGGAGATTAAATCTCCTTTCCTCCAACCTTAAATTATGACCTCTTGTCAGAAACAATTTTCTTGGAATAAACAGAGCTTCTGCCATCTCTGTATATGGGCCTTGAATATATTTATATAAAGTAATCATGTCACCTCTCAAGCGCCTTTTTTCTAAAGAAAATTGGTAATGTTTTTCTTAAAAAGAGAATCTCAGAAATCGATAATGATCTGGATGGATTGGGATGTGAAGGTACACATCCTGTAAGTCTATTGTGGACATAAAGTGACTTTGCTGAGCAAAAGGCAGGATAGTCCTTATAGTTACCATCTTGAAAGGTGGGACTCTTACAAATCGATTTTAAGTTTTCAGATCCAAAATTGGTCTGAAAGAATTTTCCTTTTTTGGAACAATGAAAAGATTTGAATAAAAACTCAACTCCTGTTCTTGTAAGGGAACTGGAACAATTACCCCCAAGAATTATAGATCTGAAACACATTTCAAAAATGCTTGGGCTTTTATAGGGTGACTTGGAACATGGGTGAGAAAAATTCTTCCCATGAGGGGTTTTATTCTGAATCCAATTCGATATCCTTGAGAAATTATACTCTGAATCCATGGAGTCCACCAGAACTGGTTTGGGGGCCACATTTTCATGCTGGCTTAGGGGCCGGATTTGGTTTCTTATATTGTTTGTATCTATTCCAATTTTGAGAGAGTGTCCAGTTAGAGCCAGGAGCTTTAGAGGAGGGAGCAGTTTTCTGTTCTCTATTCTGACAAAATGAACTAAAAGGATCAGTAGCTTTAAATTTTCCCTTAGATTTCTTGTCTTGGGGAAGAAGAACTCCTTTACCCCAGTAATTGTGGAAATAATTAAATCCAATTGTGAACCAAATAGGTTTTTACCCTGAAAAGAAGATAGTAATCTTGTTTTAGACAGCATATCAGCATTCCAAGAAATAAGTCACAAAGCTCTTCTAGTAAGAAAAGCCAAAGACATAGTTTTAATGTTGACTTTCATGACATCAAATATTGCATCGCAAATAAAATAAAATGGGGGGGGGAGCTTCTGGGCGGCGGTCATGACAGAGTAGAGGGCCTGATAATTCTACTGATTATCGGTCGAGAGACTAACCAGCCACACTTGCTTGCAATATATCTGGATTCTGCTTTTCAAGTTGATCAGTTTTATACCATTATTTTATATTATCTCAGCCCTAAAGAACCAGAACGGTAAGGTTGGCAGTAGCGGTCTTGCAATAGACCAAACTTTACCTACCCCCCCCCCCGGTTATTCGGGTAGAACAGCGTGTTATGCAGTATAAACTGTTGTGTTCTTATCAAGAGCCTAATTTGTAAAGTGAGCCACTCTCATAGCTACCATTTTCTACAAAGCTCCGCAATTTAAACAAGCATGGCATCAAATTTACGAGACATAGAAGCGCCTATTATTAAGCTACTGGAAGACCAATTTCAGAGGCTCGGCAGGCAGTTCCAAGGAAAGAGTGACAACTAGCCTGCACGTAGAAGTCAAAAATCTTACACTAACTATGGATGAAGAGGTGCAGGGAGATCTCACGTGGCTGGCTGCCCTGGACAGTGATGTAGATAAACCGAATTGCACCCAGACTGATGCAGGCGACACATACGAGTCGGTTTTGGCCAAGGCCTTCCTTCCACCACATAGAGTCCCGCAGCAGCTGCCAGTGAAGCAGGCTTTTTTTTCTTACCCGTGGGTAGTTGATGTGTCCCTTGATTGTGTCACAGTCCGTGATCTCCAGACCACTAAAACTTTGGGTCTGCTACATGAAACTATGCCGGGAGTGTGCAGCCATCATGTTCGGTTTGTGGGAGGCAATCCGGCTTTTCCCAATCTAGTTTGCTTCTTTGTGGGGGCTCCCTGCTGTGATGTCAATACTGAATCTATTGGGGTACAAATAATTAACCGGGACTATCTGCTGGAGTAGTGATCAAGCCTGGGATGAAACCTCTATGATAGAGGTCTATTTGTTGGCACCAGTTTTCCATACTGCCCTGCAAATATCTCCACTACAGGAACTGTCCCTCCGTAATAGAGAATGGTGCACAAGTTTCCCGCTACAGCCTTGTCAAGAACTGAATGTTTTTTCTCCATGGATCTATACAAGAGTCGTACCTAAACACTCCATTCCAGCTACAGCCATAGTCAGTGCCTATCCGAAGAACACTTCCACCTTATATGTATTATTTTAATACAACTGAAAGCTGGCATAGGCTAATTTAATCTTTGTTTTTCTCTCTTTACCAGTTATAGAGTTTTTTATTTTATTTATTCATGTTTGTGGTTGAAAATGTGTTGCATGGTATGCTTATGGCTAAGTATATATAGTTAATTAATTGATAACTATAGTTTTGCTAATTCTAGACACTGATCATAATTTTATTTTTGGTGATTTAACTATGATTCAGGGTGTGTGCTCCCTTCCCTATTACTTATAAACCATACATAAGGTACTGTTTCTCCTTGTCAGTGGCCGAGACTGTGGAGCATAGTCACTGTTAAAGTAACACTGACCACTGTATATCTTAGTATGAGTTGATTTATCTAAATGCGTTAGGGAACACTTGCAATATCTAGAATATATCCACCTCCTTAAAGTTTATACTGTTTGTTCTCCCCCTTGGGTCTAGCTCCATTGGTTCACAAATTCCTAGATGTCCTCCCCTATGCATATCTGATATATCTTTACATTTCACTTCCTCTTTTACTTTAAAGTGGGTCTTCAGTTGCTTTATACCATGATAGATTACCCATAGTATTTGTCATATATGTTCATAGGTCCAATAGTAGCCTATATATATTTAGGAGGATGTATATTTAATGTTATGTGTCTCTGGACATGCAACTATAGCGTATCTTTAGTATACCTTTTACATTTATGCTCTGTTTTTGTAGACGTTGGGTTGTTTGATATACTCCTATGCTAACTTATAGATAGGGAAAATATTATAGCCTAATATCTGCATTATGAGTGACTTTATCTGCAAGATGGATATAAGTCAAACACTTACCTGAGAAGCTTTCTGTAGGAGAGACTCTAATACTCCCTAAGCTTGGAGTAGGCTAAGTCATAGTATATTTCATACGGGAGATGTTGAATAAATACATTGTAGCTGTTAACTGGCTACACTGCCCTTATGCTATTCATTAACTCTACACTATGTACTTTTTTAATAGTTTTAGCATATAAATAGATCAATCCCTCCTGCTTATATCCCTAGATGGGTTTTATTACAGTGTATCTATATCGCAGTGTCTTATAACTTCTACTTATATTTTATGACAATCTATTGGTCTGAGATCCTTATGAGGTACTTGTCCCTATTACCATAGAGCTACAGACATAAGTAATTTGGAAACTTTAACTTTATATATTTATTGCTTTTTATAGTCAGCATATAGTAACAGCCACATTAAAACTAGTACATTATACTCAAATGCAGCCGTATAAACTAGAGTCGATCTCTTCTATAATTCCCATAGTCTCATTTTAAAAAGACTGCTGTGTAATACCTGCTTCTTGGTAGATAGCTTGCCACTACAATATTTTACTTAAACCCATAGCTAACACGGGATACTACATAACCTCCATGACCAGTGCAACCTTTTACCTAAATTTCTTAGCTTTTTAGTCCAAATAAGTTCAATTGTTTTGTTATATAATGTTAATATTTGGAGTTATATAGCGTAGGGTTCTTTTGTAAAGAACTTTGTGTATATAATCCCATAGGTGTAAAAGGTACCATGACATGGGAACACAGATTGTTTGTGATAGTTATGTGCTATGTCATATAAGAGCTAGCCTATCATAACGAGTTTTAGAGTATTATTGGGTTCTTTAACAGTTAAAGGGATTTCATGTGACTAGTATGATTTTTATCCTATCAGAGGCACACAGCCTATATTCATCTAAGTGTTCATGTATAACATCCTCCAACAAGTTTCTGTATTATATGATATACGCTAATGCACTCAATATTATGATAGTCCTTCAGTTATTTCTAAACTTAAGATGCTCGTCAAGGGTCAAAGAGTGGCCCAATATGTTTGACATTTGATATGTCCCCCCTATTGATCCCTTTTCCTAGTATATGCTAATGTTAATGGTCCAAAAGAGGCCATCATTTTCCATATGGAGATTTACTCTTTTTAAGTTTTGACATTTGATAATAGGGATGCATTTTTAAAATAATAAAAAAAAAAAATAGGTTTATCATTAGGGATCCATTGGCAACAACTTCCTATAACTGGATAGTTTATTGTGGAGGTTCAAACGTGGCCTCATTTATCATTTAGGAGGCGTATAAAACATTAGAAAAAGATTTCAGGAGTCGCAGGTGAGGTCAATTCAAAAATAGCATTTATTCAGGTAAAACAGGTCACAGGATGGTGGAAACAGCCCTCCAGTGATACTGGAGCTATGATTACGGCATGTAGCCGAAACGCGTAAGCTTGTATCACTGGAGGGCTGTTTCCACCATCCTGTGACCTGTTTTACATGAATAAATGCTATTTTTGAATTGACCTCACCTGCGACTCCTGAAATATTTTTCTACGTTTGCTGCAACAAGCCGCAGTGGAGCCAGCAGGTGTACATCACCCTTGATGCCTAAGTTCCAGTCGGATTTGTAAGCATGAGGACCAGCGATTGAAACAAAGAATCGGGGACTCCTTACCCCCCACAAGCCGGTATCCGCCTGGTGACTTAACGCCTGTGAGCCGGGTGCATCAGAGTGCGACGCCAGTTCGAGCAGCCTGTTTGAGCGTGGAAGCTCCGGGCTGGATTTGCAGCGGCACATTGAGAAGTTTCACCTAAGGGCTCTAACTAACACAGGTGAATACACCGAGATGAGCGACCGTGAAGAGGGGGGTAAGTTAAATGCTTGACATTCTACTTAGATAAATCCTCATCGGATAGCCACACTGGGGTTTGTTTGCTCCTGTCCTCCCACGGGGATCAAACAGACATTGTATAAAACATTAGGCATTCATTTTACATAATAGGTATTTTCATTTCAGGAATATACTTTGAAAATGTAAACTGATATATCATATACTGTCTGTATCTTCCTATTTTTATTATGTTACACTGACTAATTTTTTACCCATGTATGCCTTCTTTCAAACCTCAAATAAAAATGTAAAAATAAAAATGGCAAGAGTGGAAATAGCCCCATTAACTTAAGTGACTGTTTCCTAAAGTTCTAAATTAGCAATAGGTAAAGGGTACAATATTGTAAACCCTTTAAAGGGTTAAAAGAAGTACCTGGTTTAGACCATTCTTTAGTAATCATATAAGAAATAGCGTCTAGAATAGGAAAACCCTTGGGAAGATTGACAACAGTTTTAAACACAGAATTTAAACGATTACATGGTTTATTATCAGAAGGATTAGACTCCTCAATCACTAAAATTAATAAAACTTCCTTTAAAAGGAGAGAGAATATGTTCAATTTTGAATAAAAAAAGAAGATTTATCAATCTCTGTCTTTGATGGAAACTCCTCTGAGTCAGATGTAGAAGATTTGTCAGTATGCTGTCTGACAGCACAAAATTCATTAACATGGGGGAACTTTCGGGTGGAGGCCATGACAGATTGCTGCATCGGGGTAAAAAACAGATCTGCTTAAAATCTTCCTTTAATTGCCTCATCAGATGTTGATACCTATTCTATGTTTCCCAGCAGAATAAGCACCTTTGGCTAAAGCTATTATTTTAAACATTAGACGCAGTTTGTGTCCTCCGGAGAACACATCAGGCTGCGGCCTACAATCTACCGCTGGCGGACGGTGTCTGTCGTTAAACAATAGTGCTAGCACTACAAAAGGAAAGACTTCAATTCTACCATAAACACTTGCTACTCTCAATCACTACAGAAACCTGTGGGGATGGAGGTTCGTATCATACAGGAAATCAAAGAGCTGCTGGCCTATCATCATTCCGCATTTGCTGAGACCTTACGAGTCACCTTAGGCTCTTACAGACCAGTTGATGACCCTGACTTCTTACACGCATATCCCAGAGGTGCTACAGAGGCGGGATCCACTACACTTACACTCTCCCCTATGTGCGAGGGAGGAGGCTTGTATGATCCCTCCAAAGCTCATAACTGCCAACGGCAATGACGGGACATAAACCTTACATTTTTCTAAGGAGCCATACAAGACCCCACCCAATCCCACTATGGACATTTTGTTACCTATAAGCTCAGAGAGTGGGACCTCAACTAGGCCTCCTTGAAGGGAGTCAATTCAGTGCAGTGGTTGATGGCCGGCGGAGAGGATGTGACACTCCTGGGATGCTCCCATTGATAAGGGTCTCTGCTGCTCCCTTTGCTAAAATGCAAATTTGCTTTCTTGAACCTATGGTTTTAAAGAGGTCACAACAAGACCAGATCATCTACTATTGATGAAGTGCGACACTCCTGATGCTCTATGCAACACCCTACTTCAGCAAAGTCTCATTCCCCGCTACTTGCATTCTGGAAAATCCCCTTAAAGTATAGTAGAATAACCTGCAGAACTGGAGTGGGGTAAGCTCATAAAGTGACTTGCTAGAGAAGATCACCCTAAGGCACACTCTTCTATCATTAAACCTACGATCTATAAGGGGACTTTTTCTTATTTTTGATTGGTTATTACAGTTTTCTGATGGTATTTCTTTATATTCAAAAGACTTGAGTACTTATACCAGGAGTCTATATGAACGTTGACTGAAATTTTACTATCCACAAATGGAGATGATGATAATGAGCATAAGAAACCATTATCTATAGAAGTTTGGATTTTTCCTAGTAGAGCTGTATTCCCCTGATACAACAACATGTATTGCTTATCAATATATTTAAGAAAAAGGTTAGCTTATAATACTTTTGCAAGCCTTTCCCTTAACTTATATTCCAATCTGTGTTGCCTGAGACCGAGACATCATGGTTTACTTACTTAACCTAAGAGGGTATGGCTTAGACCTATAGCTCACCTACTGTTCCAACTCATAATAATTTAGAACCCTATTTCTGGGAGCAGCAAGCAATAGTAAAGTGATCCCAATTTGCCTCAATCTTCAGTCAACACCCACAACCCATAGTTAAAATCTGTAAATAACTCCTGTGGTATTTGCATTTCCCACATTTTAAATAACTATGGAGAAACTTTTATGCTGGGATAATAGTGTAAATACTACATATGCAAACCCCTTCTCCCCTCAGCTGCAGTTAAATTTCACATTTAGGAATAAACCGATTGCAATCTGGGTCAGTGCTATAACTTCCCCACAGTTTCTTTTTCCGTGTATTACCTATTTTAGTAGCATCCTCATATGTTGTTGGCTGAGTTTTTCTTTACGAAAAGTATGTAATAAAGCATTGAGGAGTATTTACTACCCATTATATAAAGTAATATAAAAATGAGGTTTACCATTTGAGATCCATAAGTGGTCTCCTTTGTTTTAAATTAACTTCCTCTGGTTTAAAATTTATTTTATTCTTAAAGGCCCAAGAGTGGCCTTCTGTGTCATTTAGAAGGTTTTGAGATTGATTGGCCACCTATCTTTATAATGTTCACATGGTACCTATGTTACTAACCTTTGTTTCTTATTTCTTCATTTTATTATATGTACTCACTGTAAAATTGATATTGTATCTCATGTGACATGAGAATTTACTTTACTTTGTTGTTTATCTTGAAATGAACCTTAAATAAATAATTTAAAAAAAAAAATCATTAGAATTATATAAAGATTGTGTTGACCTTTTGCGCTTATTTGAAGGCGGTATAGCAGTCATGGCCTTCTCTATGGCTGTAGCAATAAAATATTTTCATTGTTGTAGGAATGCCTTCTGCGTTAGACTGAGAGAACAAAACAGTAGAAGCATTTGTACTCATAGAATATTGTCAAGAGTCCTACCGCATTTAAAAGTCAGTAGTTATCAGTTTTATGGTATAACGCCGTAACATAAAACTCATAACTAAAGTGCTAAAAAGTACACTAACACCCATAATCTGCCTATTAACCCCTAAACCGAGGCCCTCCCGCATCACAAACACTATAATAAAAATTTTAACCCCTAATCTGCCGCTCCGGACACCGCCACCACCTATATTATATTTATGAACCCCTTGGGGGGTAGTTATCAACGTGTCTACTTTTCCTGCCTTCGCCGGCCCAATACGCCCGCCTAAGCTCGCCTCACATCGCCGCCGTGGACCTGCAAAAATTTGTCTAAGTTAAAAAAGCTGTCAAAAAGCCGCGCACCAAGTACGGGGCGATGAGCAGCGGACTGTGAGAGTTATCACTCATCCGATCTTGCTGCTCTTCGGCTTTTTACAGCTTTCTTGCTAGCCTGTCACTAAGCACCCACACTAAACTACACTGTTCTACCCCCTATACCGGCCCCCCGGAGCCCCCCGCAACTAAATAAAGTTACTAACCCCTAAACCGCCGCTCCTATACCCTGCCACAACTCTTATAAATGTATTAACCCCTAAACTGCCGCTCCTAGACCCCGCCGCAACTCTTATAAATGTATTAACCCCTAAACCGCCACTCCCGGACACCGCTGCCACCTACATTATATCTAGTAACCCCTATCCTGCCCCCCCTATACCGTCGCCCTCTATAATAAAGTTATTAACCCCTATCCTGCTGATCCCGCACCTCGCCGCAACTAAATAAATAGTTTAACCCCTAAACCGCCGCTCCCTGACCCCGCCGCAACCTATATTAAATTTATTAACCCCTATCCTGCTCCCCCTACAGCGTCGCCACCTATAATAAATTTATTAACCCCTATCCTGCCCACCACTACACCGCCGCCACTGTAATAAAATTATTAACCCCTAAACCTAAGTCTAACACTAACCCTAACAACCCCCTAACTTAAATATTAATTAAATAAATCTAAATAATATTTCTATTATGAACTAAATTAATCCTATTGAAAACTAAATACTTACCTTTAAAATAAACCCTAATATAGCTACAATATAAATAATAATTATATTGTAGCTATCTTAGGATTTATTTTTATTTTACAGGCAAATTTCAATTTATTTTAACTAGGTACAATAGCTATTAAATAGTTATTAACTATTTAATACCTATCTAGCTAAAATAAAGAGAAATTAACCTGTAAAATAAAAACTAACCTAAGTTACAATTACACCTAACACTACACTATACTTAAATAAATTATTCCTATTTAAAACTAAATACTTACCTGTAAAATAAACCCTAAGATAGCTACAATATAATTAATAATTACATTGTAGCTATCTTAGGATTTATATTTATTTTACAGGTAACTTTGTATTTATTTTAGCTATTTAGAATAGTTATTAAATAGTTATTAACTATTTAATAACTACCTAGCTAAAAGAAATGCAAAATTACCTGTAAAATAAATCCTAACCTAAGTTACAATTAAACCTAACACTACACTATCATTAAATTAATTAAATAAATTACCTACAAATAACTACAATTAAATACAATTACATAAACTAACTAAAGTACAAAAAATAAAAAAGCTAAGTTACAAAAAATAAAAAAAAATAAGTTACAAACATTTTAAAAATATTACAACAATTTTAAGCTACTTACACCTAATCTAAGCCCCCTAATAAAATAACAACCCCCCCAAAATAAAAAAATGCCCTACCCTATTCTAAATTTAAAAAGTTCAAAGCTCTTTTACCTTACCAGCCCTTAAAAGGGCCATTTGTGGGGCATGCCCCAAAGAATTCAGCTCTTTTGCCTGTAAAAGAAAAATACAACCCCCCCCAACATTAAAACCCACCACCCACATACCCCTAATCTAACCCAAACCCCCCTTAAAATAACCTAACACTAATCCCCTGAAGATCATCCTACCTTGAGTTGTCTTCACTCAGCCGAGCAGCGATGGAACCGAAGAGGAGACCCGGAGCGGCAGAAGTTATCCTCCAAGCGGCGCTGAAGAAGTCTTCCATCCGGGCGATGTCATCTTCCAAGAGGCGTTGAAGAAGTCTTCTATCCGGGCAATGTCATATTCCAAGCGGGGTCTTCAATCTTCATCCCGCCGATGCGGAACATCCTTCTTTCCCGACGGACTACCGACGAATGAAGGCTCCTTTAAGGGACGTCATCAGCCAATCAGATTCAAGTTCAATCCGATTGGCTGATCCAATCAGCCAATCAGATTGAGCTCGCATTCTATTGGCTGTTCTGATCAGCCAATAGAATGCAAGCTCAATCTGATTGGCTGATTGGATCAGCCAATCGGATTGAACTTGAATCTGATTGGCTGATTCAATCAACCAATCAAATTTTTCCTACCTTAATTACGATTGGCTGATAGAATCCTATCAGCCAATCGGAATTGAAGGGACGCCATCTTGGATGACGTCCCTTAAAGGAGCCTTCATTGGTCGGTAGTCCGTCGGGAAAGAAGGATGTTCCGCATCGGCGAGATGAAGATTGAAGACCCCGCTTGGAAGATGACATTGCCCGGATAGAAGACTTCTTCAGCGCCTCTTGGAAGATGACATCGCCCGGATGGAAGACTTCTTCAGCGCCGCTTGGAGGATAACTTCTGCCGCTCCGGGTCTCCTCTTCGGTTCCATCGCTGCTCGGCTGAGTGAAGACAACTCAAGGTAGGATGATCTTCAGGGGATTAGTGTTAGGTTATTTTAAGAGGGGTTTGGGTTAGATTAGGGGTATGTGGGTGGTGGGTTTTAATGTTGGGGGGGGTTGTATTTTTCTTTTACAGGCAAAAGAGCTGAATTCTTTGGGGCATGCCCCACAAATGGCCCTTTTAAGGGCTGGTAAGGTAAAAGAGCTTTGAACTTTTTTTAATTTAGAATAGGGTAGGGCATTTTTTTATTTTGGGGGGGTTGTTATTTTATTAGGGGGCTTAGATTAGGTGTAAGTAGCTTAAAATTGTTGTAATATTTTTTAAATGTTTGTAACTTATTTTTTTTATTTTTTGTAAAAACTTTTTTTTTGTACTTTAGTTAGTTTATGTAATTGTATTTAATTGTAGTTATTTGTAGTTAATTTATTTAATTTATTTAATGATAGTGTAGTGTTAGGTTTAATTGTTACTTAGGTTAGGATTTATTTTACAGGTAATTTTGTATTTCTTTTAGCTAGGTAGTTATTAAATAGTAAATAACTATTTAATAACTATTCTAACTAGCTAAAATAATTAAGCTAAAATAATTACAAAGTTACCTGTAAAATAAATATAATTCCTAAAATAGCTACAATGTAATTATTAATTACATTGTAGCTATCTTAGGGTTTATTTTACAGTCCGGCGGATCGAAGTTTACGTCACTAAATTCTACTTTTGCCGGTCTCTAGCCTTTGATAACTAAGGCGAATCAGCCTCGCCACAAATACGCTGCGGAATTCCAGCGTATTTGAGGTTGACGGCTTGATAACTAGGCCCCCTAATCTGCCTTCCCCAATGTCGCCGCAACCTACCTACACTTTTTAACCCCTAATCTGCCGCCCCCCAACGTCGCCGCCACTAGAATACTAGAATAAACATATTAACCCCTAAACCTAACCCTAACACCCCCTAACTTAAATATAATTTAAATAAATCTAAATAAAATTACTATCATTAACTACATTATTCCTATTTAAAACTAAATACTTACCTGTAAAATAAACCCTAAGGTAGCTACAATATAACTAATAGTTACATGTAGCTAGCTTAGGGTTTATTTTTATTTTACAGGCAAGTTTGTATTTATTTTAACTAGGTAGAATAGTTATTAAATAGTTATTAACTATTTAATAACTACCTAGCTAAAATAAATACAAAAGTATCTGTAAAATAAAACCTAACCCGAGTTACACTAACACCTAACACTACACTATAATTAAATAAATTAACTAAATTAAATACAATTACCTAAATTAAATTAAATTATCTAAATTACAAAAAAAAAACCCACTAAATTACAGAAAATAATAAACAAACTACAGATATTTAAACTAATTACACCTAATCTAATAGCCCTATTAAAATAAAAAAGCCTCCCCAAATAAAAAAAAAACCCTAGCCTAAACTAAACTACCAATAGCCCTTAAAAGGGCCTTTTGTGGGGCATTGTCCCAAAGTAATCAGCTCTTTTACCTGTAAAAAAAAAATACAAACAACCCCCCCAAAAGAAAAACCCACCACCCACACAACTAACCCCCCAAATAAAATACTATCTAAAAAAAACTAAGCTCCCCATTGCCCTGAAAAGGGCATTTGGATGGGCATTGCCCTTAAAAGGGCAGTTAGCTCTTTTGCCACCCTAACCCTAACCTACAAATAAAACCCACCCAATACACCCTTAAAAAAAAAACTAACACTAACCCCCTGAAGATCGAGTTACCGGGAGACGTCTTCATCCAAGCCGGGCCAAAGACCTCAACGAAGCCAGGAGAAGTCTTCATCCAAGCCGAACGAAGTGGTCCTCTAGACGGGCAGAAGTCTTCATCCAGACGGCATCTTCTATCTTCATCCATCCGGCGCGGAGCAGGTCCATCTTCAAGACATCCGACGCGGAGCATCCTCTTCATCCGACGACTAAAGCTGAATGAAGGTACCTTTAAGCGACGTCATCCGGCGTCCCTTAGATTCCGATTGGCTGATAGATGAAGATAGAAGATGCCGTCTGGATGAAGACTTCTGCCCGTCTGGAGAACCACTTTGCCCAGCTTGGATGAAGACTTCTCCTGGCTTCGTTGAGGACTTCAGCCTGGCTTGGATGAAGACGTCTCCCGGTAAGTCGCTCTTCAGGGGGTTAGTGTTAAGTTTTTTTAAGGGTGTATTGGGTGGGTTTTATTTGTAGGTTAGGGTTTGGGCGGGAAAAGAGCTAACTGCCCTTTTAAGGGCAATGCCCATCCAAATGCCCTTTTCAGGGCAATGGGGAGCTTAGTTTTTTTTAGATAGTATTTTATTTGGGGGGTTGGTTGTGTGGGTGGTGGGTTTTACTGTTGGGGGGTTGTTTGTATTTTTTTTTACAGGTAAAAGAGCTGATTACTTTGGGGCAATGCCCCGCAAAAAGGCCCTTTTAAGGGCTATTGGTAGTTTAGTTTAGGCTAGGGTTTTTTTTTATTTGGGGGGGGGGCTTTTTTATTTTAATAGGGCTATTAGATTAGGTTTAATCAGTTTAAATATCTGTAATTTGTTTATTATTTTCTGTAATTTAGTGTTTTTGTTTTTTTGTACTTTAGCTAATTTAATTTAATTTAGGTAATTGTATTTAATTTAGTTAATTTAGGGAATTATATTGTAGTGTTAGGTGTTAGTGTAACTTAGGTTAGGTTTTATTTTACAGGTACTTTTGTATTTATTTTAGCTAGGTAGTTATTAAATAGTTAATAACTATTCAATAACTATTCTACCTAGTTAAAATAAATACAAACTTGCCTGTAAAATAAAAATAAACCCTAAGCTAGCTACAATATAACTATTAGTTATATTGTAGCTAGCTTAGGGTTTATTTTACAGGTAAGTATTTAGTTTTAAATAGGAATAATGTAGTTAATGATAGTAATTTTATTTAGATTTATTTATTTAAATTATATTTAAGTTAGGGGGTGTTAGGGTTAGGTTTAGACTTAGGTTTAGGGGTTAATATGTTTATTATAGTGGCGGTGATGTTGGGGACGGCAGATTTATAGGTAAGTATTTAGTTTTAAATAGGAATAATGTAGTTAATGATAGGAATATTTATTTAGATTTATTTAAATTATATTTAAGTTAGTGGGTGTTAGGTTTAGGGTTAGACTTAGGTTTAGGGGTTAATAACTTTAATATAGTGGTGGCAAGGTTGGGGGCGGCAGATTAGGGATTAATAAATGTAGGTATGTTGCAGCGACATTGGGGAAGGCAAATTAGGGGTTAATAAATATAATGTAGGTGGCGGCAATGTTGGGGGCAGCAGATTAGGGGTTAATAAGTATAATAAAGGTGGCGGCGGTGTCCGGAGCGGCAGATTAGGGGTTAATAATATAATGTAGGTGTCAGCGATGTCGGGGGCGGCAGATTAGGGGTTAATAAGTGTAAGATTAGGGGTGTTTAGACTCGGGTTCATGTTAGGGTGTTAGGTGTAAACATAAATTTTATTTCCCCATAGGAATCAATAGGGCTGCGTTAGTGAGTATACGCTGCTTTTTTGCAGGTGTTAGACTTTTTTTCAGCCGGCTCTCCCCGTTGATTCCTATGGGGAAATCGTGCACGAGCACGTTACACCAGCTCACTGCTGACTTAAGCAGCCCTGGTATTGAAGTGAGATATGGAGCAAAATTTTGCTCAGCGCTCACATTTTGTCTTTTAATGACGGGTTTCTGAAAACTCGTAGTACCAGCGCTGTAGGTAAGTGAGCGGTGAGAAAAAACTGCTTGTTAGCACCGCATATCCTCTAATGCAAAACTCGTAATCTAGCCAATTGCAAATATAATTGATTAATACATTTGAAGTAAAAACAAACAATGTGTGTATAGCCCAAATTTAGATGAGGGTGAGAAGTAAAGAGGGGGCGGGCTATTTATCACCAAAAGCGGAGCAGATGATGACATCTAGTTAATAAAAAGACGTCATTGAGTTAAATATAATGGCTTTTACTCTCCGTGAAACCAGTTATTTAAAGATATGTAGTAGTTAGCATTGAGAAGTAAGTAGATGTAAAATGAGATGGGGAAGCACATATTTTGAGTACTTTATCAGAATATTTCTTTATCATTAATTGTAGTAAAAACACCCCAAAGTAAGCAACAGACCTTCCAAGGAGAAATGTGGTTTATGAATTTTACAACCATACTCAGACTTAACTTACAGATATTGCAGAAGACTTTTTAAACCCAATGTCATAATACTGGTGTAAAACTTGTATTTTATTGGCTGCTAGATGGATTTTGCTAACCAATGTTCCTTATCATATATTAACCAATTTAAGATTCAGGAAACTTACAATTTTTTTTTAAGAATTATTTCTGTCCAAGTACCATAGTATTCTGTTAACATGGCATATCTAGAGTGCATAAATATAAGACTGTCTATTAAATAATCCAAAAATGTTTACTCCACAAGTTCATTTTGATGTTTTTTCACCAATAGCAGAAATACAAATTTGAAAAAAATGTAAAGTGGTGATATAGCTAACAGGTTATATTACCCCATCTAAAACAAAACACATCTCTTTCTCTCTCTCAAATTTATTTAGTGTGAACACAATTAAAGACATTTCGGAATATTTATTTTTGACATTTATTGCAGGGTCAGTTTTTTATTCAAAAAGATATCCTTTATTTAAAAAAATAATAATCTTGTCTGCAATTAACCATAGAAAAAATGTAAAAATAAGACAATAATGTACAAGCAATTGTCCTCTAAATAATAATCGACTTTCAATAGAAACAGAATTTTATATGAAATACAGATAATGCAATAGGGGTGCAGAGAGCAGTAGGCTGATGTACACAGTAGAAATAAAAGATTAACAATATAATAGCTAGGTAGAAAAAGCTTGCAATACCATAATTTCCTTTCATTCAAATCTAGAGTTGAAGGGATAGTAAAGTCAATTGAATTTTTAGATACAGATAGAGCATGCAAATTGAAACAGCTTTCCAATTTAAAGTAATTAAGTTAGATAGAGTTAGTGTCCTTTGTTGTTGGGCATACCTAGGTAGGCTCAAGGGCAGCAATGCGCTACTGGGAGCAAGCCGCTAATTGGTTGATGCATATGCCTCGTTATTAGCTCACCCAATGTTTTCAGCTAATAGTGCATCCTTCAACAAAGGATGCTAAAAGAATTAAGCAAATTTGATAAAATTGCATTATCTGTCTGAATCATGAGTTTTTTTTTTTTTCTGAATTTTCATGTTCTTTAACCAAGTTCACTCTTTTTCTCAATTGTGTCATCCAATATTCCAATATGGTATTCTCAAGAGAATTAAAGGGATAAGAAACCCACATTTTTTCTTTAAAGGGATAGAAAGGTCAAAGAATAAATGTGCGTGGGTGCATTTCAATTTGAAATATAAGCATTTTTGCAATATACTTCCATTAGCAAAAATGCTTCTAGTAAAAGTTATTACTATATTTCTTCAGCATACGCACATATGCTGTGAAGGCCGTGCACCAGTATTCAAACGCCTCACCTTCACAGAGAGCGGGCAGTGGTGTGTATTGCTTCTGAAGATGTAAGTTGTGTCATACAAGCCACTTCTGACTCTCTGAGAAGGTGTAGTGTTTGAATACTGGTGCTTGTGCCCTCACAGGATATGTGCGTATGCCGCAAAAAAACAGTAATAACTTTTAGTAACAGCATTTTTTAAAATTGAAGTATATTTAAAAAATGCTTCCATGTCAAATTAAAATGCACCCATGCACATTTAATTTATTACTTTTCTATCCCTTTAATAATTCAGATAGAGCATGCAATTTTAAGCATTTTTCTAATTTACTCCTATTATCAATTTTTCTTCGTTCTCTTGTTATCTTTATTTAAAAAGCAGGAATGTAAGTGCATAGGAGATGGCCCATTTTTGTTTCAGACCTGGGTTACTCTTGTTTATTGGTGGCTAAATGTCAGTCACCAATAAGCAAACGCTATCCATAGTGCTGGACCTAAAATGGGCCGGCTCCTTATCTTTACATTCCTGCTTTTTAAATAAAGATAGCAAGAGAACAAATACAATTTGATAATAGGAGTAAATTAGAAAGTTGCTTACAACTGCATGCTCTATCTGAATCATTAAAGAAAAAAAATGGGTTTAGTGTCCCTTTAAAGAATGTATTTTTATCCATAATTCTATTGTATCGCACGAGAGAAGGGCCGCCAATCACCCCAAACAAATGTGTTTTATGTCTACTACATCAGAGGTGCGGAGATGGTTAGCAGCAATCACATGACTGCTGGTTCTTACATTGAGGAAAGCAAGTTTATTATTATTATTATTTATTATTATTCTTTATTTGTAAAGCGCCAACAGATTCCGCAGCGCTGTCCATGGGTACAAGGATAAAAGTACAATGGTAAAACAATACGATAAAAGACAACATTTTACAGATAAATACAGGGGGAATTGAGGGCCCTATTCCCATGGGAACTTACAATCTAGATGGGTAGGAGGATGGGAAACAGGAGGTGGGGACTGCAGAGGTGAGAATAATATTAGGGAGGAGATAGATGAGGGCAACTGTTAGTTAAGTGACGTTAGTTTGTTAAGTCGGGTGATAAGTTTCCCTGAACAGAAAGGTCTTTAGGGAACGTTTAAAGGAGGAGAGATTAGGGGCGAGTCTGACAGCTCGAGGAAGTGCGTTCCATGGCCTCTATTTAACAAGCTCCGTAAGGAGCTTGATGGCCCCTGTTTCTGGCGAGTCTTCAGACTCGCCAGAAACAGCAGTTATGAAGCAGCGGTCACAAAGACCGTTGCTCCATAACCTGTCCGCCTGCTCTGAGCAGGCGGACAGACATCGCCGGAATTCAACCCGATCGAGTACGATCGGGTTGATTGACACCCCCCTGCTGGCGGCCTATTGGCCGCGAGTCTGCAGGGGGCGGTGTTGCACCAGCAGCTCACAAGAGCATATTGCTCGCTGTATTCAGCGAGGTCTGTCAGACCTGATCCGCACTGTCGGATCAGGTCCGACAGACCTTGATAACTTGGGGCCCATGTGAGCTTCCCCCTGCAAGGGTTCAGTAGCAGCATTTACCGCTTTGTACAATCACTCTGTCTCTTTATGCATGTTGCCAAATCAATATAAGTGACAGAAGCAATATAGAGTGAGTGCACCTGTGTTGATATTTAAATGCTCAAACCTTAAAATAAAAAGTTGTTCCTTCAAACAACTGTCTAAGAATTGAGAAAGTGGGTCAAGTAAGGGGAGCTAAAATATTATATCAGAATTTCAAGATGTAAGCAAAATGAAATGATAAAGAAATAATGTAGTTTATACTTATGTATATAAAAGAATATAAATTTATTGGTGTGAATAATGAAATAAGATGATATAAGCAGTGGGATATAAAATCACAATTAAAAAACAAAGGTATAGAGCTCTAATACCATATAAGTAGTTCCGTTAATACAGATAATAACAGTACAATTTTTGTAGCAAAACAAACTTTTTCTTATTTAAAAATATAGTACGTTTTTTTTAAAATGAAAAATAAAAATAATAGATCACAGGATTAAAGCGCTTCTCTGGATGGAGATTTAATCTCACTGATAATGTTCAATGTAACAGGTATGTCTTGAGAAAGTCTTGTATTTTACTTTAATACCTTTTTTCAGAGATATTGCTCCGTAAATTTGGAGAGTATTTTAGTATGTGAATGTTCCTATTTAAGGTCACACTTTGTGAATTATCTTGTTAGAGTTGGGCTGTGCGTTTATGGGTACTCACATTTAGGATAGGTTTCCAATTTGTCAGTCTTTCAGGTTAGCTGACAGATACCGTGAAATAAGGTATCTGATTGGTTCAAAGTGCTCAGCCTTTATGGTAGATGAAAATGGAGAAGAACGTCGCTATTAGTGAAAGCGATAATTCATTAGGAGGAAGCCTCTGTTGGATCGTTTCAGTGTAGAGCTTGTAAAAGGATTTTGTAGTATATGAACTGGCACAATGTTTCTTCTTTCAGTATTTTAACTGACACAATGTTTTTCTTTGGCTGGAGCGATCTCACAGCCTGTGTGTAAAGGATATTATCCGATGGTTACAATGTCTCTTTTGAGGAAAATGAAACTGTATACCTCCTTGAGGTTTGCAGGAGTTTCAGTTTTGATGGGTAGTGTTTCTGTCGATCGCTGAGACTGTTTACCCTTTATAGAAGATATGAGCTTTCTTTTCCGTAGGGTTTGCAGGAGTCTCAGAGCCTTTGAATTGGGTGATAATAGAAGCAAAATCTTCGCCGGGTGCTTACCAGCATTAAATGTAGTCTGTAATCTTAGCTGTTATCGTAGAAACTCTGAAACTATGTACCTTAGTAGGGTTTGCAGGAGTTTCAGGTTACTGATTACGGGTGAGATTTTTGAGCCATCTGGAAATGAGCGCCTGAAAAGTTTTATAGGTCGCAATGGCTGTGTTACCAACTTGGAGCTTCTGACAGGTTAGCTAGTATTGGTGCCCAATTGCTAGTCCACTGGTAATTGGTACACACTCAGGAGGGCAAATCTACGTGTTTCGGCCTCGGCCTTTTTCAAGATGCCCTGGGTGTGTTTGTGTTCAGTTTAAAAAGGTGTAGGTGTGACCTCATTGGATAATTTGGAATTGTATTGACCTATCAGCAAGGCCCTTTTTGTCCGTGGAAATAAGTGATACAACCGATTCATACCTTGATTACACATAAATATGATAACATTTACTATACATTTTTGACAGTAAATCTGTTACTCTAAAAAATAGATTTAAAAACAATAAAACATAATAAATAGAGATTCAATTAGAAATAATATGTGTGTACACATAGCGTGATATCTCTTATACTACGCTCGGTGATCTAATTGAAAAAAACTGTTACCTATGATATATATATATATATACACTTTTGGGGATTTTTTCAGTGTATAGGAAATTAATATAACTTCATGAATAAGTTTAAAGGGACACTGAACCCAAATTTTTTTCTTTTGTTATTCAGATAGAAGAGCATGCAATTTTAAGCAACTTTCTAATTTACTCCTATTATCAAATTTTATTCATTCTCTTGGTATCTTTATTTGAAAAACAAGAATGTAAGTTTAGATGCCGACCCATTTATGGTGAACAACCTGGGTTGTTCTTGCTGATCGGTGGATAAATTCACCCACCAATAAACAAGTGCTGTCCATGTACTGAACCAAAAATTGTCTGGCTCCTTAGATTAGATGCCTTCTTTTTCAAATAAAGATAGCAAGAGAACGAATAAAAATTGATTATAGGAGTAAATTAGAAATTGCTTAAAATTGCATGCTCTATTTGAATCACTAAAGAAAAAATTTGGGTTCAGTGTCCCTTTAATAAACCTGAAAATCCACTAAAGTATCTGTGAACACCTTGGAGCCCTTCTCACTCTTATCTAACCAATGAGACATTATACAATTACAGTAAGTGGATTACAGAGAAGGAAAAATCCCCAAATAACTATACAACAATTCATATTCCACTAGAAACACAAATACTTTACACTTTATTTACTTTTTTTATTTACTTATTACATGGGCAGCCACTCTAATTCAAAAAAATAAAATAAATTCAAACACAGTATTTAAAAAAAAACAAAAAAAAAACATTTGAATATTAGAAAATATAAAGTGAATTTTATCTTCTTCCATCTATTTCATAAGTATTAAAGGGACATGAAACCCAATTTTTTTTTCATGATTCAGATAGAGCATTCAATTTTAAACATCTTTCTAATTGACTTCTATTATCAAATTTTCTTTGTTCACTTGGCATCTTTTGTTGAAAAGCAGGGTCGTAACCTCAGGAGCATGCATGTATCTGGCACACTATATGGCAGTTGTTTCCATCCATAAAATACTCCAGTCACCCACTTACAGTAGGTATCTCTTCAACAAAGAATCCATGGAAATGTAGCAAATTTGATAATAGAATCAAATTGGAAACTTTTTTTAAAATTGTATGCTCTGAGCCACAAAATAACATTCTTCGGGGACCGATTTATGACGCTGCGAATGCAGCAGTTATCGCGCAAGTCTTCAAGCTCGCCAGAAACATAAGTTAAGAAGCAGCCGTCTTAAGAACACTGCTCCTTATCTTGTCCACCACCTCTGAGGTGGCGGGTAGCAATCTTTGACACCCCCTGCTAGCAGCTGATTGGCCGCGAATGTGCAGAGTGCAGTATTGCACAAGCATTTCACACTAAATGTTTTTGCAATGATAAATGCTGACAGCGTATGCTGTCGGCATTTATCGATATTGGGCGGACATAATAAAATCGTCCCCTATTGTTCATATCCATTTAATTTATAACACTGCAAATGCAAACTTCAAATGACAATTAATATCCAAATGTTCCTATTAAAAGACAAACATTTAAACTGTGAACAGATTTTAACTATCCACTATATTATGGTTACATTTATTAGCCATTTTTTAATCTGTTTCACCTAATGTTTGGCTCTCAGTATCTGTATTTAATATAATCTCACACTATCCATGCTTCAAAATAATCTTTTTAGTAACAGTAATGCTGTTACTTAAATGCTGAAATGTGTTTACTTATTTGTGACCACATCAATATAATACATGCCTGGGGTTTCACTATGATGCTTGCACAGTAAACAGAAATCCTTTAATAGAAACCATCACAATGAGCACCCTGCACACACTTAATCACCAGGCAACAATACCCATTTAAAAGGTTTTTATATTCTAATATGCATTTATATAGATTAATTAAAGTCTCCACATCATTTTTTTCTCTAGCTTGCCTAGGACAATGTTTCTAGGTTGCTACGAAAATACATAGCTGCCACTGCTTGCAATTATTTAATCTCAATATTTTATATTTACACACACACACTTATATACATACATATACACATATATACACACACATATATATAAATGCATACATATACACATACATACATACACACACACACATATATAAGTACATATACACATATATACACACACATACAGTATATATATATATATATATATACTGCATATAAACACATACATATACATACACATACATACATATATAAATACATACATATAGACACACACACATATATATATTTACATACATACACATATATACACACACATACAGTATATATATATATATATATATATATATATATATACTGCATATAAACACATACATACACATACATACATATATAAATACATACATACATATAGACACACACACATATATATATTTACATACATACACATATATACACATACGTTTATAAACACACATATATATAAACATATACATACACATACATTATTTATATATATATATATATATATATATATATATATATATATATATATATACACACTCACACACTTTTCTTCTTTCCCTGTGGTTCTATATAATGTATATCACTGGGAAAAAGTTTCAGACATTCCAGTTAGCTGTCACTTCCCCAGTGACAATATTTATGACCATTTCTCAACTCTTGTCCTCAAATATCCCTAACTGGCCAGATTCTAAGGATTTGGCTACTTGAGTAGAGGGGAGTCAATCACATGGAGTAAGTACGTGAGCAGCGCAAGCATGAAATTGGAATATGACCTGTAATATATTGTATATTTATAGCTTATATGCATCAGAGCAAAAAATAAAGAAAATGGCAAGTCAATAAGTACCACTTAGCAAAGCTCCATATAACCCCAGGGGTATATGTACTACATATTGAGAAACAAGGATCTACATTGCCCCCTATATCTCTAGCACCACATATACAATGCAATTGAGTTGTACAAATATCCCTTAAAAAAACACTATAGGACTGCAACACAAACCCCATGAGATAAGAGGTCTATATGCAAAGCAGAAGATAAAATGGCCGCCATGTCCTGTATGTTGCAGTCAGAGACTCATGCACCTAGAGCCCTGGAAGGCCTTGCAACGTCCCATGTAGTGAGTATAACAACCTTTGCAAAGTAGTTCAATTAGGTCAGAAAATTAAGGATTTTTTTTTCAGAGAATTTTTACATATATGCAAAGAAATTGTAAAATTATTTTTAAATGAGAAATATCAGAACTGCACAACATTAGCAAACTAACCATGCCATGATTTTTAACAAGAACATTTTAAATTAAATATTCATAGTGGAATGGAATCCCTATCTGACCAGACTGCATTAGCCTGAACTTGTACAGACATTGAATGCATGTTATTAAAATGGACCTAAGGCATTTTTCATTTTATGTGCTATGAATTTTCATTCAGTTTAACAAATATTTCATTTTAGACTTTATTAACTATCTGCTAGGACTGTCTGTCACACTATGTATTTTATTGCGTGTTTTTTTTTTTTACACACTCTTTTCTATATCCCCATTTGACATCCATCCATTTATGGAATTTCAATTGGAATAATTTAGCAATATATTTTCTATTACAATACCTCAGGCCTTTTCACCATATGAGCAATTGCAAAACATGGAAGCTAGCAATCTTTTTATTGCCTGAGTAATGTATGGATTCTAAAGCTATATTGTGCTTTTACTTTAAAAGGCACGTATCTGTGCACAATAACACCTAGATTACGAGTTTTGCGTTAGGCTTAAAAAGCAGTGTTAGCCGGTCCCAACGCTGCTTTTTAACGCCCGCTGGTATTACGAGTCTTGCAGGTACAGGTGTACCGCTCACTTTTTTGGCCAGACTTGGAAATACCGCAAATCCACTTACGTAAATTGTGTATCCTCTTTTTTCAATGGGACTTGCATAGCGCCGGTATTACGAGTCTGCCAAAAAGTGAGCGGTAGACCCTCTCCTGTCAATACTGGTATCGCATTTTAAAGTCAGTAGTTAAGAGTTTTACACTACAACGCCGTAGCATAAAACTCTTAACTAAAGTGCTAAAAAGTACACTAACACCCATAAACTACCTATTAACCCCTAAACCGAGGCCCTCCCACATCGCAAACACTAAAATAAAAATTTTAACCCCTAATCTGCCGAACCGGACATCGCCGCCACTAAAATAAATATATTAACCCCTAAACTGCCGCACTCCCGCCTCGCAAACATTAGTTAAATATTATTAACCCCTAATCTGCCACCCCTAACATCGCCGACACCTACCTACATTTATTAACCCCTAATCTGCCGCCCCCAACGTCGCCGCCACTATACTAAAGTTATTAACCCCTAAATCTAAGCCTAACCCTAACCCCCCTAACTTAAATATAATTTAAATAAATCTAAATAAAATTACTATAATTAACTAAATTATTCCTATTTAAAACTAAATACTTACCTGTAAAATAAACCCTAAGCTAGCTACAATATAACTAATAGTTATATTGTAGCCATCTTAGGGTTTATTTTTATTTTACAGGAAAGTTTGTATTAATTTTAACTAGGTAGAATAGTTACTAGTTATTAACTATTTACTAACTAACTAGCTAAAATAAATTCAAATGTACCTGTAAAATTAAACCTAACCTAAGTTACACTAACACCTAACACTACACTATAATTAAATTAATTCCCTAAATTAAATACAATCAAATACAATTAAATAAAATTAGCTAAAGTACAAAAAAAAAAACACACTAAATTACAGAAAATATTAAACAAATTACAAGATTTTTAAACTAATTACACCTAATCTAATCCCCTTAACCAAATAAAAAGTCCCCCCAAAATAAAAAAAAGCCCTACCCTACACTAAATTACAAATAGCCCTTAAAAGGGTCTTTTGTGGGGCATTGCCCCAAAGTAATCAGCTCTTTTACCTGTAAAAAAAAAAATTACAAATCCCCCCAACATTAAAACCCACCACCCACACAACCAAACTAGTCTAAAACCCACCCAAAACCCCCTTAAAAAACCTAACACTAACCCCTTGAAGATCACCTTACCAGGAGAAGTCTTCATCCAACCGGGCCGAAGTCCTCAACGAATCCGGCAGAAGTGGTCCTCCAGACGGGCAGAAGTGGTCCTCCAGATGGGCAGAAGTCTTCATCCAGACGGCATCTTCTATCTTCATCCAGACGGCATCTTCTATCTTCATCCATCCGGCGCAGAGCGGGTCCATCTTCAAGACATCCGACGCGGAGCATCCTCTTCTTTCCACGGCGACTGAAGAATGAAGGTTCCTTTCAGTGACGTCATCCAAGATTCTATCAGCCAACCGGAATTAAGGTAGGAAAAATCCTTTTGGCTGATGCAATCAGCCTATAGGATTGAGCTGGCATTCTATTGGCTGATTGGAACAGCCAATAGAATGCCAGCTCAATCCTATTGGCTGATTGGATCAGCACAATTGAAAAGAATATATAGAACACAAAATGCGCTACTGCATACCCCAAAATTAACTTCTAGAGTGTATCATCATAGAACATAATCATACAAATACGTTAATAATCTTTTATAGCCTATGTATGTTGCAACAGATCTTTTAAATAGTATCCTTTAATCCTGATACACAAGTTACTTGATATTATGATAGGAAGTTCATGAGTCCCATGTAATCAGCATGTTATATTTGCAGCTCCTCCAGAGAAAGTCCCTTCACAGACTGTTCAAGAGTTAACTATAAAAACAAGAAGACAGAGAAGCGCAACATGCATCTGAGTGTAGACGATAAGTACAATTTATTAAATAGCCCCTTCCCAGAGTGCTACTTACAGAGTAAAAACATAAACCGTGCACATCAGTTGTATACAACTATGAAGCTTGCTTCGGCATCTGACGTATCACTAGTCCGCCTCCTTCTGGATACTTCCAGCTGATCCAATCGTCAGTGTGCTTGACACGCTGTTTCTTTCACAAAACAAAAGAGATTGAGGGATGCGCCCAATCAGGCTAACTACTCCAAATATCCCATTAAATCTATCCAAATTGGAGTCAAAACTACGCAAAAGATTTCAGATAATCTTGTCAGAAATTAATCCAGCCAACAAAAGATTATATATAATTAACCTTCAATATTTATTAACATAAACTAACATACACAGAAAACAGATATAACAGACACCGGTGTCATTAAAAGCTGAATAATTCATGTATTATAAATGCACTCTAAAAACAATTCATATACAATTCATTCTCAACTGGTCGCTGGTTCACAATAAATTGATAACAAACTTTTATAAATTTGTAGTATCACAATCTTAAGGGATTTATTGAAATGCCTTTAAATTTGTATTGTTAAATGTTACACGGTTCTTTGCGTCCTTTAAACTTCTTAACAGTGTAAGCTGAAATCACGTTTGCAGACAGTGTTAGTAACAAGTGTCAAGATTTCTTAAATGTTTGGCAATCTCAGATTGTTGTTGCTTAAATATAGTAACAAGGTCTCCACGTCCTGTTACTTAATAACGATGTAAGAAGAAGTAATGTGGTTGTTACGTGTATGCTCTTTTGAGCCGTCTTTAAACAAAACAAAGATTTCTTGTATAATGCAGAGATAAGCGTTACCTTGATTCTTTTGGTCGGGTACACTTTAATTCTTTCCCGGTACCTTTTAAGCCGGGTATGCAGTGTAGTCCTCAGTCACTTTCAGATGCCGCTCGTCAGCGGTTGTTAAATATTGAAGCTTGTCTGTTCTGGTGACGCCAGCAATCTGGTGCACCAATCGACTCCTTTCGATTCCTTAAGGTTCAGTGTGCACACTTCTTTAAGATAATTTCTCCTATCGCCCCAACAGCATAACTCGGCAAATAATTTTTAGAAAGCTGGAGTTGCGGTTTTGGGAGTGTAGCTCTGCATCAAGTTTTCAGTGTATTTCTACACATCAATTCACAGGCTTTTGTTATTCCAGGTAGAAGCTGCAGGTAGATCAACGCGTGTCGGCTCTACAGGACTTTGTCAAGATACTCAAATCCTCAGCTCCTCCTCTATTTAAAGGCAATGATATTGTTAAAGGCAAAGAAGTTAACCCTTAGATTGGTTTTTAGAGTCTATTTTGTCATAGTTAGAGGGCCATATGTGAACAAATAAATAATCTTCTGTATATAAAAACAAGAATCTTAAATACAGCAATAACATATGGTTAATACATGTTAATAATGATATAAATAAATCAGTTACCCATAAATTAGAAAATAGTTTATAGCTAAATTTAAAAATAAATTTTCAAAGTTAAAAACAAATCTAAAAATGCAAATTGACTGGATTCCCTCTATAACACAGTTTAAACTCCAATTTGGTATCTAAAATTCATAGCAATAAATGATTTTATTATCAAAAAATTAAATTAATTTTAATAACAATAAAAAATTATTTTAATAAAAAATATATATATATATATATATTCCATTAAAATCCAACTAGATGTAACAAGTCTATACTTCTGCTGTTAGAATTAATATATTAGAACCAAATAGGTAAAAAAAACTAAAAGCTAATTAATCAGTTAATTGGGAAAAAACAGGGGAAGGGGATCCTGTTAAAACACAGATTCTACTCTAAAGGTATTTACTATCCCATACTATTCCAAAACTGATCTTATAAAATTAATCTTATAAAATTAACATTAAGATCTCAAAAGGAAAAGGTTTATATCCCATATTAATTTACATTTGCAGTGACTAACATTATAAAGGAAGGTAATCTATGTCTCTCTTAAAGGGGGGTATTGACAATACTCTGCTCAAAAGAAACCTGACAGATATTCTTTTGAGGGTCCCAAATTGAACTGTTAGTGTATTCTTCAAACTTGCACAATTAATATTCACGTTGATCATTATTCTATGGTACTTCCTTATCAAGTTATTATCTCTTAAGTTATCAGATTAGATGATTTAAATCTAATTCCCTATTGAGACCACCCGGGTAGAGAGACCCGAAATTGAATATTAATTCAGCTTCTTTGCGAAATAATTTCTTCTCTATATCTCCCCTCCTTCCATCTGGAGTTATTTTCTTTATACCCCAATATTTCATACTCTTGACGTTTCCTCCAGTCTGGTAGAGCGAGGTCAGGGATTTATTACAGTTTATAACAGTTTTTAACTATTTCTGTTACTTATTTAGATTGTGTTATTTGTATATTTTTTATCTTAATAAGCAATTATTTTAGAAAACACTAGTTTTTTAATTTTGTTAGTTCCCAATATTCATTTTTTATTGATCACCCTGATATTAATATTATGCAGTCAATTTTTTATTTACTACTAACAGGATAATTTTTGATTTTTAGAATTAGAGATATGGATATATTTAAAACAAGGGATAATTTACTTTTATCAATTGATGAATCAATTCTAAATAATAGAGAAATTGTAAATAATATAAGTAAGAATGGGAGAGAGGCAGTTGAAGAAAGTATGAATTTTGAAAATGTAGAGAATTTATTAATTAAAGAGATGAAAATCAGTACAGAACTTAAATTTATGGAAAAATATGTTAAACAAAACATGGTACCTCGAGGGCTACGTCTTAAAAAAGACTGTACATTTGCGTTAAATAATGATCACAAAAGAGAATGGTTTGACATTTTAGAGAAAGCATCTTTAGATCTATTAGGGGTCATAATTAAATCCAGGACACTGGAGGTTAAAAATCTTGGAGAAAGGCACAAGAAAAGAGCTCCACAGAGGAAAAGAGATAAAGTTGATTTAATCTTGTTTTTTAGCAAGGGGAACACTATTACTTCAACCCCAAAACACTATAACTAAGCAGAGGATTATCCCAAAGTCAGCAGGATATCGATTAAAAAGTCTCTGAACAGCTCACACCCCACTGCCAGGGCAGCTTGCTGCGGCCTAGCTGCGAAGAGGCTGGATCATGGTGGATCCCTGCATGGCTATTTTAGCCCTTCTTGAGGAATACCACAATAAGCTGCTGCACAGGCTAGACCGGCTTATTCTAATTGCCAGTCACCGAGATGTGGAAGAAGATGGCACTGAGACCTATGAACCCGCGGCAGTGGCACCCGACATACATATGGGGCCTATCCAGGAGACTTCAGCCCGCTGTCACCTGTTGGAGTCAGCCTGCCTGTCAACAGCCGCCTCAGTGCACGGGAGCGGCGGTAACTTGACACACACTTCAGACCAGGGAGCTGTGACTGGAGCCCGCACACTGAATGCAACCTGTGCACCCCCGCAGGAGGAGATAGCTGGGGGCAGAGCTGTAACTGAGGTCCCTGAGTGGAGTGGAGAAAAGCCCGCGATTATACCTACACAGATGGTTGCGACTTCGGAGGCAAGTTACTTTACCGGTTGGGCTTTTTTCTCCCGCTGCCTGGATTTGCAGTGTTGTTACTCTGCTGTAATACTGCCTTTGCTATCATTACGGCGTCATGCTCCTCAGGGTCTCCGGACTGTCATTGGATAGGTGAGGGTTAGTGGCTTTGAAAGGATGTTGGTGTCTGAGGGAACAGCTGCGGATGGGACACTCTCTCTATGAACACACTGTTATGATCCCAAATAATAATAATTTTTGAAGATACCTGCTGTGGCTCGCTATGAAGGCCTAGGGGCCTGATACTTGAACTTGCACCTTGATCCTGTTCATTTGCTTAGGACACGCTTGTGAGCTCCATAAATTTATTGTTCAATGTTACCATGTTTCCCATTTCTGTGTGCCTAGCCTTCATTAGGTGCTGTATTTTCTTATTGGGTCCTCTCTACTATGAAGTTTTGCTACCATGTGTATTTTTGCAAATTGTTTGTACTATAAGATATACTGTCAGATCTGGTAAGGGTGGCGATCCTGCATTCATAATAATGTATGCCCTGAAACCATGCAGTTCCCACAACTTATTCATTCCTATATAAGCTTTGCCATTTAGCTAAATATCCTAAACTACAAGCCTGTCAGAAATTTCTGTGTACCAGTGCCTGCTTTTGTATTATCACTTTAGATTGATCATTACCCATATTGCAGTGCCCTATTTCAAGTAATAAGATTGTATTGTCACTTAGCTATTTTGTCTGAACTAGTGTTGGATAGAATGTTTAGGTAACCACCTATTTTTGCATGTGTAGGATATCTCTCTTACAGTTGTTTTACTGACTAATGTGAATTCATGGTTATTTAATTGTATTGTAAACGCAGGAGTTTCACTCTGTTCTGCTTGCGGTGCGAGTTTCCTGCAGACATATTGTATTGCCTCTGCATATCAAAGCCAAGCTAAATAACTATGACTTGAAGTGTGTTAAACTAGTTAATTCTTCTGTGTGAATTGATGTTAAATCTCCATGATAACACTCTATTTTTCTCTTGGGTGCCTCTAGGACTGTTTAATGTGTTGGATATACTAACTAGCAACAGAAAAATATGACATTGCTGGACTGTTCTCTGCCCCCCCCCCCCCATTTTTGTGCGGTTAGGGTTGAGTCTTCTCTCCTCCGCATACTTTTTTGACAGAGTGTAGTAGTCTCTGTCCAACCCGCAGAGCCATGACCCTGTCTTTCCCATGCATTTATGTAAAATGGCTCTCGGGGTTCCACTACAGGAAATTTAAGCTTGTTTATGTTTCCTGCTCCCCTGTAAAGTATCCATGATAATAGTCTTATTTATGTCTATACTTATATACCTGTTCAGTGTTGATAGCTAACTAGGTTTATATTTCTCTATTTTGATATTGTGTGTTCACTCCAGAATTTGTATTAACTCTGTGAATGCTGAAACTGCAACTGTCTACTATTATCTCCATTAACATGCCCTCAATTGTTTTGTTAGCCTTTTGGTCCCTTTATTGGACCTGTTTACCTGAGGACACTGCGAACCTACAAGATTTCAAAACTGAGGTGCCTAAATTGTCATGTCATGTCAGTTCAATGTGTATTGTGAAGTGTTACCTGTTGCTGAGACTGTTGTATATTTGCTATTTCAACCTCAATAAAAAAATAAATTACAAAAAAAAAAAAAAAAATCTTGGAGAAAATATAGCCTCCCAAAAAAATCTATTTGAAACAAAGAAAAAAGATATCCCTAAAGATAAACAAAAAGATTTGATTATTAAATTAGAAGAGTTAAAAAGTGATATCCTGAAAACTAAGTGGAATAAATATCAGAGGGATCAAGATGATTATAGGATAGAGAACGAAGGTGGTCCAGATGATCTAAGCAATAAGAGCAATACTATTCTGTTTAGTAAAAGAAAAGAAAACAAAGAAGCCCTGTATAACCATAAAAAGCTTATAAGGGTACAAAAAGATGAGAATAGGGATTATGACCAATCGACCATTAATAAAGAGAAAGGAGATAAGAGAGAATACACACATGAATATACACAAAATAGAATAAGACAAGTAGAGACCCAACCAGAATATAGAAGGATAGAGAACAACTCCAATAGAGGTTACTATAATAGAGAAATACAGAATAAAAACCAAAGATATTCTAGATATTGGGATTATCCCTATGAGGAAAGATATGAACGAGGACACCAGGGAACATATAGAAATTTCAGAACTTTTAGGACAGAAAAAGATGACTATATACAAGAAAGGAGGAGTTACTATGATGAAAGGAAACCCTATAGAGGAAGGAATGATTATGATTACAATAGACAATGGAACCATAAAAAAGTATCAAATTATAGAGGATGGTATAATGACAATAATAGAAGACCACCTAATGAAAGAGAAGAGAGGAAACAGAACAATTGGAGGGTACCAGTACAGAACAGATATGAAGCTTTAGAACAGGAAGTTAATAATTCCCCACTATTAGATGCATTACAAGGAACCTCAAAAGATTTTTTAGAGATAGGCAGAGACAGAACCCACGACCCCCCAAAGGGACAAAGGAGAAGAGAGGGCACAGAGGGAGAGGAAAGAGAAAATTTACTACCTTAAATGAAAATGAAGAAAGTGAGATCAAAGGGATTTTTAACATTAATAATGTACCCCTAACCCTAGAAGAAAAGAAAATACTGAATAGGGGATTATCTTTCGCACCATCCATAAAGTTAAATAAATTTGAGCATTTAATTAATGTGAATCAATTCATTCGTAAATTGACTTTAAAGAAACATTTTTTTAAAAATCCCATTATGAAGAATTATGAAAATAGGGAGAACTCAACAACTACAAGGAACTACATTCACACAGAGTTTAAAAAGAAATCCACCTTCTACCCAAGCCAAGAGAAAGGTAATTTTGTAGAATCCTTTGAAAAGATGGTCAAGATTGATCTAGATAAATTAGATATTGAAAATAATAAGACTATGCATTGGAATCTAACACTAAAGGAGAAAGAAGTTTTACCATCTTACTTATCAGACTCTACTCATTTTTTAAATGCAATAGAAACAATAGACTGGCAAGATAATATGATTATGGTGACGTGTGATGTCAGTGCACTCTACACGAATATTAAACATGAATTGGGACTGAAGGCGATAGAATTTTATTTGAACCAAGATTCCAATATGACAAAGGAACAAGGAAATTTTATCTTAGAATGTATACATTTTATTTTAAATAAAAATTATAAATATAATTATAATTATAAATATAATTATAAATATTTCTTGCAGATCAATGGGACAGCTATGGGCACAAGGTTCGCACCCAGTTATGTGAACTTATTCATGGGGAGGTTTGAGAATCAATTGAAAACTCTCCATGGGGTGCGAACCTTGTGCTCTATAGGCGTTACATTGATGATATGTTTTTAATTTGGAGGAGTGATTTAGATCTTTTAAAACTATTTATTGAAGACCTGAATGATAACAACTATGGTCTGAGTTTTACGTATGATTTTAGTTCATTTAAAATTAACTTCCTTGACATTGAGTTAGAAGTATTAAATGGCCAGATTAAAACGAGAACTTTCTTTAAAAAAGTCGACACCAATAATTATATCGATTCAAGTAGCTGCCATCATGAAACCTGGAAAAGAAACATTCCAAAAGGCCAGCTCATGAGGGTCAGAAAAAACTCTACTGAAATACAGGAATTTGAAGAACAATCTAAAATATTAAAAATAAGATTCATACAGAAAGGATATAATATAAACAAAATTGAACAATTGACTACAGAAGTAAAAGGGATCGACAGAAAAATACTATTAGAAAAGAAAAAAAAAGAAAGAACTAAGTGATATAAATAATGATTTATGTATACCCATGATTACTACATATTCATCACAACATAAACAATTTTAAAAAATAGTTAATAAACACTGGCCTCTCCTGCTTAAGGACCCACTATTAGGTTCAAGTTTCAATAAAAAACCTAAGTTTATTTATAAAAAAGCACCTAATCTCAAAAGTCTATTAGCTCCAAGTGAGTATAAAAAGAAAAATAATGGAATATTAGACAGATGCCTTAATGACCTAGAAGGAAATAAAATAGAAGGTTTTTTTCCCTGCCACTTTTGCAAATCATGCAAACACAGTAACAAAATAAAACATATCAAGTCACCAAAGACAGGGAAAGATTTTAAAATAAATGGCATTATAAGATGCACAGATGTAAATGTAATATATGTAATCAAATGCGACTGTGAATTATTTTACCTGGGCCAAACGAGTAGGAAACTGAAGGACCGTATTAGAGAGCATCTGTTATGCATTGAACATAAGAGAGAGGATACTACATTATATAGACACTTCTCAGAAGTGCATCAGGGAAACGTCAAGAGTATGAAATATTGGGGTATAAAGAAAATAACTCCAGATGGAAGGAGGGGAGATATAGAGAAGAAATTCGCAAAGAAGCTGAATTAATATTCAATTTCGGGTCTCTCTACCCGGGTGGTCTCAATAGGGAATTAGATTTAAATCATCTAATCTGATAACTTAAGAGATAATAACTTGATAAGGAAGTACCATAGAATAATGATCAACGTGAATATTAATTGTGCAAGTTTGAAGAATACACTAACAGTTCAATTTGGGACCCTCAAAAGAATATCTGTCAGGTTTCTTTTGAGCAGAGTATTGTCAATTCCCCCCTTTAAGAGAGACATAGATACCCTTCCTTTTTAATGTTAGTCACTGCAAATGTAAATTAATATGGGATGTAAACCTTTTCCTTTTGAGAACTTAATGTTAATTTTATAAGATTAATTTTTTAAGATCAGTTTTGGAATAGTATGGAATAGTAAATAACTTTAGAGTAGAATCTGTGTTTTAACAGGATCCCCTTCCCCTGTTTTTTCACAATGAACTGATTAATTAGCTTTTAGATTTTTTTTTACCTATTTGGTTCTAATATATTAATTCTAACAGCAGAAGTATAGACTTGTTACATCTAGATGGATTTTAATGGAATATATATATATATATTTTTAATTAAAATAATTTTTTATTGTTATTAAAATTAATTTAATTAAAATCATTTATTGCTATGAATTTTAGATACCAAATTGGAGTTTAAACTGTGTTATAGAGGGAATCCAGTCAATTTGCATTTTTAGATTTGTTTTTAACTTTGAATATTTATTTTTAAATTTAGCTATAAACTATTTTCTAATTTATATGGGTAACTGATTTATTTATATCATTATTAACATGTATTAACCATATGTTATTGCTGTATTTAAGATTCTTGTTTTTATATACAGAAGATTATTTATTTGTTCACATATGGCCCTCTAACTATGACAAAATAGACTCTTAAAAACCAATCTAAGGGTTAACTTCTTTGCCATTAACAATATCATTGCCTTTAAATAGAGGAGGAGCTGAGGATTTGAGTATCTTGACAAAGGCCTGTAGAGCCGACACGCGTTGATCTACCTGCAGCTTTGATGTGTAGAAATACACTGAAAACTTGATGCAGAGCTACACTCCCAAAAGCGCAACTCCAGCTTTCTAAAAATTATTTGCCGAGTTATGCTGTTGGGGTGATAGGAGTAATTATCTTAAAGAAGTGTGCACACTGAACCTTAAGGAATCGAAAGGAGTCGATTGGTGCACCGGATTGCTGGCGTCACCAGAACAGACAAGCTTCAAGATTTAACAACTGTTGACGAGCGGCATCTGAAAGTGACTGAGGACTACACTGCATACCCGGCTTAAAAGGTACCGGGAAAGAATTAAAGTGTATCCGACCAAAAGAATCAAGGTAACGCTTATCTCTGCATTATACAAGAAATCTTTGTTTTGTTTAAAGACGGCTCAAAAGAGCATACACGTAACAACCACATTACTTCTTCTTACATCGTTATTTTTTTTTTTTTTTAATTTATTTTAAATCCAGTACAGTGTACAATCACATGAATCAAACCTTTTATGCCACGCAGGGCAAGGTAAAGCATATTATAAAGCAAGAACATAACAAAACATATGGGCTTTCTCACCATTGATTAATCATCTCAACTAAGGCAATATTTGTGCACTGAACTGGAGTTTTTTTCTGTTTTTATTACATCAAGAATAACAAGAAAGAAAAATAAAAACAGGGCTGAACCAACCCCACAACCGGACAAAGAAGAAGAAGAGAAAAAAAAAAAGAAAAAAAAAAAAAAAAAGGGGGGAAAGGGAAACCTCTCACTCCGCCCCATTTATCATGACCCTAATTGAAATTAAATTTCTGATCTATTGGATATCCATGAATGTGGAAAGAGATTTAATATAACCATTTCAGCAAAACTTACTGAGGATGTAAAGGGCGTTAAGATTTGCTTCTGTATAGGCCTAGGGTAGGAGTTAATAATGGGATACCACCCGAATAGGAACTTTTTAATTCTAGCTTCAGAGGCCTCCTGCAGATGATGTGATTCAAAAATAATTTGATCTTGGATAGCGTACAAGATCTCGGATAGTGCGGGCCCTTTTTTTGCTCTCCATTTTTTGAGAATACTCTGTCTGACAGCTAATATTAAAGTATTTAAAGAGCGAGTCCAATGCCTGTCAAAAGTGCTCGATGACTCAACCAGTAGGATAATATCCCGGAACGTGAGGGAAACAGTCACACCATGTATATTATTAAACCAATACAAGACTTTCAGCCAAAGCTGATTTATCTTAGGACAAGTCCAGAACATATGTAATAAGTCCGCTTCCTTATATGCACACCTAGAGCACTGAGCTGATCTAGATGGATAGAATCGTGCCAGTATAACTGGATGAAGATAGAAGTTATTTATTAGTTTCATGTGCGATTCTTTCCATGTTGAGGGGACTTTGCAGTCTTCTAGGGATTCAAAACTTTGTATAATTCTCTCGGGCTCTATATCTCTGATTGACCTACTCCAGTGATCACTGATCTTGCTAAGGAGGCCTTGCGACTGTTTGGAAAGCATAATGTCATAAATTAGTGAAATCGAGGTGGCACCAGCCACCACCTTCTGTATTAAGACTCTGATGTCGGACCATGCAACCGATAGGGGGAACCTCCAAACCTGAGACCCAATGAAATGACGTACCTGAAAGAACGCAAAAAGATCTGATCTAGGTAATTGATAAAGGGAAAACAGAGTTTCCCCTTCTAATACTGCCTGATCTATGCCAACTAATTGAAAGATATTATTTAACCCTTTTTCAGCCCATTTTTTAAAGGTTCTCTGGCGTAAGCCAGGGGGAAAAAGTGGATTACCCCTAATTGGGAGAAATTCTGAAATTGAAGAATCTATTTCCAAGGATTTACAAAACTTGTGCCACGCCAGAACTATATTTTTAATTGTGATTAATGAGGAAACATTAGAAGGTAATTGACATGGTTTACAGTGTAAAATCGCAGATAATGCGAAAGGGTAAATCAGCAAAGATTCCTGTACCGAAGAGGAGAATGTATCTGTTTTTGCCAGCCAGTCAATAGCAATTTTTACCATCGCTGCAATGTTATAAAGATTAATATCAGGTAGTGATAGGCCGCCGGCCCGTGATTTCTGCATTAGCCTGGCTAAAGCAATGCGTGCTTTTTTATTTTGCCAGATAAATTTAGAAACAGAACTATATAGACTACTACGATCCCTATTAATTACATTGTTATTAAGTAACAGGACGTGGAGACCTTGCTACTATATTTAAGCAACAACAATCTGAGATTGCCAAACATTTAAGAAATCTTGACACTTGTTACTAACACTGTCTGCAAACGTGATTTCAGCTTACACTGTTAAGAAGTTTAAAGGACGCAAAGAACCGTGTAACATTTAACAATACAAATTTAAAGGCATTTCAATAAATCCCTTAAGATTGTGATACTACAAATTTATAAAAGTTTGTTATCGATTTACTGTGAACCAGCGACCAGTTGAGAATGAATTGTATATGAATTGTTTTTAGAGTGCATTTATAATACATGAATTATTCAGCTTTTAATGACACCGGTGTCTGTTATATCTGTTTTCTGTGTATGTTAGTTTATGTTAATAAATATCGAAGGTTAATTATATATAATCTTTTGTTGGCTGGATTAATTTCTGACAAGATTATCTGAAATCTTTTGCGTAGTTTTGACTCCAATTTGGATAGATTTAATGGGATATTTGGAGCAGTTAGCCTGATTGGGCGCATCCCTCAATCTCTTTTGTTTTGTGAGAGAAACAGCGTGTCAAGCACACTGACGATTGGATCAGCTGGAAGTATCCAGAAGGAGGCGGACTAGTGATACGTCAGACGCCGAAGCAAGCTTCATAGTTGTATACAACTGATGTGCACGGTTTATGTTTTTACTCTGTAAGTAGCACTCTGGGAAGGGGCTATTTATGTTGAAATATTTTTATTCAAGAAAATTTTTTACAGATACAATAAATCAATGATTGAACTTTCCAATGGTCAAAGGTCATTCAAATAATAATAAAGATATTACTCCAGAAATACACGTTATGTCCCGCTGATTCAACTTTGTAACAGAACATTCGATAAAATCAATATGGATACCACAAAGAACATTTCGTCTGGCCTAGTCCGTGTCCGCCCCCCCCCCTTCTTCTGGAAGCCTCATGATAATGTATAAAAGGTTCCCACTGTAGTAGGAATGTTTTTTTATCGTTTAGAAATTCTGCTGAGGCACTTGTTTTATCAAAGTGGTATATCAACTTTTTTTTTATCTGTTCAAAGCTCGGGGGGATTCCCTTCCAAAATTGGGCTATGCCTAACCGAACTATTGTGCATATCCATCCTCCCAATTTGTTATTGTGTCTAGAGAGCCCTGGTATCGGGAAGTGGAGTAAAGCTTGTTCCATAGTTAGCTGTATTGTTTTATCAAAGATCTCACTCATGAGAGCTGAAGTTTGATCCCATATCTCTTTAACATATCTACATTCCCACCACATATGTGGGTATGTCCCAAGCTCCCCGCATCCTCTATAACAAAACTTGGTTGATGGGTCACCTCCTCCTCCTGATCTAGTCGGGAATAAGTACCATCTAAAGGCTACTTTAATGAAATTTTCTTTAAGGGTTGCATTTTGTGTAAAAGCTAATCCACGACTAAGTGTTTCTCTCCAAGTCTCAACTGACCAGGTTCTTCCTGTATCATTTTCCCATTTTATCATTAATGGGGGTTTGCTGTTTGAGGGTGGGTTGTTAAGTAAAGTGTATAAAGTTGAAATTCCACTTCTAATGTGGTGATCAGCCAGGCAGAGCCTTTCTAGCGTAGTGGTTACAGGGGCTCTTTCATTCCCCATTATTTGATATACTCTGGATTTTAGTTGTAGATAATGGTACCAGATATTTCTATCTCCTATGTCTAGGTCTTGATATTGTGTGTAAGATATCATTCTACCCTCTTTAAATACATCTGCAATCCTATAAAGTCCTTTATTGTGCCATTTCTGTTGTACAGTGCGGTCAACTGAGGAGGTTTGGGTTATTAGTGGTGTGATTGCTGACTTGTTATTTAGCAAGGGGAATTTAGCATTCAGTATCTTCCATATGTGTAGGGTGTGTTGTATTGCTATGAATTCATTTTTTTTGTGCGGGGTAGGGGTGTCAGGGGTCCATAATAGGTGCGAGAGTGGTGTAATGTTCATAACAGCAGATTCGATATTTAACCATTGTGAGTTGTTTTTAGTTTTGAACCAGTGTAAAGTTTGAGCTATGCGGGCCGAATAGTAGTAGGGGATTAGGTTCGGGAGTCCCACTCCTCCTATCTTTTTGGGAGAGCACATGAGTGTTTTATTGATTCTGGCTCGTTTACCTTGCCACACAAATCGTAAGATGTCTTTTTGAAGCTTATGTAGGTCTGAGAGAGGGAGGGTGATGGGTAGGGAGCGAAATAAGTATAATAATTTAGGTAAGAGGGACATCTTGACCGAGATAATTCTACCGTAAAGGGAAATTTTGAGTTTCATCCATTTGGTTATAAGAGCTCTGATTGTCTTAAACATGGGGGGATAATTTATATGAAAGAGGGAGTGAATGTTGCTAGAGAGATGAATTCCCAGATATTTAATGGATTTTTTAGGCCATCTAAATGAGAAGTTTAGCTCTATTAATTTTTTAGTATGGGCGGGGATTCCAACCCCCAGGGCTTCACATTTTTCCCCATTAATTTTATATCCCGAAAGGGTCCCAAATTGTTGAATTATTTGATATACTAATGGGAGGGATAATAGTGGTTTTGTTAATGTCAATATCACGTCATCCGCGAATAGAGATATCTTGTGTTCTAAGTGTCCCACCTCAATTCCTGTTATGTCCCTGTTATCTCTGATTTTGATGGCCAATGGTTCGATGCTTAAAGCGAATAAGAGTGGGGATAATGGGCATCCTTGTCTGGTTCCGTTGTTAATATGTATTGGTGAAGATTGATAGCCTGATAATTTAACAAATGCTGTCGGGGAGGAGTATAACGATTTGATAGCCTTTTGGAACTCCCCCTTAATGCCTACCTTTTCGAGTACTGCGAACATAAAACCCCAATCAACTCTATCGAATGCCTTCTCTGCATCCAGAGATAGAAACAGAGAAGGCATCCGTCTAACAGTGGCCACATTAATAAGGTCTATAATTTTCCTTGTGTTATCTGGGGCTTCCCTTTGAGAAATAAAGCCTACTTGATCTGGGTGGATTAATTTAATAAGGAGTGGGTTTAGACGATTTGCTAATATTTTGGTAAATAACTTGATGTCCTGATTGATCAGGGAAATGGGCCTATAATTTTGGCAATGACATTTATTCTTTCCTGGTTTTGGGATCACTGAAATTCTGGCCATCAACATTTCTTTTGGTATTTCCTTGCCCTGCATCATAGCGTTGAAAACTTTGACTAACTGTGGAACTAATAATGGTTGTAGGGTTTTGTAGAAGATGCCAGGGTATCCATCAGGGCCCGGGGCTTTAGAACCTTTTAGATTTTTAATACTAAGTTTTATTTCTTCTTGTGTTATGGGGCGATTTAAGGAGTTTAATTCCTCCTCTGTTAGCGATGGCATTTTACTATCTCCGAGAAACGAGAGTAAATCTGGGGTTCTATTTTTGTCTTTATGTGGATTAGGGATGTTATACAGTTTAGTATAGTAGTCTGCAAATAAGTTGGCGATATCTTGTGGGTCATTAGTGGTCTTGTTATCTGGGGATTGTATTTGTGGGACAGTTGTGGTCCTAACAATTTCCTTCAATTTGTTTGCTAACATTCGGTCAGGTTTGTTCCCGTAAATATAGTATTGTGTGTCAACAACTTTTATTGATCTGACTGCCTCCGAATTTAAGAGTGAATCTAGTTCTGTGTTTTTGGCTTTAAGCTCGGTTATTAGTGTACGTGAAGGATTGTGTCCAAGTTGTGACCTAAGTCTATTCGTCTCTACTTTTAAACTTAGCAGTTTGGCCTCCCTTTGCTTATTTTGTTTGCTAGATTCGGATATGAGTAGACCCCGTGTGAAGGCTTTCAGTGCCCCCCATTCTAGGGCTGGATTGTCGGTGGAGTTATTGTTAATTTCGATAAATTCAGCAATTTGTTGCTTAATCGTGTCTAAGGTTGGGCCTTCTTTAAGTAATGATGCATTAAGTGACCAGGATTTCACTCTTTGTGGGTTAATTAGTCCCGCCAATGTGGTTTCCACTATAGAGTGGTCTGACCATGAGCAGTTAGTAATGGCTGTATTGACTATTAGGGGGACTAGGATTTGGCTTACAAATATGTAATCTAGTCTAGACTGTGATGCGTGCATGGGGGAATAATATGTGTAGTCGTGTACCCCTTGATTCATAGCGCGCCAGCTATCTGTCAAGTTGTGATCTAGGGTGAAGTCAAGTAATATTCTACTAGATTTTGTGGTTGTGTTAGTGATAGTGGATGCTTGTGTAGATCTATCAATTTTATCATTCATGGTAAGGTTAAAGTCACCCCCTATTATAGTTTTATATTTTTTCCACAATGTTAAGTGTTTGCTGAGCTTAGAGATAAAGTTGGACTGCAGCTCGTTAGGAGCATATACATTCACCAATAGGATTGGGGTATTATGGATTGAGCCTTGTATTATGATATATCTGCCTTCTTTATCCCTTATTATTGATTCCTCATGAAAATTTAGGGAAGAGTGGATGAGCACTGAGACTCCGCATTTCTTTTTCGGACCTATGGCGTGAAATTGTGTGGGGTATACCTTATCCCAATATTTAGGAGTGAACTTAGGTGTAAAGTGTGTTTCCTGTAGCATCACAATCTTGGCATTCAGGGCTTTATATTCTAGGATTGCCTTTTTTCTTTTGATGTCTGAGTTTAAACCCCTAACATTGTGTGAAATGATTTTTATAGACATGGTGTTTGCTTAGAGGGAGCTTTCTTATTGCGATACCTTAATATCCCTAGAAGTAGAATCAGGATTCCTATCTTCTGAGGGGGGGCTCCCCGGACCAGGCCAAACTTGATTCCCATAGCTGAAAAGCAAAATAAACCTTCATGGAAGATAAGAAGCAAGTATAATGTTATAGATATCTTATCAGCAGTTAGTGTCTTTGGAGTGGCAGGTGCATAAACCATCTCATAGGTAGCATGAAGTAACCAAAATAAAGATGACCAATTATATAATAATAGAACATTAGAAATCAACATTGGAAATAATAGAATATAAGTGAATTGAAAAAACAATAACATTTAAGCAGCATCAGAGCCTGAACCTGAATTTAGCTCGATTTGAGTATGGGGTTAGGGAGATCGGAGGGGGGTTAAGGAGGGGTATTGGGATGAATGAGGGAGGATGAGGATGGGGGGGGGGGAGATCCCAAGATTGCACTGAACTGGAATGAGCACTAATAACCCCTCTTAACTGGGGATACGGGAAGTATAACTTAAGTAACCCTTTAAAAGGCTAGGTGTATCTCAATCTGTCTACCAGGCTAAAAACTTTAAGGCACTAGAGGTTGGTTAGGGTTGGTAGGTAGTTAGTGCTTATGTGGTATCTCTCAGGGGTAAGGGTTATATAATGAGTATGTCGCCTGGGTACTTGACTTTAAATGTAACTATGTAGAAGAAAGGGAACACACAAAAATATTAAACTTCAACAAAGGGAAGAAAAAAGAAAGACAACATATCAATCAGCATTGGGCATAGCCCAACTCAGTGAAACAGTCACATCCGGAAGTGAGTTAGTCTTATAGTGCTCAATGTATATTGATCTACTTAGCTCTCAAGACAAAGTATTCTCAGTCTCTTCAGATTCCACATCCCCAGATTCTTGTCTGGGATCAATTCTTTGTTTCTTTGCTTTGCCATTTCTTCCCACTGAGATCCATTCCTTCTGGAAAGATTTTCTTGGTGGTGATGACCCAGTAGGTGTGGATGGTATATCAGCTTGGATTTGAAGGCGGTGAAGCAGAGCCTTCCCTTCTTCCAGGGTATTGCAGCTATAGCTTCCATTCTGATAGGAAAAAACCAGTCTGAAAGGAAAATTCCACCTATATTTTATGTGTTCCTTCGTTAGGGCTGCAGTGATTGGTTTCATATCTCTTCTTTTTCGAAGTGTGATTGGAGCTAGGTCTGTGAAGATTTGTATGTTGTGTCCTTCAAACTCTATGCATTTTTTATCCCTGGATGCTTTCAATATTCTTTCTTTGGCATGAAAATAATGCATTTTTAGAATTATGTCTCTGTTTGTGTTTTGTTGCGGTCTTGTGAGGGCCCTGTGGACCCTGTCCATTAGGAGAGATGTTGGATCAATATCCGGGACTAGTTGCGTGTACAACTCGGTGATGGTTTCTTCTAGATTTTTGTAAGTCTCTGGGAGGTTCCGGATTCTCAGATTAGACCTCCTAGATCTATTTTCTAGATCTTCTATTTGATCTTCAAGCCTGCTAATGTATGCTGAATTATCTTGGATGAAGTCTCTCAATATAGGAATTTCCTCGGTTACATTATCTAACTTCTCCTCTAATTCTGCCGTTCTTTCCCCTATTTCCCTGAGATCTTGTTTTATTTCAGATAGGGCCGTCTTGAATTCCTCATGGAATAGAGACTTGATCTGTTGCAGAAGTTCTTTGTTAGGTTCATCTGTTCTGGTTTCTTCAGATACTCCAGGGCTCTGTGCCTGTGGGCTAGTAGCAGAGTTAGGAATGCTTTTATCCAGACTTTTGTGCTTAGATTGTGATCTAGAAAGGCACTCCTTCACAGTTTGTGATTTATTTTTCATCTTAGAACTGTTAGGAAGTGGGAAGAGAAATCTTGTATGCAGGCTTCCTTGTGGAGCAGCTTCTATAGGTGATATTTTAGCCAATTCAATCTTAGGATCTCTGTGTGCTAGTCAGGGGTTTTTATGCATAACTTGTATTACCCCATACTCTGTAGATATTTATGTTCAAAGTTCAGGCATCTTAGCTATCTCATGTCTCATCGATTTCACATGAAGCTTGTAGAAGGAGGGATATGATGCTAGGGTGATGTCTCTCTTGTCCAATGACTAGTAGGCTCCTGTTAATCCTCTACAATTATTCCCAGGCAGACCGCGTTGTTTACAGCAACCTAGGTAGAGGATTTGGTCTTATTGGAGTCTTGTAAGGAGACTATTTAGGAGAGTTTGGATTAATACTCACATTGGTATGAGTTATTAAGGGATGTTATGCTTTCTGTGTCCCAGCGGTTGTCACGCTTCTATATTCACCAGGTGTAGTGTGTATGGTGAGCAATAGGAGTCCTGGGGGGAGTCCCCTATTGTCGGCAATGGCTGAAGCGTATTGCTAGTATCTTTAAAGTGGCAGGGCCCAATTCTGTATCTAAGGGTGGTCAGTAATATGGTGTAGTCAGGCCCGTGCTGTGAGTCTATGTGCCCGGTATCTCTTGCAATAGGTTAGTCGGAGGGTTTAGTGTTTATGCTTACCCCTATCAGAGTTCCAGATGCTGTTGTCAGCCTCTTGAATTAGGCCTCTCAGTTGGGCCCACTTTGGCGTGTCTGCAGATGGGTAAGATGGCGGGTTTTCGCGCCACCGTCTCTCACGATCTCTGACTTGTGGTAATCGACTTGGTTGTTGTCTGCTTTTTATTCCTCTGATGGTAGTGATCTTGTTGGTAGCCGCAGCCAAGATCTTAACTGCTGAGCCGTGAGAGACCGCGTGTGCGCCCACGCCTGTTGCTTGTTGGTAAGCCTCGGTATTTTGGTATCTCTGAGCCGGAGTGTTCACTCCTTCTTGAGTCCTGGGATCTTCAATGTCCCTCCGGAGCGGAGCCCCGACCCTCCGGAGTGGCACAGTGATGTTATTTCTGTGAGATGCTAGATCCTTTTTGGCAGCGCTTGTTTCCGGCATTAAAAGTGGTATGTCTTCACCTCAGGTTTCTAGCTGATGCCTCTGGGGGTTCGTATGTCAAGGGTGGCTGCTTGTGATTTCCCCTTTTATTTTTCTCCGTTTTTGGGGTCTACCACGAGTTCCGGAGCAGGCCGCAGCCGCGGTCTTTCCTGATTTTCTTCCGGTACTGATGTTCCGGCCCCCGGTGGTCTCGCCCAAATTCTTTCAAAGTTTGTTCTAAGGGGATTTAATACCTTTTATAGTGCCTATGTATTGAGGTTAGGGTTTTTGCACTCAAAAATAACAGCTTTTTATCCACTTTTTAGTGATTTATGTGCGGAGCTGCCTGAATCTGCTTCCTCTCCTCTTGCTGGCAAACTCCGCCCTCCGGGAAGGGGCTATTTAATAAATTGTACTTATCGTCTACACTCAGATGCATGTTGCGCTTCTCTGTCTTCTTGTTTTTATAGTTAACTCTTGAACAGTCTGTGATGGGACTTTCTCTGGAGGAGCTGCAAATATAACACGCTGATTACATGGGACTCATGAACTTCCTATCATAATATCAAGTAACTTGTGTATCAGGATTAAAGGATACTATTTAAAAGATCTGTTGCAACATACATAGGCTATACAAGATTATTAACGTATTTGTATGATTATGTTCTATGATGATACACTCTAGAAGTTAATTTTGGGGTATGCAGTAGCGTATTTTGTGTTCTATATATTCTTTTCAATTGTGCTGATCCAATCAGCCAATAGGATTGAGCTGGCATTCTATTGGCTGTTCCAATCAGCAAATAGAATGCCACCTCAATCCTATAGGCTGATTGTATCAGCCAATAGGATTTTTTCTACCTTAATTCCGATGGGCTGATAGAATTCTATCAGCCAATCGGAATTGAAGAGACGCCATCTTGGATGACGTCACTTAAAGGTACCTTTATTCTTCAGTCGCCGTGGAAAGAAGAGGATGCTGCACATTGGATGTCTTGAAGATGGACCCGCTCCGCGCCGGATGGATGAAGATAGAAGATGCCGTCTGGATGAAGACTTCTGCCTGACTGGAGGACCACTTCTGCCGGATTCAGTGAGGACTTCGGTCCGGTTGAATGAAGACTTCTCCCGGTAAGGTGATCTTCAAGGGGTTAGTGTTAGGTTTTTTTAAGGGGGTATTGGGTGGGTTTTAGATTAGGGTTGGTTGTGTGGGTGGTGGGTTTTAATGTTGGGGGGGATTTGTAATTTTTTTTACAGGTAAAAGAGCTGATTACTTTGGGGCAATGTCCCGCAAAAGGCCCTTTTAAGGGCTATTTGTAATTTAGTGTAGGGTAGGGCTTTTTTTATTTTGGGGGGGCTTTTTTATTTTGTTAGGGGGATTAGATTAGGTGTAATTAGTTTAAAAATCTTATAATTTGTTTATTATTTTCTGTAATTTAGTGTTTTGTTTTTTTTTGTACTTTAGCTAATTTTATTTAATTGTATTTAATTTAGGGCATTAATTTAATTATAGTGCAGTGTTAGGTGTTATTGTAACTTAGGTTAGGTTTTATTTTACAGGTACTTTTGTATTTATTTTAGCTAGGTCATTTATTAAATAGTTAATAACTATTTAGTAACTATTCTACCTAGTTAAAATAAATACAAACTTGCCTGTGAAATAAAAATAAACCCTAAACTAGCTACAATTTAGTTAATTATAGTAATTTTATTTAGATTTATTTAAATTATATTTAAGTTAGTGGGGGTTAGGGTTAGGGTTAGGTTTAGGGGTTAATATGTTTATTATAGTGGCGGCGACATTGGGGGCGGCAGATAAGGGGTTCATAAGTATAATGCAGGTGGCGGCGGTGTCCGGAGCGGCAGATTAGGGGTTAATAATATAATGCAGGTGGCGGCGATGTCGGGGGAGGCAGATTAGGGGTTAATAAGTGTAAGATTAGGGGTGTTTAGACTCGGGGTTCATGTTAGGTGTAGACATAAATTTTATTTCCACATAGTAATCAATGGGGCTGGGTTAGGAGCTAAACACTGCTTTTTTGTAGGTGTTAGACTTTTTTTCAGCCGGCTCTCCCCGTTTATACCTATGGGGAAATCGTGCATGAGCACGTTACACCAGCTCACCGCTGACTTAAGCAGCGCTGGTATTGGAGTGCGGTAATGAGCAAAATTTTGCTCAAAGCTCACTTCTTGTCTTTTAGCAACGGGTTTGTAAAAACCCGTAATACCAGCGCTGTCTGTAAGTGAGCGGTGAGCATAAACTGCTCGTTAGCACCGCACAGCCTCTAACGCAAAACTCGTAATCTAGCCGTAAGTTTGTAAATGAATGTTAGTTTGTTAAACATATACTTCTGGTTCATTCAAAACATCTTAAACACATTAAAGGAACAGTCTAAAAAATTTTTTTACAATTGTTTAACATGGGAGAACACTTCGCTAGTGGCCCCCAGATACAACCCATTACAACCCATTCCCCAGCTTTGCACTATCAACACTTATATTAATATACTTTATAACCACTCTCTGCCTGTTTCTAAGCCCCTTATCTCAGTGATTTTTACATACTTGCATTTTAGCCAGAGGCTTAGATACAAGGTAATCAGAGGGAAAACGTATTTATACAACAGTGTTGGTTATGCAAAATTGGGGAAAAGGTAATAAAGAGAATGTCTATCAATTTAAACAAACATTTTCAAGTAGACTGTCCTTTTCAAAATAAATACAACTCCAAGTCACTAAACAGCAGAAGGTTTTCACTAGGAAGATGCAGACTACCTAATTTCTCATCTTTACTGTAATCATATTTAAAAATATTTATAGTTTGGGTGTGTATGTATGTGTGTGTATATATATATATATATATATATATATATATATATATATATATATATATATATAAAACACAGGAATGGACCGCACTCACAGACTGGACTGGGTACACATCCTAAGCCACTGTTAACTCCACAGCCCTGAACAGGGGGAGACCTTGTCGTGGTCCTGGGCTTGATCCTTTGGCGCCAAATGTAACTGACTTCCCCCAGTTTTGCTTTTAAACATTGCTGTGAATCTGCTAGTGAGTGCTGGGTTTTTTGTGTTTTGTATATATGTATATATATATATATATATATATATATATATATATATATATATATACAGTATAAGATTTTTATGGTTTCTAGGGACTATAATAATATAGATGTAAAATCAAAGGAACAAAAAAAACCAGTTTCTTTCCATTAGCCTAGCATACTTGAGACATGCCATAAGGAAGAGTATTGTGATAAATAATAGATATTGTGAAGTGAAGAGACTGGAGACTGAAGAGAGACCATGCTGGAAACAGGATTAGGAAGACTCTAAAGGCCTGGTTAGATTTTTAAGGAGGTACCTTACATGCTAGGATGGAGCCATTAGGTGCCGGGAACACAGGGGTGTTTGGTGTTTCCCATGTGCGCTGGCTTTAGTCGAAGAGGGCAATAGGAGGCACCATAACATGCAGGGTAGTTGGCTAGAAATTCTTGTAAGGATGGCTCTTGGATGCTAGGGACTGAAGATAGAGCCATGTTAGAAGAGATAGGGTTAATCACAGGGAGATCAGGTTTGTAGAGGGATGATGCAATAGGTAAGATTGCAGTTAGCTTTTATTAACTTACAGTAGGGTGTACAGGAGTAATTCAAATAGGAGGATATGCTGAAGTTATGATAAATGTAGTGTCACATCTAAGGGTTTATTGTGTAGAATGCATTGGTATGGAGTTTAAAATTTTAAAGCAAAAAAGGTTTCTATATAGTCAAGCCAAATAACAAATAGCAACCCAGTTTTCTATATTTAACAAATTAACCATTATTACAATCAATAGACTAAAGAGTTTAAAGGGATATTAAACACTAAAATACATGCTAGCAGAATGATTTATTTAAAGCAAATATTAGCATGAGAATAATGTATAGATGTATTTTTTTAAATTATATTATTTTTCTCACTATGTAAACAACTAAGTGTAAAGTTTTAGTGTCTATATAGCCATAGGTGTTACCATGTTGTAACCTAGGTCTCCTTTGCTGCTGATGTCAAGTAGATACTTATTTATTGGTCTCTAGTTTTGCAACCAATGAATCTACATATATTGCTTGTGGTAACTTTTATGGAAGGAGGTTTTTGTTTCCCTACAATAATACCTTTTTTTCAGGGGACTTTTAGATTTATGTTCACTTTTGTTTTCATTTGTATATTATTTGACTTTCACTAGTACCTATACATGTTTGGGTGTTTATTTCTTCTTACTCTTTGTACTCAAATACATTTTCTAGATCCACTGTTTCTATGTTGATCTCTACCAGTATTGATGGTTATGTTTTATATGAAGCGATTCATTTTTTTATTTAAAGGTTTTGAGGCAAGAGTGCTTTATTAAAAGTACTTTTTTCTTTCTTTTTTTTTTCTTTAGTCCACAGTTGGTTTAAGAATATTTTTTATTCAAATATTTATTGATAGCGATCAACAATTTAGCCGTAATGGCTTTTACTTTTAGCGATAGCGATTGGGAAAGTGAGGTGAAAGAGACCTTTAATTTAGAGGCACTCAATGACAATTCTTGTGCAGAAAACAACATTTATCAGGCATTTAAATCTCAAAAAAATGTATTGTATTAACAACTGAGGGTTAAATGGGAAATTTCAAGTCTGTACAATTACTTGACTTCAGGAATGATTCCTAGAGGTTTAAGATTTTTTAAACTACCAGGTAACAATCATCAGGAGCCTTGTATCCCAACTTTTACAGATGAATGGGAGGAAGACTTTAATGAATGCTCAACTAAAATTATGAATTTGATTGTGAGAGAGGACAAATAGAAGTTAGAAAAAATAAATAGTGATCTATTGGAAACTACAACTACTTTGAATAATTTGGAGGAACTAAATGATAAGATGAGAAATTAAGTTGTAAGAACACAATCAGAAATGAAGATCAGAAAGAAAAATAAATTTATTAGAGACAGCAATGATTACAAAAATAAAGAGGTATATACATTTAACAGGATTAGACGTAACACCATAAGAGTCAATAGTAATAGATCCCCCGCCACTACTTCCCAACAAAACTCTGAGACCCAGGTCCCTTTAGAAGGTCAGGAAATGCCAAAAGGTCCAAGACAAGAAGGAGCAAGAAGAAAAACAAAAAAATACACAACAGACAAACAGGGGCATGCAGAATTATGTATTACACAAACGCAATTAGATGACAAACTAGTCATAAATCTCTCATCCACCACCTTGACGAAGCCTCAGCTATGTGTACTTGGAAAAGGTCTTTCCTTCTCTCCAATGAAAAAATTAGACAGGTTTACAGCCATTTAAGATTTACAATTCTTTGCCAGAAAGCTGATCTTTCATAAATTGTTTCTTGGAGACAAAGATAAGATACCACATTTTAGTGATGAGTAGGTTATGGAAACCCTAGAATCATTGTTTTTTGAATCAGAAGACAGTAGTGAGTCACAGACACAACTCAGTACGGGAACTAAAGTCAAAATTCATGCCCTCACATTCTAAGGTTCCAGTGGTTGACGCTTTTGTGAAGCTAGATGAGAGAGACATTAAGACACTGGGGGGTAGTTATCAAGCTGTCAACCTCAAATATGCTGGAATTCCGCAGCGTATTTGTGGCGAGGATGATTCGCCTTAGTTATCAAAGGCTCGAGACCGGCAAAAGTAGAATTTTGTGACGTAAGCTTCGATCCGCCAGACTCAGTCCGACACAGATCGATTCTTACGTCACTCCAGATGTTCCGCACACAAGTGCGGCACATTCTCACTACTTTTGCTAGTTATCAAAAAACTAGCAGGTACGCTTGGCACTTTTACGGCCCAGCGTACCTGGTTTTCAAACCGCCACCCCTGGAGGCGGCGGATCCCATAGGAATCAATGGGAGTCTGACCATAGCGAAAGTACAAGTTTGCTGCTGACAGACATCCCATTGATTTCTATGGGAGCTGTCTGCACCTAACACCCTAACATGTACCCCGAGTCTAAACACCACTAATCTGCCCCCCCTACACCGCCGCAACTAAATAAAGTTATTACCCCCTAAACCGCCGCTCCCGGAGCCCACCGCAAACTACTCTATACATATTACCCCCTAAACTGCCGCTCCCGGAGCCCACCGCAACTATAATAAATGTATTAACCCCTAAACCGCCGCTCCCTGAACCCGCCGCAACCTATATTAAATGTATTAACCCCTATCCTGCCCCCCCACACCGTCGCCACCTATAATAAATTTATTAACCCTATCCTGCCCCCCTACACCGTCACCACCTATAATAAATTTATTAACCCCTAATCTGCCCCCCCTACACAGTCGCCACCTATAATAAATTTATTAACCCCTAATCTGCCCCCCCTACACCATCGCCACCTATAATAAATTTATTAACCCCTATCCTGCCCCCCTACACCGTCGCCACCTATAATAAATTTATTAACCCCTATCCTGCCCCCCACTACGCCGCCGCCACTGTAATAAAATTATCAACCCCTAAACCTAGGTCTAACCCTAACCCTAACGCCCCCCTAACTTAAATATTAATTAAATAAATCTAAATAATATTTTTATTATTAACTAAATTAATCCTATTTAAAACTAAATACTTACCTTTAAAATAAACCCTAATATAGCTACAATATAAATAATAATTATATTGTAGCTATCTTAGGATTTATATCTATTTTACAGGTAACTTTGTATTTATTTTAGCTAGTTAGAATAGTTATTAAATAGTTATTAACTATTTAATAACTACCTAGCTAAAAGAAATACAAAATTACCTGTAAAATAAATCCTAACCTAAGTTACAATTAAACCTAATACTACACTATCATTAAATTAATTAAATAAACTACCTACACATAACTACAATAAAATACAATTACATAAACTAACTAAAGTACAAAAAATAAAAAAGCTAAGTTACAAAAAATAAAAAATAAGTTACAAACATTTTAAAAATATTACAACAATTTTAAGCTACTTACACCTAATCTAAGTCCCCTAATAAAATAACAAACCCCCAAAATAAAAAAAATGCCCTACCCTATTCTAAATTAAATAAAGTTCAAAGCTCTTTTACCTTACCAGCCCTTAAAAGGGCCATTTGTGGGGGCATGCCCCAAAAAGTTCAGCTCTTTTGCCTGTAAAAGAAAAATACAACCCCCCCCAACATTAAAACCCACCACCCACATACCCCTAATCTAACCCAAACCCCCCTTACAAAAACCTAACACTAATCCCCTGAAGATCATCCTACTTTGAGTCGTCTTCACTCAGCCGAGCAGCGTTGGAACCGAAGTGGACATCCGGAGTGGAAGAAGTTAATCCTCCAAGCGGCGCTGAAGAAATCTTCCATCCGATGAAGTCCTCATCCAGGCGGCGCTGAAGAAGTCTTCGATCCGGGCGATGTCATCTTCCAAGAGGCGCTGAAGAGGTCTTCTATCCGGGCGAAGTCATCTTCCAAGCCGGGTCTTGAATCTTCCTCCCGCCGACGCGGAACCTCCTTCTTCACCGACGGACTACGACGAATGAAGGCTCCTTTAAGGGACGTCATCCAAGATGGCGTCCCCTCAATTCCGATTGGCTGATAGGATTCTATCAGCCAATCGGAATTAAGATAGGAAAAATCTGATTGGCTGATGGAATCAGCCAATCAGATTGAGCTCGCATTCTATTGGCTGAGCCAATCAGATTTTTCCTATCTTAATTCCGATTGGCTGATAGAATCCTATCAGCCAATCGGAATTGAGGGGACGCCATCTTGGATGACGTCCCTTAAAGGATCCTACATTCGTCGTAGTCCTTCGGTGAAGAAGGAGGTTCTGCGTCGGCGGGAGGAAGATTCAAGACCCGGCTTGGAAGATGACATCGCCCGGATAGAAGACTTCTTCAGCGCCGCCTGGATGATGACTTAATCGGATGGAAGATTTCTTCAGCGCCGCTTGGAGGATTAACTTCTTCCGCTCCGGATGTCCACTTCGGTTCCATCGCTGCTCGGCTGAGTGAAGACGACTCAAGGTAGGATGATCTTCAGGGGATTAGTGTTAGGTTTTTGTAAGGGGGGTTTGGGTTAGATTAGGGGTATGTGGGTGGTGGGTTTTAATGTTGGGGGGGTTGTATTTTTCTCTTACAGGCAAAAGAGCTGAACTTTTTGGGGCATGCCCCCACAAATGGCCCTTTTAAGGGCTGGTAAGGTTAAAGAGCTTTGAACTTTATTTAATTTAGAATAGGGTAGGGCATTTTTTTATTTTGGGGGGGGGTTTGTTATTTTATTAGGGGGCTTAGATTAGGTGTAAGTAGCTTAAAATTGTTGTAAAATTTTTAAAATGTTTGTAACTTATTTTTTTATTTTTGTAACTTAGCTTTTTTTATTTTTTGTACTTTAGTTAGTTTACGTAATTGTATTTAATTGTAGTTATGTGTAGGTAGTTTATTTAATTAATTTAATGATAGTGTAGTATTAGGTTTAATTGTAACTTAGGTTAGGATTTATTTTACAGGTAAATTTCAGTTTATTTTAGCTAGGTAAGCTATTAAATAGTTAATAACTATTTAATAGCTATTGTACCTAGTTAAAATAAATTGAAAGGTACCTGTAAAATAAAAATAAATCCTAAGATAGCTAGAATATAATTATTATTTATATTGTAGCTATATTAGGGTTTATTTTAAAGGTAAGTATTTAGTTTTAAATAGGATTAATTTAGTTAATAATAGAAATATTATTTAGATTTATTTAATTAATATTTAAGTTAGGGGGCGTTAGGGTTAGGGTTAGACTTAGGTTTAGGGGTTAATAATTTTATTACAGTGGCGGCGGTGTAGTGGGGGGCAGGATAGGGGTTAATAAATTTATTATAGGTGACGACGGTGTAGGGGGGGCAGGATAGGGGTTAATAGGTTTAATATAGGTTGCGGCGGGTTCAGGGAGCGGCGGTTTAGGTGTTAAACTATTTATTTAGTTGCGGAGAGGTGCGGGATCAGCAGGATAGGGGTTAATAACTTTATTATAGGTGGCGACGGTGTAGGGGGGGCAGGATAGGGGTTACTAGGTATACTGTAGGTGGCAGCGGTGTCCAGGAGTGGCGGTTTAGGGGTTAATACATTTATAAGAGTTGCGGCAGGGTCTAGGAGCGGCGGTTTAGGGGTTAGTAACTTTATTGAGTTGCGGGGGGCTCCGGGGGCACCGGTATAGGGATAGAACAGCGTAGTTAGTGTGGGTGCTTAGTGACAGGCTAGCAATAAAGCTGGGAAAACGCCGAAGGGCAGCGAGATCGGATGAGTGATAACTCTCACAGTCCACTGCTCATCGCCCCGCGGCTTTTTGACAGCTTTTTTTGATAACTTAGGCGAACGTATTCAAGGTCCGTGGCGGCGAAGGTAGGTGAGCTTAGGCGGGCGTATTGGGCCGGCGAAGGCAGAAAAGTAGACGGCTTGATAACTACCCCCCACTGAATGATAAGAACATAATGAGGGACAACTTACAACAGGATGAGAGATTAGCAATCTATTATCTTTAAAGCAACTCTGATATAGCAATTAAGTCATCTGACAAAGGGGGAAATATAGTAATTCAAGATACGACTAAATATCATCATGAATGTTGCAGACAACTCAATGATCCCCAGCAGTATCGTAAATTGGATTATAATTCATTGAACACATAATGACTAAATTGTAAAAAAAAATTTTACGAGCTTTAGATGAAAATGTTATAAACAAATCTGAATTTAAATTTCTTTTACCTTTTCATCCTAAAGTCCCTACGTTTTACACGATACCGAAAGTACACAAGTCAGAAGTGGATTACCCCCCTGGTCGACCAATAGTTGCGGGCATACAGGGCACTTTAAAAAATATAGGTGAATATATAGACTATTTTTTACAACCTTTTGTTAATACCCTGAATTATTTTGTACAAGATACTCCTGATTTATTGAGAAAGATTCAAGACATCACAATATTAAGCAATACATTCTTGGCTACAATAGATATTGAATCTCTCTATTCGAGTATACCACATGAGAGAGGGATACAGGCTGTATATTTTTACCTTAATCAAAGGGGAATAGCTCTACGGAGTCACACCAATTTTCTAGTTAAGATATTACAGTTTGCTCTAGAGCATAATTTCTTTGTATTTGACAATAGGTACTATATCCAAATTAGAGGCACAGCAATGGGGGCAACATTTGGGTTTCTAGGGAACTAAATGTATTTTTGACATTGACCTCCCAGGTACGCAGCACGTCAGTATGTGGCTTAGCTACATAGATGACGTGCTGCTTATCTGGAAGGGCACTGATAATCAACTGAAAAAATTTGTTCACAGTCTGAATATTAAGGAGCTGAATCTCTGGTTGACGTTGAATTACAGCGATGTTGAGATTCAGTTCTTGGATCTGACTATTTACAGATGTGTGGATAAATTACTAACTAAAATTTATAGAAAACCCACATCAACAAACAGTCTGCTCAGGGCTGATAGTCACCATCCTTATCCTTTACTTAATGGAATTCCAGTCTCACAATTTGTGAGGGCAAAGAGGATTTGCACAAGAGATATAAAATTCAAAAAAGGAATCACTCCTTCTAACTGAGAGATTTAAAGGACGAGGATATTCTAATAAGGTTATCAAAAATGGGTTTAAAAGGGTCAGCAACATTAGTCAAACTGATTGTCTTTACTGTACCTCATCAAGTAAAAAGAAACAAGAAATAAAAATAAGGATCATTACACAGTACAATGAGGTTTGGCAAGAATTACAGAGTATAGCAAGAAAGCATTGGCCCATTCTCCAAACAGATAAAGATTTGAAAAAAGTTGTAGGTTATTATCTATCTATGATGGCTAGGAGGGCTCCAAATTTGAGAAATAGCCTGGTAAACAGTTTTTATATTAAGCCACCAGTAAGATCTAATTGGTTACAACAGGCCAAAAACGAACCGGTTTGCTATCCTTGTAAATGCTGCAAAGCATGCAATTATTTACAGAAAGCAAGATTTTTTGTTTCAAAAACAGGACGTATCTACAAAATTAGGGAAAAAATTACATGTAGAACTGAAGGTGTTATCTACTTAGCCAAATGTGGCTGTTCACTTTTTTACGTGGGTAAAACCACAAGAGCCTTACGGAATAGAACACTTGAACATCTACATGACATTGAGAATGAAGTAAAAACCTCCAGTATAGCTCAACATTTCAAATTTCATCATAATTCCTTGGCCAAAACAGTCATCTTAATAGGAATAGAGAGTATTAAACTAGGTATAAGAGGGGGAGATCTAAATAAAATCCTTCTGCTGCATGAAAGCTGATGGATATTTAATCTAGATACCCTGTCCCCAGGTGGATTAAATGGGGAACTCTTGTATTCTTCTTTTCTGTAAAATTATCTCAACTCTTTCAAAATCTGTTTCTTAAAATACAAATTCTATAAAACCTGAACACTTTATTGGATGCTATTCCTTTTTCTCCTAAATGGTAAAACTGAATAGGCTCTTTTGAGGTTATATATTTATTGTATATGGTTATACTTTAAATCTTATATTTATTTATCGCAAAAGTGGGAGCCTGAGTGGTTAAATTAACACAGACATGTTCTAAGCAGCTTATTCTGATATGAATGTTTTAATTATGGAAATAATCTAAAGTTTGTTATTTAGCTGTTTATGAGATTGTCTTGCAGTGTGTTAGACTAACAGTGGATATTGAGTATTAAATAACAATTAAGTTTAAACAAATTGTAACAAACGGATAAAGTGAACTCTTTGTTTGTCTGTAATATAGGAACTATATTTCATGGGATGAGTTTCCGGGTGATTGAAACAAAAGTTGCTATTAAAAGCAGCTGTGGTGAAATGGTAATTACAAGCCCTGACGAAGCCAGATGGTGAAATGATTGTAGGCAACTATTCATTGGTTCCCTGAATACTCTGCAATACCAACACTGGATGTGGCTCTAGGAGAGGAGACCTATACTTTTGGACACTGAACTTTGCAGTGTTTATTCGTCAGTAAAGTCGTCGCTTTCAGAGGTGAATTCAGGTAATTGTTGGTTCTAGTCACCTGCTCTTATCTGTTAAAGTCGCTTAGGGTTTGATGCGGTCAGATGTCAGTGTTCCGGAATCCCTCCGGCTTCTCGGCTGTTATGTCTGGCGTTTTTTTACTGCTAGCATTTCAGCATAAGTAGCACAGCTTTACCTGTCAGCTGAATCCCTCTGCTTATGGCTGTTGAGCATGTTTTAAACATCTAGACCTCCTATATACCTAGTATAATTGCTTCTGCAGCATGGTATCTTTGGTATATGCTGGACTTTTACATGGACGTATTGGATTACCACCTTCAGCATTCCTTGTGCACTTGAAGAAAATATACCAGCCTACAATGATATAGCAACATATGTTGTCTTAAAGGCTTACATCGAATGATCAAGGATCTAAATATATTCAGTATGGTAACTTTTATGGAAGGAAGTTTTTATTTCCCTACAATAATACTTTTTATTTCAGGGAACTTTTAGATTCATGCTCACTTTTGTTTGCATTTGTATATTGTTTGACTTTCACTAGTACCTATAGATGTTTGGGAGTTTATTTCTTCTTACTCTTTGTACTGAAATACATTTTCTAGACATCATTATCCACTGTTTCTTTGTTGATCTCTACCAGTATGGATGGTTAGGATTTATATGTAGCCATTAATCTTTTATTCAAAGGTTTTGAGGCAAGAGTGCTTTATTAAAATCAGTGAACCTGATCGCTGGAATCAATTGTGATTGCTTCCAGCTGCTCTCAGGGTATTGCAGCAATGCCTCAATATTGAGACATCATGCAATACCCTTTAGGCAGCTACCGATGCAGAGAGGGCCACTCTGTGACCCTCTGCATCGGCCAGCGATGGTGCCGATCATTGGTGACGTGGGAGGGCTTTGAGGGAGGTGGGTGGGTAGCCCATCGCTGGAGGAGGCGGGAGGAGGGCAGGAAGCTGGCGTGAAGGGGCGTGAAGGGGGCGGAGAGTGGGTGTCACTGCTGCAACATGCTACAGCATCGGCACTGAGTGGGAAGGAGGGAGGAGGGGGAAGGAGGAGAGGGAGATCCTATGTGGGATCCGTGCCTGTAAAGGGATCTGGGAGGGGGGTATGCTTATGAGGAGGGCAACTACACTATGGAAAAGAGTGGAAGGGGTTTGTTTATTTTTAAAAAAGGACAATAATTTAGAGCAAACTCTAAGATGGCAGCAAATAGGTAGAGGAGGGAGGGTTAGGGAGCTGTTTGGGGGGGCACAGGGTGGTTGGATGGTAAGGGGGGATCCAACACTGAATAAAATATATACTTTTAAAAAAAAGCTTTTATTTTAATACTGGCAGACTTCTTGAAGGTTTGGAAACAGCATTGTGCTACTTGTACTTACTGCCCTATAACTTGCAAAAAACGCAAATAACATGTAAACATTGGGTATTTCTAAAGTCAGGACAAAATTTAGAAACTATTTAGTATGGATGTTTTTTGGTGGTTGTAGATGTGTAACAGATTTTGGAGGTCAAAGTTAGAAAAAGTGTGTTGTTTTCAATGTCTTCATCATATTTTATATTTTTTTTTATAGTAAATTATATGATATGATGAAAATAATGGTATCTTTAGGAAGTCCATTTAATGGCGAGAAAAACGTTATATAATGTGTGGGCACAGTAAATGAGTAAGAGGGAAATGACGGCTAAACACAAACACAGCTGAAATGTAAAAATAGCCCTGGTCCTGGTAACGGTAAGAAAATTGAAAAATGGTCCGGTCACTAAGGGGTGAAGTGAAACCCAACATTGTTCTGCTTCTATTTAATTTTTCTTTATTCAATTTCAAATTATTTACATACAATGAATCATACAAAATATTTTAAAAAATTAATAGTAGACACTTTAAAAAAATTTCAATATGTAGATTTACTTTTTTTTCTTTTTTTAATAAACTTAAAGTGATTGTACAATTACAGACTAAAATGCATCAGAATGCCTATATAATATGAGTATTTTGTTAAAAGAAAGAATGGCTCCATGTATTAAGCAGGTGTAGCGGATGCTACATTGAAACCCTTATTGGAAACTGCAAAGCAGCAGTATGGCAGCTGCTTTGCAACCTCTCCGCCCCTATACGGCAGCTGCTTTGCAACCTCTCCGCCCCTATACGGCAGCTGCTTTGCAATCTCTCCGCCCCTATATGGCAGCTGCTTTGCAATCTCTCCGCCCCTATATGGCAGCTGCTTTGCATCCTCTCCGCCCCTATACGGCAGCTGCTTTGCAATTTATCCCCCACCAAACTGCAGCTGCTTTGCAACCTCTTTGCTGCCTGTCTATTACTACATGGGGCTCAATGCCTCATCAAATCTACCTTAGACTTTACAAATATAACTCAAATAAGGAGACAATACTACCAATATCCTATACTAGTTATACACCACCTTATAACAAGGTATTAATGCATGCATCTTAGGAACAACCAAACATACATTAATATACTGTAACATATATTAACATACTAATACAGGAGACTCTGTTTCCATGTGAACTTAAAATCTGGCTGGTTAATGAGGGTGATAGACAAGTAGTGAGGATTGCTTGGCTGATTATGGTCAGTATAGGGAAGCTTATTACTGAGATGGAGAATTCATTTTAATGAGAATACCTTAGATTTAGAATATCTGGAATAGGTCACTTATTCAATTTCAAGATGTAATACCATGTTAATTTAAGTTACTGCAACACTAACTTCTCTAGATTAATTTCACAAAGCTTAGGCACCGTCAAACATTATAAATAAGCATCCCTAGTTTAGCTTTGTTCTTGTTTGTATAAATGAGTAATATTTTACTAATTCTATTTATCCATTTTCAATCTTTCCAGAAACAAGATCATTGTTGAACTTATTAGATCACATTCTATCAGCACTATTACCTTACAATATCTTTGATTAGTAAATTTGGAGCTAGATTACAAGTGGAACTCAAAATATCGCTTTCTGGATTACAATATTTGCAATACCAGTGCATGCAAATGTGCAAGACAGTTAGAGTTTGCATTGCATGTAAGCATTGCGCACACGAGTGTGTGCTTCCATAGGCTCCAATGGGAGCCTCGTTCTCATGCCGTAAGGGAAACTAGCGCAGTGATGGGCACCAAATGATAAATATATATGAATGTATACATATATATTTATATGTTTATATGTGTATATACACATATTAACGCATAAATATTTATATAAGTATATACATAAATATATTTACAGGGAACACACAGTTCCCCATACACCACAATGTAAAGGTGCTTTTCAGTGCAGTTTTGTTTCCTAACACCCCACACCAGACAACTTTAACCCCTAAAAACTGATTCGTGCATTTTTTTTATTTAAAAAAATAAAATAGGTTAATTTTTTTAAATAAAAATATAAAATATACTTTATTTTGGGGCCAATTGGGGCACTTTTGGGAAATTAACCAAAGATCTGATAACTGGTTAATTTTTGGAGTGCCAATTGCTACCGGGAGCTCGCAGTAACAATAACCAGCCATTTGTAATGGCAGGTTATTTATGATGCGCTCGTAAATGGTCAAATTTGTCCATTTATGGGCGAGCGATAAATTAGCGCTCCACTTGTAATCTAGCTCTTAATCTTTAGTCTTTTCCATCAACTCTTGCATTTATAAATAAACCCCCTATAATTCAAACTAGTTTTTTTTGGTATAAATGGATGTATTATTTGCAATTTTTTTTTTTTTTCAAGAAGCTAAATTTATACTAATACCTTAAAGCACAAGTGATGGAGTTAATCCCTAAATAGCCTGTTTAGAAAAATCTATTCTTCAGTATAAACTTTGAAGGTCTTGCTTGTCATTTTTGAAGAATGTGTGCACATGCACTTGCAAACACATGCATACACACAACATACTCAAACATATTCCTAAATGTAGACCAGTGGATAAAGCAATATCAAAATGTAATTACCTTAAAAAGGTAAATGTATGCACAGTAAAACAAAATGTAAATTTTGCTAACAAAATGACAGTTTCAATTGCTCTCAGAACATTTTGTTTATGCAGATTTGTAACAAGGCATTTACTGATGCGTATAAAAATATGACTAACTAATTTCTCTGGTTGGATTTTTTCAAATGTTCTGTTCGGCCACATTTTGTTTCCATAGAGGCATTCAATTTAGACGAATATTGGATTTGAATTTGTTACCGTTATTTCCAATATGAACAGCTAATAGACAATATTCCAGCAATAAGTTCCATTAGTCATTAGTAATACCAGTGCAGAATTAGACAGAGGCTGATGGACAAATCAATGGTAAGACCCCTGTACATCATTACAAACAAAGGCGCTTATTAGCCAAACAATATAACTACCCCACCCCCACCCCATTCCTGCACATTTTTTGCTACCAAATTGCATGAACAAATGAACAAATCAAATTTGTTAAGCAATCATTCTTTTTGGTCTGTTTTTGTCCAATAATGCTATTTGCTATCAAGTGAATGAACAAATCAGAAAAAATTGAAAGAATTTGCATTTGTCCAAAGCTTTAATGCACATCTCTAGAACATCCTATTGAGTTACTTATCTATGGCTAGAAGAAATTTATGGTGAAATAAATGATGTTGAACGCTAGAAGGCTGATGGAACTGGTGCAGCAGATATTGTAGTTGCAAGTTTGGTATTCTAAGACTGAGACATTCCATTTTTAATAGATCATTGATACTTTCCAGAATCTTGGAAGGACCAAAACAAACAGGAGCCCAATTTGAGCACACTAGGTTTAAATTTACAATTTTGAGAACTACTATGTAATATCACAAGGCTGAAAGGATAGGCAAGTCTAAGTTTCATTTCAAGAAAATGTTTCTTTCTATAGCAGACAAGAGTTTTTCCAGTGAGCATAGAGATCAAGAGCTCACTGACTGGCTAGAGGCACCTGTGCAGGTTATTGTACTGGGAAGATTTCCAGTGAACACCATTGTGTTATACTTATTACATCGTCCCTATTACTTATTATTAATGATTGCGATTTATCTAGACTTTTTTCTTCAATTTTAGATATTGTGTAGATTTTTAAACAAGATTTAAGAATAGTCACAAACAGCATTTTAAAGTCAGAGATTATGCATTTAGTCTATGGTGGTTAGACATCTGCTTCAAAAATAATTGGCTAGGGAAGAACTTACACAGGGAGGCACCTCACAGGGTATTAACTTTTAACAATAAGGGAGAAGAAAAATATCACTCACATAGGCGAAGCACCCAATAGTGCTTATCAAATACAAGGTAATTAAAAATATAAATGTATGCTTTCCTGATAAATTGATTTATTTCATGGTTGTGAGTCTATGATCCATTACTCCTGGGAATTACTCTTCTCTCCCACTAGGAGGAGGCAAAGATTCCCAAACCCCAAGAGCTTTATAAAGCTCCTCCCACCTCACAGGTACCTCAGTCTAACGTATAGCAAAGAAAATGAGGTAGGAAAAGAAATGAGAGCAAAATAGGAGCAGGGGAAAAAAAGATGTACGCAAAGAAAAAAGAAAAAAAAAGAATAACAAAACACAACACAGGGTGGGGTCTCGTTGACTCTCACAACCAAATAAATGTATTTCTCAGGTAAGCATAGATTATATTTTCTTTCATACAGTTGGTACAAGTTCATGATCCATTACTCCTGGAAAACTAATGTATTGAGGGAAGGACTAGCTTGATATATCCTATAACATTTATTTTCTTTCTTTTTTTCCCCCCAAATCTTTTTCACAATACTAGAGTTATTAATTTTTTTTTTCTCATGCAAAGGAATGACTTTCCTACAATAGGCTGCTTCAAAAGAAGCAAAAACTTAAAAATGGTAGAATTTAGTGAAAGTATGCAAAGACAACCAAGTAGCTGCCTTGCAAATCTAATATACAGAGGTCTCATTTTTAAAGGCCCAAGACATGGCAACTAACCTATTAGAATGTGCAAACAGAAAACTGAAATAATCACTTAGTACAATGTGAAGTTACTAAAAAAAAAAAATAAGCAATAAAAATAAAACAATGGCAATTTACAACAATGTGCACTTATTATTAAACGAGGATAGAGAAAACAAGAGGGGCACCTCATGTGCATATAAGTATGCTAAATAATTAAAAAATGATAGTAAGCCAAATTGGTACTTACAATCAACTTAAGTACACTTATGTACTTACAAGAAATATTAAAATCATGCAACGCGTTTCTCAACACTGCATAGGTTGTTTCATCAGGCATAGTGAACCTTCTAACTGACAATCCATTTAAACAAAACTTGGACCAATAGCAAACCTGGACGCACCCATAATGGGTGTTTCCTATATACATTGTTAATTGATATACATCAATTATACATACATAAATGTATATACAGAGTATAATAAATTAATATATATGTGTAGATTAATGCTTATTCGTATTTACAAAGTATATAATGTGTGATTGATACACTTACAAATATTTAAACAGTTAATTCTCATTTCAATCCAAACATAGTGTAATGTCTGGAAATTACATAGTGCATAAGACAAACGTATGAATACATTTCTACAATCTCCGTTAACCATTCATATATAATGCAAATGATGAGCTGATACAGATGGTCTAAAATATAAAATGAATCCATGCATAATTCACATATAACACATATAATGTGAAATTCATTAGTGTTGTAAAATTCATTAGTATTAGTAACAATGATACACACCTCCAACAAATGTAGCTATGGTATTGAATCAGTAGTTGGTTAGAATCATTCTCAGGAGTTTAGCAAACATCTTTACTTCTGACATTTTCTCTCACATTAGGAGTATATTGCTCTTCTGAGTAAACAACTAAGCCATCTCATTTTCACAAACTTTTTTTGCATGTAATAAGTGAATAACTAGATGGTGTTCAGGACTATGCATGTGTTAAATGCTCAGCCGATATTTGACCAATCATCTGGTATGAATTTAGACACACCTTCTATTGAATCTGTCAGTAAAGTTCGAATTTAGTTAAGTAGTCATAAAAAGTTCACTTATAAACTTGTTTGTCTTATTGGTGTGCTTATGGGTTAGAAATAGGAACATTTAACTGCATCTTATGATTGGGAAACCTGGATACTAAATGAGACGGTGAATCAACTCCATTTAGCTGATATTCAGCCAATCCTAACTAGTTGTGAATGCACACCCTCTATGTGACCAATCAAAACGTTTGGGCTCCATTGTGTGGGTGTGTATCAACGGAAGGCTACCCCTAGAACATATGTCAAATTTGATATATTAGTTACTCGGTATTATTGTCGTTAAGGAACACACAGCAACTAAACTCCATTGCCTATGATCCCTTCATCAACGATCGCCGTAATAGGAAAAACTTATGGCGACCATATGCCTACACAAAACTACAGTGTAGCTAGAACTCCAAACCTTATCATTGTTAACAAAATCAAATGTTCAGATAATATGATACTAGACCTAACTTATGACCCCCAGCAGGCCAATCGATAACAAGGCATCAGATGTTATAATGTAAGTGATGGTTTTGGTACTAAATACCAAATTTCTTCTAATAAACCACATTATAAACACTATTTTGAGCCAATTTGTTATTAATCCTATCCTATTAGTGAACTGTGAAAGTTATGTGTGCAATAAACAAAAATATAAATAAAACATACACCATATGATGTAAAGAATATGATACTAATTGAAAAACTATATATCAAGTGGTATTAAAAATGTGATAAAGGTTCAAATGCTTTGTAGTAATAATGCTGCCAAGTGCAAAACTGAACCTATATTGTGAAGTAGGTATAATATGTGTATATGTGTCACTAATATAAAGTGAGTGGATATTATCCTGTTAGTGAACTATAATAATTATGTGCACATTAGGCCAAGATGAAGCATATACCATATGATGTTGTAAGTGTGATAATAATTCTATACAAATATCATATGGTATTACAAATTTGAAAAAAGTTTTATAGTAATATAAATAATAAAGTATACTTATTGAAATAATATATAAATTATATATATGTGTTAACAGTGAGGATTAGGTGAATATTATCATAATGTACCTAAGGAATAGTGTATGTGGTGTCATATAAAGGGACTGAGTAAAAAAAATAGCCACCTCTATAATATATAATAAGGTGTTTCTCTATGTGAAAGGGAATTTAACGTAAAATCAAATAGTGTTACCTATGTAATAAAAATTAAAAAAATTAAAAAATTATATAAATAGTGACTCCAAACCCGCTGTCCATACTCAATTTATGAATGTACCCTACCCCTAATTATAATGATTTGATGATAAAGGAATAAATATAAATAAGTTTAAAAAACTGCTAGATCTATAACTTTGTTAAGTCCCAGAGGAAAAAGGGACTGGAATTTGTTAATCCAGTATGTCTCTCTCTGACGGAGACGACTATATCTATTTCCTCTAAAAGTGCAAGGTATGCTCTCAATAGGTTTAATAGTAAATGTATTACGTTTTTTATGTTGGTTAACACTGTGTCTGGATACACTATGTTTTAGGGAGCCATTCTTTAAGTTCCTATTATGTTCGCTCCACCTATTTCTTATCTGTCTACAAGTGCGTCCCAAATATTGTAGTCCACATTCACATGTGAGCACATATATCACATATTCCGTCCCACAGTTAATATGAGTTTTTATCTCAAAAGTCTCACCAGTGGTGTCACTTGTAATACTATTACTACCATGATTAATAAATTTGCACATTAGGCATCTTGTTTTGTTACACTTAAAGGCTGTTTTTTTATTGTGGCATGTGACTTAGTAGAATGAGCAGTAATAAGCAGCGGTGGAGGCTGACCTGCCTCCACATAAGTTTTGTGAATCAAAAGTTTTAACCAAGAGGCTAAAGAAATAGAGGCCTACTGACCTTTCCTAGGACCAGAAAAAAAGGACCAACTAGAGGTTTGTCTAAAATCCTTAGTAGATTCAACGTAATATTTCAATGCCCTAACAACATCCAAATAATGCAAAGATCTTTCAGAAGCATTCTTAGGATTAGGCAACAAAGGAACAACAATCTATCTGCTAATTTTGTCTGAAGAAACAACCTTAAAGGGATATAAAACAGGTTAAGACCTGTGCATATCCTAAAAGGGCTAATTTGCATAAAACATGTTTAAAAATTGCTGGCAAGTATTTTAAAATCATTTTAAAAAATAAGCAAAATTAATTACATAGCTAAGCTGCAGGGAGAAGCCAACTCCCCCCCCCCCCTTGTGTGGGGGAGTTAGAGCTTAACAATTCAGAAACTAAAAAGAAAGGGTTAATGGCGATGCACTGCAGTATAAATTTGCAGGTAAAGTAATTAAAGTACATATTATTATATTTTGTCTCTATCCCAACTTGTTTTATGTCCCTTTAAGCAAAAAATGAAATGAGGTCCATAAAACAGCCTTATCCTGATGAAAAATCAGATAAGGACATTCACAAGAAAGAGCAGATAAACTCTTCTAGCAGAAGAAATAGACAAGAGAAATAACATTTTCCAAGAAAAAAGTTTAATGTCCAATTTATTCATAGGTTCAAAAGGAGGAGCCTGCAAATCCCTTAGCACCAGGTTAAGATTCCATGGAGGAGAAATAGGCTAGAGAACAGGTTTAATACAAACCAAAGCCTGAACAAAACTATGAACATAAGGATAAGCAATCTTTCTGTGGAACAAAACTGGCCGTTCTCTGAAAGGGCAAATTTCTACTTTCAGATAGGCTCTTATCTAGACCATCCTGCAATCCTATGAATTCTGAAAGAATGCCAGGACGACACATGATTTATACACCATCAAATTAAGGCCTTCCAGACCTTGTGACAGATTTTCTTAATTACAGGCTTACAAGCCTACATCAGGGTTTCAATCATAGAGTAAGAGAAAACCCTATAGCCTCTATTTATCAAGGTCTGTCGGACCTGATCCGACAGTGCGGATCAGGTCCGACAGACTTCACTGAATACGGCGAGCAATACGCTCGCCTTATTCAGCATTGCACCAGCAGCTCACAAGACCTGCTGGTGCAACGCCACCCCCTGCAGACTTGCGGCCAATAGGCCGCCAGCAGGGGGTGTCAATCAACCCGATCGTACTCGATTGGGTTGATTTCCGGCGATGTCTGTCCACCTGCTCAGAGCAGGCGGACAGGTTATGGAGCAGCGGTCTTTGTGACCGCTGCTTCATAACTGCTGTTTCTGGTGAGCCTGCATAACTTCTGTTTCTGGCGAGCCTGCCCAGGAGAGAATCCAAGGCACCTACATTATCGCTAGGGAACTGCAAGTTCCCACACATGGTAAGCTACTGCTGTGACATTGTCTATCTGGAAACAGAGATAATGATTCCAAACTCCCTGTGCTGTCAGAGACCCCCAAACACCTCCCCAACCTGAACGACTTGCATTTGTAGTTATCACAGTCCAGGTAGGATGAGCAAAAGAAACCCTCTAACTTGGATGCAGGATCATCAGTTTATTATTCAGAGACTGACTAGTAATGGGATACAAAAATATATTTTGAGACAGTCCTGCACTATTGACACAGCATACAAAGCTGAAGAGGCTTCATGTGAAATTGAGCAAATGGAATTGCATCTGAGGCTGCAATCATGAGAGCTAGTACTTTCATGCAGAGAGGCACTGAAGGAAACAAGAGAGACTGAAGCAGACACCAATTTTAACCTTCTTTGCTCTGTTAGGAAAAAACTCAGGCCTAGATTTAGAGTTTTGTCTGTAACGACCCGCGTAGCTAACGCCGGCTTTTTTCTGGCCGCACCATAAAAATAACTCTGGTATTGAGAGTCCACAAAAAGGCTGCGTTAGGCTCCAAAAAAGGAGCGTAGAGCATTTTTAACGCAGCTTCAACTCTCGATACCAGAGTTGCTTACGCAAGCGGCCAGCCTCAAAAACGTGCTTGTGCACGATTCCCCCATAGGAAACAATGGGGCTGTTTGAGCTGAAAAAAACCTAACACCTGCAAAAAAGCCGCGTTTAAACTAATTACACCTACTCTAAGCCCCCTAATAAAATAACAAAGACCCCCAAAATAACAAAATGCCCTACCCTATTCTAAATTACTACATTTCAAAGCTCTTTTACCTTACCAGCCCTGAACAGGGCCCTTTGCGGGGCATGCCCCAAGAAATTCAGCTCTTTTGCCTGTAAAAAAAACCATACAATACCCCCCCCAACATTACAACCCACCACCCACATACCCCTAATCTAACCCAAACCCCCCTTAAATAAACCTAACACTAAGCCCCTGAAGATCTTCCTACCTTGTCTTCACCCTACCAGGTTCACCGATCCGTCCTGAAGAGCTCCTCCGATGTCCTGATCCAAGCCCAAGCGGGGGGCTGAAGAGGTCCATGATCCGGCTGAAGTCTTCATCCAAGCGGGAGCTGAAGAGGTCCATGATCCGGATGAAGTCTTCTATCAATGGCATCTTCAATCTTCTTTCTTCTGGATCCATCTTGCAGACCTCCGACGCGGAACATCCTCTTCTCCCGACGCCTACTAGCCGAATGACGGTTCCTTTAAGGGACGTTATCCAAGATGGCGTCCCTCGAATTCCGATTGGCTGATAGGATTCTATCAGCCAATCGGAATTAAGGTAGGAATATTCTGATTGGCTGATGGAATCAGCCAATCAGAATCAAGTTCAATCCGATTGGCTGATTCGATCAGCCAATCAGATTGAGCTTGCATTCTATTGGCTGTTCCGATCAGCCAAAAGAATGCGAGCTCAATCTGATTGGCTGATTGGATCAGCCAATCGGATTGATCTTGATTCTGATTGGCTGATTCCATCAGCCAATCAGAATATTCCTATCTTAATTCCGATTGGCTGATAGAATCCTATCAGCCAATCGGAATTCGAGGGACGCCATCTTGGATGACGTCCCTTAAAGGAACCGTCATTCGGCTAGTAGGCGTTGGGAGAAGAGGATGTTCCGCGTCGGAGGTCTGCAAGATGGATCCGGAAGAAAGAAGATTGAAGATGCCGTTGATAGAAGACTTCATCCGGATCATGGACCTCTTCAGCTCCCGCTTGGATGAAGACTTCAGCCGGATCATGGACCTCTTCAGCCCCCCGCTTGGGCTTGGATCAGGAAATCGGAGGAGCTCTTCAGGACGGATCGGTGAACCTGGTAGGGTGAAGACAAGGTAGGAAGATCTTTAGGGGCTTAGTGTTAGGTTTATTTAAGGGGGGTTTGGGTTAGATTAGGGGTATGTGGGTGGTGGGTTGTAATGTTGGGGGGGGGTATTGTATGTTTTTTTTTACAGGCAAAAGAGTTGAATTTCTTGGGACATGCCCCGCAAAGGGCCCTGTTCAGGGCTGGTAAGGTAAAAGAGCTTTGAAATGTAGTAATTTAGAATAGGGTAGGGCATTTTGTTATTTTGGGGGTCTTTGTTATTTTATTAGGGGGCTTAGAGTAGGTGTAATTAGTTTAAAATTGTTGTAATATTTTTCTTATGTTTGTAAATATTTTTTTATTTTTTGTAACTTAGTTCTTTTTTATTTTTTGTACTTTAGATAGTTTATTTCATTGTAGTTATTTGTAGGTATTGTATTTAATTTATTTATTGATAGTGTAGTGGTAGGTTTAATTGTAGATAATTATAGGTATTTTATTTAATTAATTTATTGATAGTGTAGTGTTAGGTTTAATTGTAACTTAGGTTAGGATTTATTTTACAGGTAAATTTGTAATTATTTTAACTATTTTAGCTATTAAATAGTTCTTAACTATTAAATAGCTATTGTACCTGGTTAAAATAATTACAAAGTTGCCTGTAAAATAAAAAATAATCCTAAAATAGCTACAATGTAATTATTCGTTATATTTTAGCTATATTAGGGTTTATTTTACAGGTAAGTATTTATCTTTAAATAGGAATAATTTATTTAATAAGAGTTAATTAATTTCGTTAGATTAAAATTATATTTAATTTTGGGGGGTGTTAGTGTTAGGGTTAGACTTAGCTTTAGGGGTTAATACATTTATTAGAATAGCGGTGAGCTCCGGTCGGCAGATTAGGGGTTAATAATTGAAGTTAGGTGTTGGCGATGTTAGGGAGGGCAGATTAGGGGTTAATACTATTTATTATAGGGTTAGTGAGGCGGATTAGGGGTTAATAACTTTATTATAGTAGCGGTGCGGTCCGCTCGGCAGATTAGGGGTTAATAAGTGTAGGCAGGTGGAGGCGACGTTGTGGGGGGCAGATTAGGGGTTAATAAATATAATATAGGGGTCGGCGGTGTTAGGGGCAGCAGATTAGGGGTACATAGCAATAATGTAGGTGGCGGCGCTTTGCGGTCGGCAGATTAGGGGTTAATTATTGTAGGTAGCTGGCGGCGACATTGTGGGGGGCAGATTAGGGGTTAATAAATATAATACAGGGGTCGGCGGTGTTAGGGGCAGCAGATCAGGGGTATATAAGTATAACGTAGGTGGCGGTCGGCAGATTAGGGGTTAAAAAAATTTAATCGAGTGGCGGCGATGTGGGGGGGCCTCAGTTTAGGGGTACATAGGTAGTTTATGGGTGTTAGTGTACTTTAGAGTACAGTAGTTAAGAGCTTTATGAACCAGTGTTAGCCCAGAAAGCTCTTAACTACTGACTTTTTTCTGCGGCTGGAGTTTTGTCGTTAGATTTCTAACACTCACTTCAGCCACGACTCTAAATACCGGAGTTAGAAAGATCCCATTGAAAAGATAGGATACGCAATTGACATAAGGGGATCTGCGGTATGGAAAAGTCACGGCTGAAAAGTGAGCGTTAGACCCTATTTTGAGTGACTCCAAATACCGGAGTTAGCCTAAAACCAGCGTTAGGAGCCTCTAACGCTGGTTTTCACGGCTAACGCCAAACTCCAAATCTAGGCCTCAGAGACTGAATATATTTGAAATACCCAAAAAGTTAAACTTTTTCTAAAGAAACCAAAGAACTCTCTGGAAACATGATCCTCAAACCATGCTGTTGAAGAAACAACAAGAGATGGTTGGTGTGAGATACTTCTAAAGGAAAAGCGTTAAACCAAGATTTTGTCCAAGTATGGAAATACTGAGACCTGATCACACACAAGAAGGCTCCCAGAACCTTTGTGAATATTCTTGGAGCTGTAGCCAGACCAAATGGAAGAGCAAAAAACTGACAATGTCTGTCCAGAAAGGCATACCTCACAAACTGGAAATGATCTCTGAATAGGAACATGTAAGTAAGCATCATTTAAATCTATTTTGGACATAAACTGACCTAGCTGAATAAAAGGCAACATAGTCCAGATAGTTTCCATTCTGAAAGATGGAATCCTTACAAACCTATTCAGAGCTTTTAAATCCAGAACTGGTCTGAAAGTGTCTTCCTTCTTTGGAACAATGCAAAGGAACTGGAACAATCACTCCCATATTTTCCAGATCTGAGATAGACTGAAAAAAAGCTTGAGCTTTTTCAGGATCCCTTGGAACATTGGACAGAAAAAAACATTCCTCTGGGAGGCCTTGTTCTGAATCCTATTCAATATCCCTGAGAAAGAAAATTCCTCTGATCCTAGGGATCTGGAACAGGCAAACCAAGCCTCCTGAAAGAGGCTTAATCTGCCCCCTACCAGAACTTCTGGATCCGCATCTTAATGCAGTTTTGGTAGAAGAGATATATTTCTTACACTGCTTTTACTTATTCCAGTTGAAAAGGAACAAAACGAGATTAGAAGCTTTGGACTTCCATTTAGACTTGGAAGAGTGGAAAGAATAGAATCTAAATCAGAATCAGTTTTGTAGTTTTAATCAGGAGTACCAAAGTAAAATTGAAATTTTTTGGGAATCAGCGAAAGCTGTTTTAAGAAGGGAGATAAGCTATATGGCTAGATGGAAGAAAAAAAGGAAAGCCAGAGGAATACAACTTTCAAATCAATTAAATAATGCCTACAATAAATATCTTCAACATACTTCTAAAATTAATTGGGATAGATATATTGAATTTAAACAAGATAGGGACACTTTTTTGTTACAAGAATTGCATAATGAAGATATTAAGGCCCCCATTTAACAAAGGTCTGTCGGACCTCGATCTGGTTGAATTGCTGCGGACAGGTTATGTAGCAGCGGTCTTTAGACCGCTGCTTCATAACTGGTGTTTCTGGTGAGCCTTCAGGCTCGCCAGAAACACGGCCCTCAAGCTCCATCTGGAGTTTGATAAATGGGCCCCCTATGTATAAGGCAAGATTTAGGAAATTTGGTAATAAATCTGGAAGCTTTCTAGCGAAAGTGGTCAAAGCAAACAAGAAATCAAATATTATTAAGATGATAAGAGTGGGAGTGGAGAAGTTTGTTAAACCCAAAGAGATATGTAATGGTTTTCATACGTTATTCCAGCAGCTGTACAGTGCTAAAACAATTGATACCCAGAAAAAAACTGATTTCTGGAATAATGTAGAGAATCCTTTATTAACAAGGCCAAAACTTGAAGTTATCAACAGACCTATATCAGAGGAAGAGATAGAGATAGCAATTAAAAAAGCAAATTTAAATAAAGCACCTGGACCTGATAAATTACCCGCAGAATTTTAAAAATGATGAATAACTATATCAGGCATATCTTAGTAAAGTTATATAATTATTTTTATAAAGTTAAGGGAGATATGTCAAAGAATTTTACTAAAGCCACAAAAAATTTAATTCATAAGAAAGGGAAAGACCCTGACCAAATGGATGCATATAGACCAATCTAGACTAAAAGATATTAGCTTCTATAATAGCAGAAAGATTAAAAGGAGTTTTAGGAGATCTAATCCATGAGGATCAAATATGGTTTATGAACAATAGATGCTCATTGGTAAATACCAGGAAAGCCTGTATTATTATAGATTATTTCTGGAATAAAAAAGAAAAAGCAGAGGTGACAGATACATCAATGATCATGATAGATGCAGAAAAAGCTGTTGACGCAGTAGAATAGGACCACCTTTTTACATCTTTAGAAAAATTTGGTTTCATAGGTAATGTAACAGACTATATTAAAGCAATCCATAATAATCCCATTTCGATAATAGCAGTAAATGGTTTAGAGTCTCCCGAAGTAGAGCTGGAAAGAGGGACTAGACAGGGATGCCTGCTATCACCTCTTCTTTTTAATTTAGCCATTGAACCATTAGCAATTAAAATACGGCAATTTTGTTAGACATACAAGTAAGAATATCCCAATATTGATGGAAATTATCCAAAACTTTAGCCTTTTTTCGGGGTATAAAGTAAACACTAAAAAATCGGAATTATTATGGTTAAAAAACACAAGATTTTATCAAGTTAAGTCCATTTAAAGTAGTCAATAACATTTTATATCTAGGTATATGGTTGAGTAGGAATCCAACAGAATGGTATGAAGATAACTTTAAACCTGTTTTTCAAAAAATCTGTGATCATATAAGAATCTGGAAACATTTACCAATAGCATTAACGGGTAAAATTAATTTGGTTAAAATGATTATTTATTATTATTTTCTTATTCCCCAAAGTGCTTTATATCATACAAAATGTACCCTTCTTAATTAAGAAGAAAGAAATACATGCGTTTAAATAAAGTATGATGGAACTGTTTTGGGGAGACAAAAGAAATAAATATTCTTTGAAGAAACTCTCTCAAGCTAAAAAACATGGCGGATTTGCACTACCAGATCTAGAGAAATATAATATTGCATGTCTAGTGAAACTTACAGCGGAATGGTTAGTAGATGTTGAATATTATACCCCTAGGAAATTGGAAAATGAAGAAGTGAAACCGTTTGCTCTTAAAGCCCTTTTACATACAGAGCGAAAAGATATGCCTTTAGAAATAAAAAAAAGATGTATTCAATGTTTATACAGGCCTGGCAGAAATTTTGTAAAAGAATTGGGTTGAATTATGTAGTTTCGAAATTTAGTATGATCACCGGGTCGCCGGTTTTTACTGAGGCCTTATGCTTGGAAGTATTTCATAGGTGGAAAAGAAAGGGATTGATCTATATCATTCAAATTTTAGATGATAGATTTATAATAAAAACGTTTGATGTCCTCAGTAATGAATTAGTTTTTTACAGAAAGGATTTTTACGCTTCTCTCCAACTAAGGAGTTTAGCGAATAAACGTCGACAAGTAAATGGGGATGATTGGAGCTGGTCTTTAATTATGGATATTCTGAACAATTATAAAAGGGGGGACTATATGATTAAGAACTGATTTTCCACATTAATAGATAAAGAGGGTAGAGACAATCTACACTACATAGCTTTGAAATGGCATTTTAAAGGGTTTGTAGGAATTAACAGTGAAAAAATTCAGTCAAGTATTTCGAGAGTGGAGAACATAGTTAAATATACTTATTTTAAAGAGTCACACTTAAATATAGTGCACCAAATTTATTTGACCCCCATCAGTGTTATCCAAATGGAGTAGAAAAGTCGCTGATAAATGTATTAAATGTAATGGTGCCAGAGCAGATATACTACACTATTTTTGGGACTGCCCATATATAGCCCAATTTTGGAATAAAATAAGCTGACATCTAAAATTATTAAGAAGGACATCAAAATTGAATCAGAACATGTATTTTTTTTTGCTCCCAAAAAATGTAAAACACAAAGAGGGAATGTTTATTGATCTCAGCATTATAATAGCTAGATATCTGCTTCTGAAAAATTGGATTTCAAAGAAAAAACCCTCAATAGTTGAATTTAAAAGAGAAGTAATTAATCAAATGATTCTTGAACATTGTGCTACTGATTTTGCACATAGCAAAGAGATTGAAAACTTTTTAAAAAAAATGGGGTATCATTTAAAATCACATCCCAATAAAACACAGAAAAAACTGATATATCCACTCCGCTCCTCTGAGTATGTAATGAATGCAATAATTAGAGGTGAATTCCCATTGGTGTACTGATAGGATAAGTTCCCTGCATGCTGTATGTTTATGTATAGATATTTGTTGAAGATGAGATTCTTAGGTTATATCCTACGAGTTTAGGTGGTGAGAGAGGAATAAGGTTGCCCTTCCCCTACCCTTTCCCTTCTTTTTTTTGTGTGTGTTTGTTGTTTCAATTAGTAATAAAACCCCAACAAGGATCATGTCATTTTATTTTATTTTTCATTTTTGTGGGTGTAAATCCTATTTTTGTGGAATAAAAAAGAAAAAGCATATGTTCATGGATTGTTGCTATATATGAATGTATAAAATTAGCTATGTATAACACTTGACTGATTAATGATCAATGTTTTCATTGTTGGAATTAAATAAATGAATAAAACAAAAACAGAATCATAAATAGAAGAATTTGCACTCTGCTAGTGCAAATATATTTGGTTTGCTTCAGAGTCATCAGAATACTACTCTGAAAGACTAGACAACCATTACGTAGAAGCAGCAGCTACATCAGCAATATAAATAGCTGGTCTGAGAATATAATCTGCATATAGAAAGGCCCTTGTATGAAAAGATTCTAACTTTCTATCAAATGGTGCTTAAAAGTAGTACTGTTTTCCAAAGGAATAGTAGAATGTTTAGCCAGAGTAGAAATGGCCCCATCCACCTTGGGAACTGTTTCCCATAAATCTAAATTAGCAGCAAGTAAATATAACTTTTTAAACCTTGCAGAAGGAGTAAAATAAATACCTGACTTAGACCATTCCCTAGAGATCATGTCAGAGACAACATCAGGCACAGGGAAAACATCAGGGAGATTAGCAACAGTCTTAAAAACGTAAAACAAGGCTTATCAGAAACGTTAGGATCTTTAACCCCTAAAGTAATGAAGACCTCTTTTAAAAGAGAACAAATATGCTAAACTTTAAACAGAAAAAGAAATATCAGGTTTAACATCAGATGATTAATCCCCATTCCCAGAGGAATCTTCACCACATGAAGACAACACAGTATCCCTTGTATCAAGGCGCATAGAACTTGTGGAAGGTAAAATCTGACCTGACTTTTTACCCTTGTTTGAAGGTGGGAGAGCAGACAAAGTTTCAGAAACTGCAGCCTTGATAAAAATTTTCATGACAGGAGGCACTATCCTGTAATGAACAGTAGATTCATTAGTACCCAGAAACAGCATTAGATCGGTTTGATTGCATTAACAAATCTAAACATGAGCCACATAAATGAGGTGGAGAAGGCACTTCAGCTTTCTTACAATAAGCTCACCTAATAATGGTAGAAAGGTGTTTAGAAGACTCTGTTTCCTGGGTAGACTTAGGGACAGAATCCTGCTGCTCTATTATAGCATAAGTCAAAGCAATGCCATAAACACTATAACCCCCCTTAAAAGCTCATGAGGAATAAAAAAAGACAAAGTGCTCTAAGCCAAACTGAAAAACAAAAACAGGAGGAATAAACATTACATCCGAGTGTGCGGACTTATAACTAAAATGGAGATTATGAATGCCAAAAACTCGACGCGCGCATAACCATGCGAACGTGCGCTAACCTAACGTAAGTAAACCAATGCGCGGGTAAACTATAGGAAGCCTAAAAGGGACGTGCGCTAACCCGATAAGCATAAACATGACAATATTAGTATTAGACCAGGGTGGAGCAGTTGATGTAGCATATCTAGATTTCAGCCAAGCATTTGACACAGTTCCACACAAACTAATTCACAAACTGTATCTCCTTGGTCTAGAATCAAAAATTGTGAATTGGGTAGAGTGCTGGCTTAAGGCCAGAAAACAAAGTGTCTTAGTAAATGGGGTACATTCAGCAGAGGGGGCTGTTACTAGTGGTGTTCCTCAGGGGTCGGTTCTGGGGCCTGTTTTGTTTAACATATTTATCAGAGATATCAGCAAAGGGCTACAGGGGAAAGTATGTTTGTTTGCAGATGATACACAATTTGTAATAGAGAAGTTGTTCTGGGGGGGGTAAACAAAATAAGAGATAAGAGATATACAACAATTGGAGGATTGGAAAAATGACTGGGAACTAAAGTTTAACACAGCAAAGTGTAAAATTATGCACTTAGGGAAGAAAAATCCAAACGTTACTTACAGACTCAATGCCACTTTACTGATTATTACAAATGAGGAACAGACTTAGTAGTAGTCCTCATCTTGAGTATTGTGTGCAGTTCTGGAAACCATATATTCAGAAGGATATAAACAATCTTGAATCTGTGCAAAAGAGAGCTACCAAAATGGTACATGGTCTAAAAACAAAACGTGCCAGGAGAGGCTCAATTACCTAAATATGTATAGCTTAGAGGAGAGAAGGGAAAGATGTGATATGATAGCAACTTTCAAGTATATTAAAGAGCTTAGTAAAACTGAGTCAGTGAGTATTTTACATAAAAAGGAAAATTTAAGAACAAGGGGTCAAGATCTCAAGCTGAACGGTAGTATATTCAGGAGTAATATGAGCACTTCTTTACAGAAAGGGTGATTGATTCATGGAATTAACTTCCACAAAAGGTAGTAATGACAAACACTGTGGGAGACATTAAGAATGCCTGGGACAAGCATAAGACTATCCTATGAACTAGATAAGTTTATACTTTCAGGAAATATCGGCAGACTTGCTAGGCCTATTGCTCTTATCTGCCATAAATATCTATGTTTCTATACATGCACAACTTTGACACGTAAAAACCAGAGTCCAAAAAACTAAGCACGCCAAAAAGCTGATGCATGCAAAACAATAAGGTAAATAATGAAAAGGATCTGTCCCAGGGCCATACATATTAACATATATAAGAAGAATTTACAAATTGCCAATAACATAGCTATATGAGTGTTTAAATGTAAAATAAAAAGATACTTACTAATAGACACTCGTCCACTAGAAATCAACCAGCAGACAGCCAACCCAGTACTGACATATATCAGCAGGTTATGGAATAGGAGTATATTGCAGATCCATAAAGGGAGGCAAAAAACGAGTCCCTGCTACCAATTATAGAAGCTTTATGAAAAATTTGCCATGAGGTGAAAAAAATAATAATTCATACCTCCTATACCGCCCTCTGATGAGCACTGTACTCTGAGGGGAAACCAGCCTCAATATAGACTGAAAGCCCCTCTCTCTGATGAATCACATGTACATCTTCATTCTTCTACCACCCCCAGTGGAGGTAAAGTAAAGACTGAGGTATGTATGAGGAATTTTGGGGTTTGGGAACCTTTGCCTCCTCCTGGTGGCAAAGAAGAGTAATTCCAAACAGTAAAGCATAGTGGACTCTCACCACCTGTATAAAATAAATGTAATTTTGATTTTACTGTGCCTTAAGCAATACTCTAGGTTAGCCCTAGATAATTTGTGACAGTCTGCATATTACAGCTGCTGATTCACTATAATGGCTTTTACTTGTATAAAACAGTTAACTCAAACATCAGCCAAAACAAACAGCTCTGTTAAATGTTGCTGCTATTGCTGATGCACATTAAAAGGTCTAGTAAAATATGTGTGAAAGGGAGGATTATCATGCACATTCTTTCGAACCTTAGCATAATAGTAACTAATACCTCCTTAACATTTTGCTCTTCTCGCTCTGACACTTGTTACTTTTCTTAAATGGTGGCATCTGTAATTTCAAATGAAATGTTCCTCTTGACATCTCCAGGTGGTGACACATTCAAATATAAGCAGTTAATTGCCCTGGCTGAAAGCCTATAATATAAAGTGAACTAGATAAGAACTTTGCAAATGCTAATCACAAGTTTGTGATCCAATTTTCCAAGCAGTTTCATTTTTCTCTTATTTATGGTACCAAGAGAAGAGTGTTTTTGACAGATGTGACTTTTACATAATAAAACATTGCCAAAGAAATGCAATGAAAATACAATTTGTTAAGCCAGTGACAGGAACAATGCCATGTTCGATGTGTTAATCAAATCAGAAAAATTGCTTTTTGTATCTCAATGCCATCGGGAGTCTTCCATTATATGCCATGCATCACACCCAAAGATGACAAATTCAATGTGTGAGTCTCTTCAATTAAGAATTTAAACTTGGGGAGGAAAGAATAAAAGTATAAGGTGTAAAATGACATTGCATTCTGATCTTTTGTATTTGTTCTTATTTGGGAAAGACAGAGCGAGAAAAAAGAAAGAGAACGAGCAAGAAAAAGAAATCAAGAATGAAAGTTAGAGCGAGAATAGAGAGAGACAGAGACACAAGAGAGAGAGAGAGAAACAAGAGAGAGGAGAGACACAAGAGAGAAAGAGAGAGAGAGAGAGAGAGAGAGAGAGAGAGAGATGGAGAGGGAGAGAGGAGAGAGAGAGAGAGAGAGAGAGAGAGAGAGAGAGAGAGAGAGAGGAGAGAGAGAGGGGATAGAGAGAGGATAGAGAGAAAGGAGAGAGAGAGGAGAGAGAGAAGAGAGAGATCAGAGAGAGAGAGGAGAGAGAGAGAGGAGAGAGAGAGAAGAGAGAAAGAGAGGAGAGAGAGAGAAGAGAGAAAGAGAGGAGAGAGAGAGAAGAGAGAAAGAGAGGGGGAGAGAGAGAGAGAGAGGAGAGAGAGAGGGGGGGGGGGAGAGAGAGGAGAGAGAGAGAGAGAGAGAGAGAGAGAGAGAGAGAGGAGAGAGACGATGAGAGAGGGGGGAGATGAGAGAGGGAGAGAGACAGAGAGAGAGAAAGGAGAGAGAGAGGGGGGGGGAGATGAGAGAGGGAGAGAGAGACAGACAGAGAGAGAGAGAGAGAGAGAGAGAAAGGAGAGAGAGAGGGAGAGAGACTGATTTAAAATAATTTCACATCATCATACACATTACACAAAATTAAAAACACAATTTTTTTTTTTTTTACAAATGCAAAATCAAATTTTCATTTTCAATATCATAAATTACATTTTATATGTTCCATTTAGATTTAAATGAGTTCAAATCATGAATTATCTTATAAAAGTGATATTCAATCTGTACTCTAGATGCGACTAATAAATTAAACATGTGATACATTTGTCATTCCGACTTTTAAGAAAAGTAAACTTTGCCTGTCCTAACAAAACGTTAGCTAAAACAATATAATTTTGAAACAAAAACTGTAATTAATTCCAGGGGGTCTATCTATGATAGTGCGGACGGACATGATACAATGTAGCGTATCATGTCTGCCGCACATCGATAAATGACGACAGCATACGCTGTCGGCATTTATCATTTCACCAGCAGTTATTGTGAACTGCTTGTGCAATCGGCTGCTAGCAGGGGGTGTCAATCAACCCGATCGTATTCGATTGGGTTGATTTATGTCCGCCGCTTCAGAGCAGGCGCATAGGTTATGGAGCAGCGGTCTGGAACACGGGCCTTCAAGCTCCATGCGGAGCTTGATAAATAGGCCCCCAAAGATAAAAGTAATACCTTAAAAGTCAAAATGCAATTTCTAAAATAGGATTGGTGGCTAAATGTAGCCACCAATAAACAAGCGCTATCCAGGGTGCTGAACCTAAAATGGGCCGGTTGCTAAGCTTTACATAACTGCTTTTTAAATAAAGATATCAAGAGAATGAGGAAATATTGATAATAGGAGTAAATTAGAAAGTTGATTAAAATTGCATGCTCTATCTGAATCATGAAAAAAATGTGGGTTTGTATCCGTTTAAAGAGACCACTTAATTGAGGACAGAAAAAACATATGATTAATGGTTTCCCTCACTGATGTACAAAAATGACAATATTCAGTATTTTCAGGATTAATATGACTTTAAAAAATAATTAGTAGCAATTATACCATTAATTATTTGCCACTGCAGATCTCCTGAACGTTGGAATTGGGGGTTTATATAAAGTCCTCCGAGAATGTCTAACACTTGGTAAAACATCAAGTTGTTCCCTCCAATTTTTAGCAGTAGTTTTGAGCTGGGGAAAATAACAAATCTTTACGCACATCATATACATTCATTTCTTATTTAAAATATTAAAACAAAAATTATACAAGCACAGAGCGCAACCGCAACTCAAGGTAAAAGTTTTAATGATGAGTTTAGCGCTATCAAACTAATTTGCACTTACAAGATAACTGTAAGAATATTGCCTTTGATATATAATCTTTCCGGCTGCACCAAAGTCTTTTCCACCACTTCTGACGCCCCTTCCACTCCTGTTGTATCCCAGCGTGTACGGAGGTCAGTGGCGCTGATGCAAAAACACTTCCGGTGGCAGTCTATTCTTCCTTGTGCAGGTACGAAAGAGAGTCTGTAAAGCTGTCCTTTGTCCTCCTGTCTACGCGTTTCATCCGATTAGTACGGACTTTCTCAAGACCCAGACGAAACAAAACAAACTGAATAAATAAGTACTTTTTTGCCAAAACAGAAGCTGAACCCCATTTAAAACAAGTAAAGTCTATTAAATCTTTAACTTGTTAGATAGCTCTTCAGTGCTCACAAAAACTACCACCGAGTTATTTATTCTTAATGCAGACGTCATGTTACTGCAACCAACAACTTTCCCTAAAACATTTTAAAAATTTCCAAACATTTATAACCATGCCATAAAAAGTGGTAGCATTGGTTACACCTATTTCACTCAAATCTTTTAGAAACAACTGCTGATCATATCCAAACCACCTACTATATGAAGCAGCATAAAACCAAGATATCTCTAAGGACTTAATATCACCTACAGCTAACTGACAATCCTCCACACTTATATCATTTCCAGGGCTGATTCTGACCCATTGGGGCCTATTTATGAAACGTCTGTCCAACATGATCCGATCAGTGGATCATGTCCAACAGACATCGCTAAATGTGGAGAGCAATACGCTCACCACATTCAGCATTGCACCAGCAGCTCTTGTGAACTGCTGGTGCAACGCTGCCCCCGGCAGATTCGCAGCCACTAGCAGGGGGTGTCAATCAACCTGATCGTATTCGATCGGGCTGATTTCACGCAATATCTGTCCCCCTCCTCAGAGCAGGCGGACAGGTTATGGAGCAGCTGCTTCATAACTGGTGTTTCTGGTGAGTCTGAAGGCTCGCCAGAAACACGGCCCTTCCATACGGAGATTGATAAATGGGCCCCCATGCCTTCTGGTCGAATTCTCAAATCTAAAGACATTGGGACAGCTTCCCCATGAAGTAGATGCCATGCTGGGTTAGCCCCTGGGGAAAAAAATCCTAAACAAACAGCAAAATAAACAGCAAGCAAAGCTACAGTGCCCTTACACTAAGCTCCTTCTCTTCCTCAAGAAAGAAAGAGAAAGAGAAAGAAAAAGAGAAAGAAAGAGACACAGAGAGACCAAGACAGAGAGAGAGATAGAGAGAGAGACACACAGAGAGACAGAGAAACAGAGAGAGAGAGAGAGAGAGAGAGAGAGAGACAGACAGAGCGAGAGAGTCAGAGCAGAGATATCATTGAAATTGTTTAACATTTTGTTAAACCACAGTAAACAAGAATTTGACCAGTAGGTCAAGCCAATATATCTGGGACTTTGGAGATTATCTAAAGAGGTTTTGCTAAGCCTAGAGTAGCATATATGTGCAAGCAATATAATAACAGTTAATAGAAAGAAGAAATAAACCAAGTCAATTTTATCTTAGCTGTATTGTCTTGTCTAGAAAGATTTTTTTTTTTAAATAAAATGATTATCTACTACTGGATCAGAATCAGAACTTAGTGCATCTTGAACACTTATTGACCAAGTCAACTACATAGAGATCATATCTACGTTGTTTTAAAACAACTAAATATCAACTGCAACTGAACTGTAATTAAACTTGGATTATAATGCATTATTATCCAAAACAGGCTACACTTAAACAATGCAAAGCACAAATTAAATCTTTTAATAATGCCATCAAATTAATTTAAAAAAAATAATAATAAACATTTGTTTTAATTTCCATATATTCTTAACCATTTAAGATCCTAAACCTTGTGTGGCATAAAGCATACAGAGATTGATAAATATGCCCCATAGTGTTTTATAATCTTTTAGGATAAAAAAAACTTTAAAGGGACATGAAACCCAACATTTTTCTTTCATAATTCAGAAAGAGCATACACATTTTAACAACTTTCCAATTTACTTCTATTATCAATTTTGCTTCATTCTCTTGTTATCATTTCAGAAGCAGCAAAGCATTTTTTTGCTGGTTAATTAAATACACAATCCCAATATTTTGTTAATGCACTTAAAATAAATCAAACAGGCAAACAATCAATCAGAAAGCTGTCTGAAGAACCTTTCTACCAAAAGCTGTGTGAGAAGAATTTAGAAAAAGTATGCAAGAAGATCAAGTAGCTGCCTTGCAAATCTGAATAACTGAAGTCTCATTCTTGAAAGCCCAAGAAGTGGCAACTGATCTTGTAGAATGAGCAGTAATCCACTAAAGTGGAGTTTGTCTAAAGTCCTTAGTAGCATCAATGTAATATTTCGATGCCCTAAAAATGTCCAAATAATGTAAATATCTATCTGAAACATTTTTAGGATTAGGACACAAAGAAGGAACAACAATACATTTACTAATGTTATCAGAAACAATGTTAAAAAAATCAAAAGAAGTCTTTAAAATGGTCTCATCCTGATAAAAATAAAATCTGATGAGGATTACAAGAAAGGGCAGATAACTCAAACTTCTGGCAGAAGATATAGCCAAAAGAAATAACACTTTCCAATTAAGGAGTCTTAATACCAGGTTAAGATTCCAAGGAGGAGAATCTAGCTTGATTGTAGGTTTAATACAGACCAGAGCCCGAACAAAACAATGAATATCAGGAGCATTTGCAATCTTCCTGTGAATCAAAATTGAAAGAGCAGAAATCTGCCCCTTCAGATAAGAAATAAAGGCCTTCCAATCCTTGTGATAGGTTCCCCTAGTTAGAGGCTGAATTAAAGTTTCAGTCACAGAATCAGAGAAACCCCTATGTCTAAGGACTAAACGTTAAATTTCCATGCCATCAGAGACTTAAGATCGGGATGCAAAAACAGACCTTGAGACAGAAGGAATGACCATAGAGGAAGAGGCCAAGGAGGGCAGATGGACATCAATTAGATCTGCATACCAAATCCTGCAAGGCCACACTGGGGCAATAAGGATTATTGAAGATTTCTCTAGACTTATCTTGAAAATCACTCTGGGTAGATGTACCAGAGGAGAGAACAGATAAGCAAGCTGAAATCCCCAAGGAACTACTAAAGCATCCACTAATTCTGCCTGAGGATCCCTGGACCTTGCATGGTACCTGGGAAGTTTGGGGTCTCCCAGAGTTAGATCTGATAGGCTCACCTTTGAACAACAAAGATCCACAATCTAGTTGAACACATCCTGATGAAGAGACCACTCCCCTGGATTTAGAGAATGATGACTGACAAAGTCTAGTCTATGTGATTCATATTCCAGGGGTGAACTGGGAGACAGACAGAAATTGATTTCTGCCCATGAGAGACTTTGAGACACTATCATTGTTAGGGAATTGTGAGTTCCCCTCTGGTGGTTAACATTAACTACTGCTATGACATTGTCTGTCTGAAAACAGAGATGAGACTCTTTTCAACAGAGGGCAAGCTTGAAAAGTTCTAGAACATGTATTGGTAAATTCACCTCCTGAGGATCCCAAACTCCTTGTGCTCTCAAATACCCCCCCAAACAGCTCCCCAACCTAAAAAAGACTTGGGTCTATAGCAATCACAGTCCAGGTAGGATGAGCAAATGAAGCCCCCTAAATAATAAACCAATGATCCTGCCACCAAGTCAGAGACAGACTAGTAATAGGATCCAAAAATATCCTTTGAGACAGCAGAGTATAATCTCTGTACCACTGACACAGCATACAAAGCTGAAGAGGCCAAATGTGAAAACGTGCAAAATGAGACCTTCCATATAAAGAGCAACCACGGGAGAAGAGACAATGATCAGACAAGCTGACTCCGATTTTAACCTTCTCTGCTCTGTTAAAGACTCATGGAGACTGAATCTATTTGAGTAATTTTGTGTGAGATTCTGCTAAAGGAAATTACTGAGCTTGAACCAAGATATTTTCCAGATATGGTTAACACTGCAATACCCTGAGACCTTATTCACAGACAAAACGTCACTCAGACCCTTTGTGAATATTCTTGGAGCTGCAGTCAGACAAAATGGTAGAAGACCAAACTGAAACTTCCAGTCCAAAAAGGCAAACCTCAGAAACCGGAAATGTTCTTTGTGAACTGGACACTGAACCCAATTTTTTTCTTTTGTGGTTCAGATAGAGCATGCAATTTTAAGCAACTTTCTAATTTACTCCTATTATCAATTTTTCTTCGTTCACTTGCTATCTTTATTTGAAAAAGAAGGCATCTAAGCTTCTTTTTTGTTCTAGGACTCTGGACAGCACTTTTTTATTGGTGGATGGATTTATACACCAATCAGCAAGAATAACCCAAGTTATTCACCAAAAATGGGCCAGCAGCTAAACTTACATTCTTGCATTTCAAATAAAGATACCAAGAGAAGGAAGAAAATTTGATAATAGGAGTAAATTAGAAAGTTGCTTAAAATTGCATGCTCTATCTGAATCATGAAAGCAAAAATGTGGGTTCAGTGTCCCTTTAAGCATCCTTTAAATCTATTGTGGACATAAACTGACCTTGCTGAACAAAAGGCAGAATAGTCCAAATAGTTTCCATTTTAAGAGATGGAATCCTTACAAATTTGTTCAGAGCTTTCAGATCCAGAACTGGTCTGAAAGTAACTAACTTCATTGGAACAATGAAGAGATTTGAATACAATCCCATCCCCTGTTTCTGCAAAGAAACTTGAACAATCACTCCCATAGCTTCCATATCTGAGACAGACTTGAAAAAAGCTTGAGCTTTTACAGGATTCCTTGGACACTGGACAGACAAAAGCCTTTCACTGGGAAGCCTTGTTCTGAATCCTATTTGATAACCCTGAGAAACTAAATTCAGAACCCAAGGATCTGGAACAGACTGAAACAAAACCTCCTGGAAGAGACTTAATCTGCTCCCTGCCAGAACTTTTAGATCTGGGGCCACACTTTCATGCAGTTTGTTAGTAGGGATAGATTTCTTACCCTGCTTTGACTTTTTCCTGTTAGCACTAGGTCTCCAGACTGAACCAGATGTGTCTTGCTTCTGAGCAGAGAAGTGAACCTTATTCTGACAAAGGGAATGGAAACAATTAGAAGCTTTAGATTTCTCTCTAGACATTTTTGTTCTGAGGAAGAAAGGCCTCTTTTCCTCCAGTAACAGTAGACATAATAGAATCTAAATCAGAACCAAGCAACTTCATTCCGTGAAAGGAAAGAGATAATAATCTGGATTTTGACACCATATCAGCAGACTAGGATTTAAGCCATAAGGCTTTCCTGGTAAGGATTTTCAAAGACATGCATTTGACATTATTCTTCATAATATCAAATACAGCATCATAAATAAAAGAATTGGCACTCTATTAAACCCAAAAGGTTTGCACTAGCAGAGTCATCAAAATATTGCTCTGAAAGACTAGACAACCAAAGCAGAGAATTCTATCAGCCAATCGGAATTCAAGGGATGACATCTTGGATGACGTCCCTTAAAGGAATCTTCATTCTTCAGTAGCCGTCGACAGATGCTCCACGCCGGATGTCTTGAAGATGGAGCCGCTCCGCGTCGGAAGGATGAAGAGAGAAGATGCCGTCTGGATGAAGACTTCTCCTGGCTACGTTGAGGACTTCTGCCCGCTTGGATGAAGATTTAGGGGTTAATAGTTTAGTTATTACTTGCGGTGTGGGTTTGATGGCAGATTTAGGAGTTAATAATTTAATTATTACTTGCGGTGTGGGTTTGATGGCGGATATAGGGGTTAATAGTTTAATTAAGCATATTGCGTTGTGGGGGGGTTGTCGGTTTAGGGGTTAATACTTTTATTAGTTCCGATGTGGGTTTGATGGTGGATATAGGGGTTTTATACGTGTTGGCTTTATTTTTGGGAGGCCGGTTCGTTTACGGGATATTTTATATATATTCTTTTATTATTCTTAGGCTCCGGCAGTTTCTAAAGTGCCGTAAATAACTAGCGGCTCCAGAAATTGGTATTTACGCTCATTTCTGGACATCGCTAGTTTATCCGACTTATGGCATTTTATGAACTGCTGGTGGGGTTTATTGGATACCCCGATGTGCGAGGCAAAATTATGGGCGGCACGGGTTGCAGCACTTGTGCTGAAGCCTGCGCCAAATATGTTATCTCACCCCAGGTTAATAATTTGCTGCTACAACGGATATCAGTTTTACAAACCTAACTTAAAATAGTTTGCTAAAGATCCTGACATCTTTGTAAGAGTGTTAAAGAAAAAAAGTCAGCATCTATAACATCTGTACATATTTAGCCACCTGCAATTAAGATTTAAAAAAAATTGAGATATGAAATCATTAGTAGCTTTAGAATTTTACTGTGTAAATATCCCGTTTCAGTAGGAGACCCTGCACAGAACACATTCATACTAGTTGGCAGAGTCTATTGAAGTAAGCGCCTTCCACCCCACAGAAAAAAAATATATAAAGCATTTACATACATTAGAGACCTAACAGTTTAATTTCACCATCACGTCTGTTTAAATCAGATAGTTGATGTTGCTATAGAAACTGTTTAATTTTCAACTTCAATAGGTTTATTCAACTTTGAAGCAATATATCAAGACATAAGCACTTGATTAGAACATAAAAGCATATACAGATGTTCTTAAAGTACAATTAAAAAATAAGAAAAAAATTACTTAATTATTGGAGGTTCTGTTTGCAGCTGTCTAAATTAAAATTAAGTTTTGGGGGGGGACAAATGTAACTCAATAGGACTATATTATTACATGGACAAAATGCTGCACAACATATTTTAAAAATTTACGCCACTCAGAAATAATAAAATTGCTTGGTCTTAGTCTTCAAATCCTGATGCCAGCTTCAAACTATTTTTTTTTTCTTTCCAAAACAAACCTTTATAACAGTTAGGTTAATCCATTTTAGTTCTGTGATAGAAGCATATTTCAAAATATACCTGCTGCTTGTAGAAGTGAATTCCACATATTCCCTCCAACAACAAGCAGGTTTGATTAATTAATTCCTGTATCGTAACAAAAAAGCTTTAGAATTAACTTCAATGACCATTCTGATCTTTTGTGACTTGTCATCTGGAAATCCAATCAAACTGTGTTTGAATACTCTGCAAGTGGTGTAGGTATCCAGTGGAGATATATCATATCCAGTTAGCAGAAACTCAGGATGTAAGTATAAGATGTCTGCCTACTTAACAAAATGTAAATTAGCATACAAAAGGTCAACATGATCATCAAATATGCCAGGCATTAAGTACAGTCTAATCATTTCTCTCAACAGTATATTTTTCCCAGCAGATATTTATGTGTATTTTTTGCTGTTATCTTTACACACCACATACGTTTTATAAGTTGCTAAGCAACATGATTGCAGCAACGAATGATTAGCTGAATTTCTATATAATTAACTCTTCAGATTGAAAACATTTTTTTTTTAAAAAAACATACTGCAAACGCTTTGTAACAAGTTGATGTCAAAGTTTAAGCTTTGCAGGGTGGAAGCATTTTTTTTAAAACAAATATTTAAAAGTAAAGCTAAGAAGTAGGAGGTCTACAAGCTCCAAGGTAGGTTGTATAGCTAATTCTAGACCAAAAGGATAACAATTATATTGTGAGTATATTGTGCCTACAGAGGCAGCAGAGATTGGTGCAGTGAATACATTTAATGATATGTGCAGTGAATTTATAGTGATTGTAAAGTTAAGCTATACACTCAACAATATATGTAATTAAAAGGTAAATGAAGGGCTCTTTCATTGATTATTTATATATTGTAGCAATTTGCAATGATTTTAATCACCCTTTCATTTTTATACATTGCGCTATTCCTTCACCCTCAGTGCATAGTCTATTTCAGTGTAAAAATGATAAATCACACTGTAGCCAATTGTAAAGCACCACCTTTGCTGGACGCCAAAGGGGGTGCATTACGATTGGCTACTGCATAATTCATCATTTTACACTGAAATAGACTACGCGATGCAGGCGGAGCGTATAAGAAAATGAAAGGGTGATTATTTATATATTTTAGCTTCTACAATGGTTTTGATCAATGAAAGAGCCTTTCATTTATCTTTTTTATTGCATATATTGTTGAGTGTATAATATATTACAATCTGAAAATGTTTATTGGCCAACAAAACAAACAAATATAATGTATTCTTACCTGATAAATTAATTTATTTCATGGTGGTGAGAGTCCAGGATCCATTACTCCTGGGAATTACTCTTCTCTACCACTAGGAGGAAGCAAAGATTCCCAAACTTTAAGAGCCCTATAAAATCTGTCCCACCTCACACCTACTTCAGTCTTATATATAGCAAAGCATAGTGAGGTAAAAAAAAAAAAGGAATAAGAGCCATAAAAGGAGCAGGGGAAAATCTGCCACAAAACCCCTCTAAAAAATATAGGGTCTCATGGACTCTCACCACCATGAAAGAAATTAATGTATCAGGTAAGCATAAATTATGTTTTCTTTCATATATGTGGTGAGAGTCCACAATCCATTACTCCTGGGAGCCAATAACCAAGCTGTGGAATCCACTAGTAACATCATAAAGTGAGGGATATAAAAACATATTTTTTCACTGAGAAATTAAATCCACAACCCCAATATGACTATGAAAACTGCCTGAAGAACCTTCGTACCAAAGGCAGCAGCAGAAGAAGCAAAAACATCTAAATGTTAGAATTTAGTAAAAGTATGCAAAGAAGACCAAGTAGCTGCCTTGCAAATCTGATCAACTGAAGCCTATGGGGCCTATCTATCAAGCTCCAAATGGAGCTTGATGCCCCATGTTTCTGGCGAGCCTGCAGGCTTGCCAGAAACAGCAGATATGAAGCAGCGGTCACAAAGACCGCTGCTCCATAACCTGTCCGCCTGCTCTGAGCAGGCGGACAGATATCGCCGGAAATCAACCCGATCGAGTACGATCGGGTTGATTGACACCCCCCTGCTGAGCGGCCCATTGTGAGCTGCTGGCAGACCTGATCCGCACTGTCAGATCAGGTCCACCAGACTTTCTTAAATAGGGGCCTAATTCTTGAAAGCCCAAGAAGTGGCAACTGACTAGTAGAATGAGCAAGACTCCACTACAGTGGGGGCTAACTTGCCTGCAATTAAGCCTTGTGAATCATTAGTTTTAACCAACAGCCCAAAGAAACTGCCCGAAATGTTGTCCTTTTCTAGAATCAGAAAAGTGAATCAACAAACTGGAAATTTGTCTAAAGTCCTTGTTAGGGCACTGAAATATAACATTAATTACATATATTATGCAAAGATCTCTCTGAAGCATTCTTGAGATTATGACACAAAGAAGGGACAATAATCTTTCTGCTAATGTTATCTGAAGAAACAACCTTAATCAAAAAATCATAGTATGTAAAGCTGCCTTATCCTGATGAAAAACATAATTTATGTAAGAACTTACCTGATAAATTAATTTCGTTCATGGTGGTGAGAGTACACAAGCTTGTTACTGATGGGATACACATTCCTACCAAAGGGAGGCAAAGTTTCCCAAACCTCAAATGCCTATAAATACCCCTCCCACCTCACTCATACCTCAGTTTAAGATATAGCCAAGTTGGTGAGGTGTATAAGGAGTAAAAAGCATAAAAAAGAGGAGCAGGAAAAAAAGATGTGCTTTATACAAAAAAAAAAAGTATGCATTGAAAGCCCAAGATGTGGCAACTGATCTAGTTGTCAGGGTTTTTTCCCTCTTTTGTTTGCCATGTGCTGCTGGCAGCCATTTTACTCACCTCTCTTGCTGGTCTGGTGCATACTGTGTGATGCTGCTCATTTCCTGCACTTCCTTTTATGGCCAGACTGGTGTTCATCATCAGTGTGAGACAGGATGCAGTCTCAGAATTGTGATGTCATCACTTATTATTTAAAGGGCCTCTGTTCAGTATGCTTTGCCCTTGCGTTGTCTTTGACCTGTTTGTGAGAGCTCCTGTTTATTACCTGGCTGTCTGACGTCCCTCCTGAACCCTGATGGTGCTAATAATCCACCTTTACCTGCCATAATTTCCAGGATGGATGAACAGGATCACCGCTTGGATCAATTTGCACTAGCCCTGCAAACCCTGCTGACTCGCACTGCACATTCGGACCAAAGTGTCCCGCAAGTTATGGCTGCTCCTGTTTCCGCTGCTGCACCTAGTCCTACCAGGAGCATGTCCGGTTCTGCACCTCTACCTCAGCTATATGAAGGTGATCCTAATCAGTGCAGAGGGTTTTTGAACCAGGTGGGCATTTACTCATCTCGTTACTCTCTGACACAGCTCTTGCCTGGGCTAATCCCTTGTGGGAGACTAATAAACCTGTGATTTCAAATTACCCTGAATTTGTGGCCTCCTTTCGAAGGGTGTTTGATGTTCCAGCTCGCTCCTCCTCTGTTGCTAAACGACTCATGTCCATTCAACAAGGTACAAGATCTGTTGCTCAGTATGCCATTGAGTTCCATACGCTTGCCGCAGAGGTAGGTTGGAACAGTGAAGCCCTTGTTGCCGCCTTCTTTCATGGGCTCTCTGATGCGATTAAAGACCAAGTTGCTGCCAGAGATTTACCAGAGGATCTTGAGGTATTGGTGTCTTTTTTTATCCTCAGAGAGAGGCCCTCTTTCAAGGAGCGCTTGCGGAAGCCTCCTGTTCCATTGTTTCCTACGTGTTCATTCCCACCCATGCCTCCCTCTCCTCCCATGCCTCCTGGTCCCGAGTCACCAGGTACTGCTGAGTCGATGCAGTTGGGATTCACGCGTCTCTCCTCGGTGGAGAGGGCCTTTAGGAGGAGGGAGGGGCTCTGCCTCTATTGTGGGTTACAGGGCCACCTTTTGAAGTCTTGTCCTACACAGCCGGAAAATGCTCACACCTAAGGTCCTGTCGTCCCCAGAACCGCTAAAGGAGAAACCTTTGGTCACGTTTGTCCTTTCCTGGGTGGACTCCTCCATAGTCATCCAGGCTCTTGTTGACTCCGGTGATGCGGGCTATTTCATTGACAGTGCTTTTGTATCAAAGCACTCCATTCTTGTTTTGCCTAGGTCTCTTCCGCTTGCTATTGAGGCCATTGATGGCAGGCCCCTTCAGCCTGCACTCGTTACCCACGAAACTGCTCCGTTTTCCATGGCTGTTGGGGCTCTCCATTTTGAAACCCACCAGTTCCAGGTGATAAACTCTCCGCATTTTCTGGTTGTTCTGGGTTATCCCTGGCTCCAAAAGCACAATCCCAGTCTCGACTGGCACAGGTCCGAAATTTTGTTGTGGTCTCCGCAATGTATTTCCACTTATCTTTGGAAACCAGTTAAAATCTTGTGCACTTCTTCGGTATCTCAATTGCCAGAGGAGTACCGAGAGTTCCAAGATGTTTTTGACAAGGTGCATGTTGGTATGTTGCCTCCTCACCGGTCTTACGATTGTGCCATAGACCTGCAACCCGGAGCCAGTCCTCCTCGGGGCCGGGTTTACCCTCTGTCTGTTGCAGAGAATGCTATGGAGGAGTATGTTGCCGATGCTCTGTCACGGGGGATCATCCGCAAATCCTGCTCTCCTGCAGGGGCTGGCTTTTTCTTTGTGAAGAAAAAGGGTGGTGAGTTAAGACCATGCATCAATTATAGGGCTCTTAATCGTGTTACCATTAACAATGCTTACCCTATTCCGCTCATTACGGAACTCTTTGACCGCCTCAAGGGAGCTACGGTCTTTACTAAACTTGATTTGAGAGGAGCCTACAATCTCGTTAGGATCAAGGAGGGTCACGAATGGAAAACAGCATTTAACACCAGGAGCGGGCATTATGAGTATCTTGTAATGCCCTTTGGCCTATGTAATGCTCCTGCTGTTTTTCAGGAATGTATTAATGATGTCCTACGAGATATGTTGCAACAGTGTGTTGTGGTGTACTTAGATGACATCCTCATACAGTCACCCACACTTGAGGCTCATCGTTCTGATGTTACACGGGTTCTTCAGAGACTACGTGAGAACGGCCTGTTTTGTAAACTAGAGAAATGTGAGTTCCATCAGACTCAAGTAACCTTCCTAGGTTATGTTATTTCCATTGCAGGGTTCTCCATGGATCCTGACAAGTTGTCTGCAGTTCTGCAGTGGCCTCGCCCAGTTGGTCTTCGGTCTATTCAACGTTTTTTGGGGTTCGCTAATTACTATAGAAAGTTTATTAAAAAAATGTCTTCCTTGGTCGAACCTATCACAGACATGACCCGTAAAGAGAATGATCCTCTCCATTGGTCACCTACTGCTATTAAGGCTTTTGATAGTCTTAAAACTGCCTTTGCTGCGCTCCAGTTCTGGCTCATCCAAACCCTGTCCTGCCTTTCGTTCTTGAGGTCAATGCGTCTGAGACTAGAGTAGGTGCCCTCTTGTCCTACACCTGACGGTTCCTTGCATCCGTGTGTTTTCATTTCAAAGAAATTGTCTCCAGCGGAGTGCAATTATGAAATTGGTGACAGGGAATTACTGACCATAATTTTGGCACTCAAGGAATGGAGGCATTCTTACTTACCACAAGAATTTAACTTATCTATCTGAAGCAAAACGTTTGTCACCCTGAGAGGCCAGATGGGCGCTATTTTTGTCTCTGTATAATTATGTGGTCTCCTACCTGCTGTAAGTCTCTAAGAACCAAACTTGTTAGATTTGTGAGATGAATTTAGTAATCCATATTACTTAGCAAGACTTGTATTAAATATAGGTTTTGTAACACTAATTGTTTATGACAACACTAGGTTCTGAATGTTATCAATTGTATTAGTGTTTGGTTTGTTCGATAGAATTAGGCAATTAGTTTCACCTCAGTTTACTAAACACAATAAGTGTCAACTTGACTCATAGAGTGAGATCAGGAGACATTATGAGAAAAGAGAGAAGTGAATATAACTTTCGTAGACACTTCAATTTGTGAAGCAGTTTAGTAATGACTGATATGAAGAAAATACTGAATGTTTCCTGTTAATCTCTAAATGGCTGCTTTATATTTCACATTCCGGTAAGAAGTTATTATTTCAAAACACAGTCTTATATGATTCAGCAATTCGCTAAGTAAAGTTACTCACTGTTCCCCTTGAAGATATTGTAGCGTTTGTTTGAAGCCTGTCCGGTTGCTTGCTGCTAGAGAGAGGAGGAGTGTTCCACACAGATCTCACGCTGCAGCTTGTGAAGCGTGTGACGTCACTGGCACCGGAGGAAGCCGAGATCGTGTAGGAAGACAAACAGTAAAAGATACTTTTAAAGGTACTTAGTTTTTAATAACTGTAGGAATCGTACCTTAGTTTTGAATGACAGCCTGGGGATGATGGTGATGTTTACCACTTAGTAGAGTTGCGATCTAGTTCTTGGTTATAGTGATTGCTTGTAACAGGTAGTCTGTAGCGCTGGAAACTCCGGAGATCCTCATATGAGAAATGCAGGATTAAATCTGTTTGGGTATATTCTTGAGGAATAAGTTAGAGAGCAGAAAGTTCTGATATCCAAAGTAGCTCACACAAGAGACCTGCAGGAAAGGAAGTTTTTAGAATTAAACAACAAAGTCACAGGAGTGAACAACAGGCTCAGCGTTAATCTAGGTGAAAAACAAAATACTAAGCAAAGATTGCTTAATGAGCAGGTGTTTAAAAGGAGCTGCAAGAATGCTATTGGTGCAGCTAATTAAAGGCACAGAATGTATAATTTCCCTGACACCTGCCTGGTAGTAATAATGTTAGGGCTGATGCCCTCTCTCGACAATTTTTGCCTCTGTCCAAGGAGGAGTCTGTACCTACTCCAGTTATACCTCCTGACCATATTTTGGCTACCTATACGTACTAATGTGACTTCTCCCTTGGGGGAGGAGATCCTGGCTACACAAACCAATGCACCTCCTGAGAAACCTAGTGGTAAGTGTTTTGTTCCTGAGAATCTTCAAACTAAACTTTTGCACACTTACCACTATCCTAAAGCCGCAGGTCACCCAGGCAAGAACCAAATGATTTGGTCTGTCACTCGACAATTCTGGTGGGCAGGTTTTCGTTTGATATTGCTGCATATGTTGCCTCCTGCTCAGTTTATGCACAGAATAAGACTCCTCAAAATCTTCCTGTGGGTCTTCTTCAAACTATTGCTAATGGTGAGTGTCCTTGGACACATCTTTCCATGGACTTCATTGTCGAGCTCCCTGTTTCCAATGGAAATACTGTTATCCTTATGGTGGTTGACCGTTTTTCTAAAATGTCACATTGCATTCCCTTGAAGAAGTTGCCTACCGCTCAGGAGCTTGCTTTAATTTTTGCCCGGGAGGTCTTCCGTTTACATGGCTTACCCAAGGAGATAGTGTCGGACCGGGATAGCCAGTTTGTCTCCAGATTTTGGCGTTCCTTTTGTGCTGAAATGGGGATCCAGCTTTCCTTCTCCTCGGCATATCACCCTCAATCCAATGGGGCTGAGGAACGGTCTAATCAAGCTCTGGAACAGTTCCTCCATTGCTATGTCTCAGATCACCACAATAATTGGTCTGAACTGTTACCTTGGGCAGAGTTTGCTCGTAATAGTGCTATTAATGCTTCCTCCAAGTTATCCCCGTTCATGGCGAATTATGGGTTTCAACAATCCTTGTTGCCTGATTCATTCATTTCTCAGGGTATTCCGGCTTTGGAGGAGCATCTCCGGCAACTCCGTTCCACGTGGGTGCAGATTCAGGATTGCCTTCATCGTTCTATGCAGCGCCAAAAGTTCCATTCCGATCATAGGCGTCTGCCCGTGCCTTCCTACCAGGTTGGTGAGAGAGTTTGGCTGTCCTCCTGCAACTTGAACCTTCATGTGCCTTCCAATAAACTGGCTCCCCATTATGTTGGTCCTTTTTTAATACTCCGACGGGTCAATTCTGTGGCCTACGCTCTTGACCTTCCTCCTGCAATGCGTATCTCCAATGTTTTTCATGTTTCCCTCTTGAAACCATTGGTTTGTAATCAGTTTACCACTGTGTTGCCTCGTCCCCGTCCTATCTTTGTTGACAACCATGAGGAGAATAAGGTCAGCAGCATTATTGACTCTTATTGTATGTCCAGGGGTGTGGTATACCTTTAACTCTAACCCCTCCTATTTGGTCTCCACCCTATATAAGGACTACCTGTAACACTCATTTACTGCCTGATTATTGAAGTCTTAGCTACTCTGGTGTAGCTTTCCTTATCTCAGGTCTCCTATTGTTTGTATCCTGTGCAAGGTGGTTTACTTTGTTTACTCTAGCTGCGTCTTGAATCTCTTACGCTCAAATCGTTACTTTGTCATTACCGACTTTGGATCATTCAACGGCCGGATCTACTTTTTCACCGCTACCCGGAAGTAAGCCGCATTCACACACGCTGCCTCTCCCAAACACGGATCTTCCAATGCGGTAACAGAAATATCACGGTCCTCAAGGTGGTAACGTACACGAACAATGCTAAAGCCTTTAAACTTCTTATCTTCTTGTTTTTTGTTACCATACTGAATTATTGGGCATATCCTATTACCTGCAACATCCAATATGAACAAACATTGTATGTCTGTGGAATGTCTGAACTTGTAAATATTTTAGGCTGTGTGTGATTGCGTGAAGTAAGAAGAATCATTTGTTTCTACCAATTCAGATTCTGAGCTTGTCAGTATTTCTTTTTCATCTGTGGCCTCCGGTTATATATATATATCTTGAACATAAGATATATATTATATTAAATATTCCTTATATTTATTAACACTTAAGTCAGTAGTTAATATACAAATTCATCATATATTAAATGTCTCATATTGTTTAATCAGGCTACATAGAAGATGTTTTCTGATTACTACAAAAAAGAGCAACAAGCTCTAATTTTAGAGCTAACCTTTATAACCAATGTGCAAATACTTGTTTACCTAAATACAAAGCTCAGAATACCACATAATAATCAGGCCCAAAAAAACGAATTTTGAATTAATTAAACATTATGGATCCTAATGAAATAAAAAAGGAGTTTAATAATGTTTACCTTAAACTTGATTATTTAGCAAGAGCTGTGACTGAAGTGCAGACTGAAAATGCTGCACTTAAAACTATAGTTAAAGATTTTGTTACACAAAAGCCTCATGACCCACCTGAACCTCATATTAATTATCCACAACCTTTTTCAGGGAAACGTTCTGAGTTCAGGGAATTTAAGAATGCCTGTAATTTATTATTTTCTCTTAGACCTAAGACTTATCATACTGAGCGGATTAAAGTTTGTACCACAATATCTTTCCTACAAGGTGAACCCAGGACTTGGGCTAATAGGTTTTTTGAAAACAATAACAATATCCTGGATTCATTACAAGATTTTTTTTCTGCTTTAACTAGTCTATATCAAGACTCAAATTCTCAAATAAATGCTGAAATGAGATTGAGGTCTTTAAAACAAGGTAAGAGAAATGTGGAGGATTATACCACTGAATTTCAGATGTGGGCAGAGGACTCTCAGTGGAATGAAATCAGTTTGAAAAATCAATATCGTTTAGGTTTATCTGAAACACTCAAAGATGAACTTTCACGTCTTGAGATCCCAGATAACCTTGATGGTCTTATTAAATTAAGTACATCTTTAGATCGTCGTTTGAGAGAAAGGAGGGCAGAAAAGGCCTCTAATGATACCTCATATAGAAGACCTTACCAAGTCACAACAAGTCATGACAAAGCTCATGGCAGTGCTAACCCTATGGAGATTGGTGTACTTAGAGGACCTCTGCCACCAGAGGAAAAAATTAGAAGGAGGTTGGAAAATCTCTATTTATATTGTGCTCAAAAAGAACATGTAGTATCTACTTGTCCTTTGTTGAAAAAACAAAAGAATGGTAAGACAAAAACCAGTGACTTTATTTACAGCATAGCTAATGATACACACATGACTTTGTCTATTTCTTTACAATGGGACCAGAAAAATATCCAAACCAAGGCATTAATTGATTCAGGAGCATCCGGAAATTACATTGATTCCACTTATGTAAATAAAAATCGAATACCTACTATTTGTAAACAAAATCCTGTATCTATTAAGCTGATAGATGGTTCATTAATAGAACAAGGACCTATTACACATCATACTATTCCCCTGCTTGTAACATCATTGCAGGGACACACTGAATATTTACCTTTTGATCTCATAACCATACATCAGCATACTCTCATCCTAGGCTATCCTTGGTTGAAGAAACACAACCCTCACATAAATTGGGTTTCAAATAAGGTAACATTAGATTCTGCTTTTTGTTCCCAAACTTGTTACCCACATCAAACCATAGCGTCACTTGATATTGGTTTACCCTCGTGTTATCAGGATTTGGCAGACGTATTTAATTTAAAAGAGGCAGAAAACCTTCCACCTCATAGGGAGTTTGACTGTCCTATCGATATAATACCTGGTTCCAAAATCCCTCATGGTAAGATCTATCCCCTCTCTCAAGAGGAACTCCAGTATATAAGAAACTACCTAGACGAAAATTTACGTAAGGGATTTATTTCACACTCCACATCCCCTGCAGCTGCAGGAATGTTTCTAGTAAGAAACAAGGATGGTACCATAAGACCTATTATTGATTATAGAGCATTAAATAACATCACAATAAAAAACAGATACCCTTTACCTTTAATACCTGAACTTTTGGAACGTCTAACTGGTGCAACTATTTACACCAAATTAGATTTAAAGGGAGCTTATAATTTGATTAGAATTAAAGAAGGTCACGAATGGAAAACGGCATTCAGGACCAGATATGGCCTTTTCCAATATAATGTAATGCCTTTTGGTCTGAGTAATGCTCCGGCAACTTTTCAGTTTTTTATAAATGAGATTTTTCGTGACCTGATAGACGTTTGTGTCATAATATACCTTGACGACATATTAATTTATTCTAGAACACCTCAAGAACATGAAAAACATGTACGCTGGGTATTAACTCGTTTAAAAGAACACAAACTATATGCTAAACTGGAAAAATGTTCCTTTCATGTCACAGAAATAAAATTCTTGGGTTACATCATCAGTCCCAACAAAATTCAAATGGATCCGGAGAAGGTATCAGCAATTCTAAATTGGCCTACTCCTACTTCCACAAAATCTGTACAACGATTCATTGGTTTTGCGAATTTTTATAGGAAGTTTATAAAAAAATTCTCTTCAATCGTTAAACCATTAACAACACTCACTAGTGAAAAACAAAGATTTAAGTGGACAGAATCCGCTAGTCTTGCCTTTAATAAATTGAAAGAAAATTTTACTACAGCACCCATTCTAGTTATGCCAGATTTTGATTCAGAATTTATCCTTGAAGTAGATGCATCCGACTCAGGTATCGGTGCAGTTTTATCACAACAAGATAAGAACAAGACTGAGATTCATCCTATTGCTTTCTATTCAAAAATGTTAACTAGTGCTGAGAAAAACTATAGCATAGGAGATAAAGAACTTCTAGCTATAAAACGTGCTCTAGATCACTGGAGACATTTATTAGAAGGTTCTAAGCTACCTTTTAAGATTTATACTGACCATAAAAATCTTGAATTTCTAAAAACAAGTAAGACCTTGTCTGCAAGACAAGCAAGATGGTCTATATTTTTTGATCGTTTCAATTTTCTCTTAACCTACAGACCAGGACATTTAAATACCAAAGCCGATGCCCTCTCTAGATTACATGAACAAGACACTCATAATCAAATTAACCAAATCATTCCAAAAGAAAAAATTATAGGTTTATTAACACCTTTAGAAGAGGAGATATTAAAAGAATTAAAACATGAACCACCACATGGAATAGACTGTCAAAAAGATTCCAAGACTGGTCTTTTCTATCATAATTCTAAACTATATATACCCAAACAAATTAGATCTTCTATTCTTAAACAAACCCATGACGGGACACTAGCAGGCCATCCAGGTATTTCTAAAACTATAGACCTAACCAGGAGAAATTATTGGTGGCCACTCATGGATACCTATATTACAAACTATGTAAAACATTGTGATACCTGTGCCAGAAACAAGTTAACACACAAAAGACCATCAGGTCTTTTATCTCCTCTGCCTATTCCTGACAAACCCTGGAGTACCATATCAATGGACTTTATTGTCGAGTTACCTGAATCCCACCATTACAATACTATTTTAGTTGTCATTGATCATTTAACAAGACTGGCTCATTACATTCCCCTAAAAGGTCTCCCTACAGCTTTCACTACAGCTCACGTTTTCCTAGACAACATAGTTCGCTTACATGGACTGCCCAAAGTTATAATAACTGATCGTGGTACACAGTTTACCTCTAATTTTTGGAGATCCCTATGTAAGTTAATCAAAATTGATTCTAGATACTCGACTGCTTTTCACCCTCAGACAAATGGCCTTACAGAACGACTCAACCAAACCCTTGAGCAATATCTTCGTTGTTATATATCTCATCTGCAGGATGACTGGTCATCCTATTTACCTTTGGCTGAATTCTGTTATAACAATACTACTTCTACATCTACTAAACTATCCCCATTCTTCGTTACTTATGGATATCATCCTACTACTATCTCATTGTCCTCTCAACAAGTGAACTCTCCCTCAGCATTGGATTTCGCAACTACCCTACAAGAAAGACTTAACATCCTGAAAAAACATCTTTCGGAAGCTAAAGATTATCAAAAAAGGTTATATGATACCCATCACACTGCTAGCCCGGCTTATCAGATTGGAGATTTGGTACTACTCTCGACAAAGAATCTCAAACTGTCAGTTCCTAGCAAAAAGTTAGCAAATCAATATTTGGGTCCTTTTAAGATTTCTAAAATAATCAACCTCAATGCTGTGAGATTAGAGCTTCCCCAGGATTTTAAGATTCACCCCTCTTTTCATGTCTCTCTGTTAAAGCCATATCTTCCTTCACCTCAGTCTCTCTCCTTGTCTCGACCACCTCCAATACTCGTTGATGATCGAGAGGAGTATGAAGTTGAAGCTGTATTGGATTCTAGGATCCATAGGAAGAGGTTAGAGTATCTTGTGAAATGGAAAGGTTATGGTTCGGAGGATAACTCTTGGCAGCTTCATTCTGATCTTCGCACTCCCCGTCTTCTACTAAATTTTCATCGCCGCTATCCTGAGAAACCTAGTTTGGAAACCCCTGGGGTGCTTCCTTGAAGGGGGGGAGATGTGGTATACCTTTAACTCTAACCCCTCCTATTTGGTCTCCACCCTATATAAGGACTACCTGTAACACTCATTTACTGCCTGATTATTGAAGTCTTAGCTACTCTGGTGTAGCTTTCCTTATCTCAGGTCTCCTATTGTTTGTATCCTGTGCAAGGTGGTTTACTTTGTTTACTCTAGCTGCGTCTTGAATCTCTTACGCTCAAATCGTTACTTTGTCATTACCGACTTTGGATCATTCAACGGCCGGATCTACTTTTTCACCGCTACCCGGAAGTAAGCCGCATTCACACACGCTGCCTCTCCCAAACACGTATCTTCCAATGCGGTAACAGAAATATCACGGTCCTCAAGGTGGTAACGTACACGAACAATGCTAAAGCCTTTAAACTTCTTATCTTCTTGTTTTTTGTTACCATACTGAATTATTGGGCATATCCTATTACCTGCAACATCCAATATGAACAAACATTGTATGTCTGTGGAATGTCTGAACTTGTAAATATTTTAGGCTGTGTGTGATTGCGTGAAGTAAGAAGAATCATTTGTTTCTACCAATTCAGATTCTGAGCTTGTCAGTATTTCTTTTTCATCTGTGGCCTCCGGTTATATATATATATCTTGAACATAAGATATATATTATATTAAATATTCCTTATATTTATTAACACTTAAGTCAGTAGTTAATATACAAATTCATCATATATTAAATGTCTCATATTGTTTAATCAGGCTACATAGAAGATGTTTTCTGATTACTACAAAAAAGAGCAACAAGCTCTAATTTTAGAGCTAACCTTTATAACCAATGTGCAAATACTTGTTTACCTAAATACAAAGCTCAGAATACCACATAATAATCAGGCCCAAAAAACCGAATTTTGAATTAATTAAACATTATGGATCCTAATGAAATAAAAAAGGAGTTTAATAATGTTTACCTTAAACTTGATTATTTAGCAAGAGCTGTGACTGAAGTGCAGACTGAAAATGCTGCACTTAAAACTATAGTTAAAGATTTTGTTACACAAAAGCCTCATGACCCACCTGAACCTCATATTAATTATCCACAACCTTTTTCAGGGAAACGTTCTGAGTTCAGGGAATTTAAGAATGCCTGTAATTTATTATTTTCTCTTAGACCTAAGACTTATCATACTGAGCGGATTAAAGTTTGTACCACAATATCTTTCCTACAAGGTGAACCCAGGACTTGGGCTAATAGGTTTTTTGAAAACAATAACAATATCCTGGATTCATTACAAGATTTTTTTTCTGCTTTAACTAGTCTATATCAAGACTCAAATTCTCAAATAAATGCTGAAATGAGATTGAGGTCTTTAAAACAAGGTAAGAGAAATGTGGAGGATTATACCACTGAATTTCAGATGTGGGCAGAGGACTCTCAGTGGAATGAAATCAGTTTGAAAAATCAATATCGTTTAGGTTTATCTGAAACACTCAAAGATGAACTTTCACGTCTTGAGATCCCAGATAACCTTGATGGTCTTATTAAATTAAGTACATCTTTAGATCGTCGTTTGAGAGAAAGGAGGGCAGAAAAGGCCTCTAATGATACCTCATATAGAAGACCTTACCAAGTCACAACAAGTCATGACAAAGCTCATGGCAGTGCTAACCCTATGGAGATTGGTGTACTTAGAGGACCTCTGCCACCAGAGGAAAAAATTAGAAGGAGGTTGGAAAATCTCTGTTTATATTGTGCTCAAAAAGAACATGTAGTATCTACTTGTCCTTTGTTGAAAAAACAAAAGAATGGTAAGACAAAAACCAGTGACTTTATTTACAGCATAGCTAATGATACACACATGACTTTGTCTATTTCTTTACAATGGGACCAGAAAAATATCCAAACCAAGGCATTAATTGATTCAGGAGCATCCGGAAATTACATTGATTCCACTTATGTAAATAAAAATCGAATACCTACTATTTGTAAACAAAATCCTGTATCTATTAAGCTGATAGATGGTTCATTAATAGTAGAGCTGCGCATCTTCACCTGTCTCACGATTCGATTCGATTACGATTATCATCGTAACGATTCGATACGATTCGATTCTACGATGCATCGCGATGCATCACGATTACTGCACTATTTCTGCCCAATTTTTAAATTTTTCAGAAAAAAAAATTCAAGAAGTCAAAGTATTGAAATAAACTCTTTTTTTATTTTATTAGCTCAAAAAAGGACACTCTTCCTGTGGCAAAGTCTGAACACAGCAGACAACAACAGTTTATAGAACAGTAAATACTAAATGGCAATTGTTGTATTGGTTTGGAAACAATATTATGGCATCAAACTGTAGTTACAGAGTACGTAGTGTAAAAAGTGCAGTGCTCACAGTGTACTTCTTCAGTAAAAGAAAATATTTAAATGTATATATTATATATTAGTAAGTAGTACACTATACACTTGTAAAGAAACATGAACAACAAATAAATGTCTAACCTATCTATGTTGGTTTTAATTTAATTTCTTTACTTACTTAGTAATAATAATATAATAGACATTAAATTAAAACCCAAATAGATAGGTTAAGCTTAAGTTACCACCATAATACCTTATTTGTGTGAAAATTGTCCTCAGAAAACAAAACATAAATCCCTTATAGGTACAAAATTACAGGTGCAGTCCACTGTGCCTTCATGACTGTCAATTTGTGGCAAACAAACATCACGTGAAGAATCTGGAACACAACACACAGCACAGAGTGTGCACACAACACACATGTGATTGTGACATATACAATTAGTTTACACAGTTACAGACTTACAATAGTACTAGAGACTGAGAGAGAGACATTTAAAACAAGTAGCATTGAACTGAACTACTATAACTACAGTTTCTTCTTGATGATTATATTATCTTTATGGGATCACAAATATAATTAGTTAGTTATTAGTTACTGTTAAAGCAGTACTACACACAACTGAATAGTGACTGAGTCTGTCACTGAACAGTACACAGCAGTCACACACAAACAAACAATACATAAAAAAGGACACAGACATCAAGGAGTAAATCATGGTGAAGAAAGGGTGGCACGCCACTCACCTGAGGTGTGTGTGCTTTATTTTTGTATTGTGCTGTTGTGTGTGGCACTGTGTGTGTGCTGTACTGTCTGTAGTGCACAGTATATTTGTGATCCAATAAAGATTTACTCAAGGTTTACTCAAGGCTTTTCCTTCCCCTATAGTGGGGTTTGGCTTCAGTCTCACTCTCTGCATAGTGCACTCATAGACAGTTAGACAGTCACACTCACTAGACACTCAGACACTAGAGACACAGTGGGACACACACACAAACAAAAACATTCAATGGCACCACAGTCAGCCACAGTCACACTCACACTCATAGACACTTAGACAGTGACACTGGGACAGACACACAATCACATACAAACAAAAAAATTCAAAGGCAGTTAATACACTCATCTCACACACACTCATAGAGAATGAGATACATACAAACTTTTCAAACTGGCACTCACTCACAGACACACTCACACACTCATAAAGAGACAGTTAGACACTGCAGTACACACATTGTTATTGTTAACTGGTTGGTTATATTCGGTTAACCCCTACAGATCTGCCTGGGAGTGGGTGGGATGGCATTTGGGATTGGGATCATAAACAAAAACATATGATATCTTTCTTAAAGGGTCTATTTAAAATAGACAATTTTTTAGTGTGAATGAATAATATTAATAATCCCTTATGCAGTGTGCACTATGCACTCACTGCATTGCAAACAATACAGGGGTGTGCTGTAACAATAGCACAACATCTACAAAACAGAGCACTTCCTGATTGGCAAACATCACAGTAACACTAGAAGTAGTAATAGACATTATACAAGAAGTAGCATTGAACTACTAGATTTACTAACTTTGATTATCAATATCTTTATGGGATCACAAATATATTGTTACACAACACACACACAGTCACAGTCACACACAGTCAAACAATACCAAAAAAAACACACATCATAAAAAGAGTGAATCATGGTGAAGGGTGACACTGACACGCACACATGAGGTGTGTGCAGTTGTGTGTTGTTTCTTTTGTATTGTGTGTGTGTGTGTGTGACTGTGACAGAGTGACGTGGTCGGTCGTGTCGTGTAGTGTACTAGTATATTTTGTGATCCAACAAAGATTTACTCAAGGTTTTAAGCTTCATTTTTCAAAAAGCTATAAGCTATATAACAGTAACAAATATAAAATAACTTAACAGTAGTCTGCACTGGGCAGTGGGGCACACAGCACTTTCTTCTGGATGTGCCAAAAAACATTAAATATTAATATTATAAACCTGAATCACTACTCAGAATTATGGAATATGTAGGTTTTTCTGTAAGAACACTAGTTGATCCACATGCTCTGGTTTGAGGGTGCTTCTTTTAGCCGTTACCACATCTCCTGCAGTGGAGAAAACCCGCTCTGCAGACACGCTTGTACCTGGGATACACAAGTATCGCTTTGACAAATGAGAGAGGAGGGGAAATATGACCTCATGTACATGCCACCATTTCAAAGGGTCTTCAGTGAGAGGCAGAGATGGGGCTTTACAATATTTCTCTATTTCCTCTTCAGCCTTGGCATAGGGGGTCTTGGGTTCTATTGTACCTTCAGTGTCAGTGAAAGACTGTCCCAGCAAAGTCATGAGAAGCGATGTGGACTTTCTTTTGGGAGGAGAAGGGTTATCCTCCTCGATGGCTGATTCTTCTTCCAGAGTTTCTTTTCCCTCAGGCAGTGGCACTTCATCCACGTTTGTCCTCCTAGATGTAACTGTACTAGTACACTCAATCTGTGTTTGAACAAAAGAATAGAAAAAATAGCATTCATTATTACCTCGAGCAGCCAGCCAGCTAATGCTATGTGTGTGCTCAGAGAGACAGTAATGCATAAATAAATGCATACAACAGCTCACATCTATTCAAGAAACATGATGCAATTAAAATTACCTCCAAGGATGCAGCCTCCTCAGTCACTCCTCTGTATATCTCCAATCTCTCCTCCTCTGTGAGAATAAAAGGCAGTCCCTTAAAACGAGGATCCAGGGCAGAGGCTGTATAAAGTATCTTCTTCTCTGCCTCACTGCTGTACCTCTTCAGGAGATCTGTTTTGATGGCATTCTTGATCTCATGGATCATGGGTGTGTCTCCCATGGTGTCTGTCATGTTCTGGAGCAGTTGTGCATTTAGAGGGGCAATGAGAGAAACAGTTGGATTGCGCTCTTCTGACATCAGTGTGGTTGCATCTTTCATTGGCTTTAATGCACTCACAGCATCCTCTGCATTTGACACATCTGTTTCGTTGAGAGTGCAGAGATCTGACTCACTTTTTCTGACTTCTGGAGACAACAATGTGGCACAGATTGCAGGTTGCTGTTCTAGGAACCTCTCGACCATGTCATATGAGCTGTTCCACCTTGTTGTCACATCAGTTATTAGCTTATGATTCTTCAGGCCAAGACATTTCTGTTTTTCTTTCAGACAGTGGTTTGCTGTAGTGCTGCGGTGAAAAAATGTTGATATTCGTCGCACTCTGCCTAAAAGCCTGGAGAGCGTGGCCACTTTCAGCGCCCGCTGGGATGCGAGATTCAGTGTATGGGCGAAGCATTTTACATGAGGGAATTTTCCAACTTGAGCAGCAACAATCATGTTCGAAGCATTGTCGGTCACAAGCACTACAGATTTATCGGACAGCTGCCATTCTTCCACGACACGAGACAGTAGCTCCGCCAGATGAGAACCCGTGTGAGACTCATAAACTGCTCTCGTTTGCAGCACATGCGACAAGATCTTCCAGTCCTTGCTAATGTAATGTGCAGTTACTGTTACATAAGACTCCGTCGTGACTGAAGTCCATGAATCACACGTTAGTGCGACTCGACTGGCTTGGCTCATTGATGCAATTACCTGAGCTTTTGTTTCTTGGTAGAGTGCAGGTATAACGTTTTCTGTTAAGTGATTGCGTGACGGGATCTTATAACGTGGCTCTAGTGTCTTCAACAGGTTGCGAAACCCAAGGTTTTCCACAACAGAGTAAGGCCATAGGTCCTTCGCTATGAAAGTTGCCACAGCTTTGGTTATTCTCTTCCCTTTTTCAGAGTTGGGTGGCAAAGTTGACAGCATTGCATCAATTCTTGGCTGATGAGCTTCAGCTAGTCTTGTTATTTCCTTGGCAGTGGCACTGGCGACAGCGGCAGGGGTTAGCATCTCAGAGTGAAAACGTCTAACGTGATTTCTCAAGTTAGTAGTATTCCCTAGGTATTTAATTTTTGTGTGACAGGCTTTACAAACCGCGTGTGTCTTGTCCAATTCGTGCTTTCCAGTATGTTCATAAAATCCAAAATGTGCCCAGATGCTTGCTTTTAAAATGCTAGGTGCATTTTTTATCTCTCTATCTTTTTTGTCTCCCTCTGTCATTTTAGCATGACATGTACATATGTGACGGATGATGTTGTTGTCAACGTCAAACTCTGTCAGTGTTAAAAAAAAAAAGAAAATACACTAAGTTCCAGTTGTCAAAATGTCAAGCCGCAAATGTAAAATCAACAAGTACTAGTAACTTCAACTACTTTGCCAATGCCATACATTTTGCGAACATAAATTTTAAAACAAATTGCATTGTGATAATTGCAGGGGACATCACTCACTCACTGACACAGTTACTGTAATATATTACACACTTAAAGGTGCAAAAACCCAAACATTTACTTTCATGATTCAGATAGAGAATACAATTTTAAATAAACATCATAACTAACTCTTCTATTATTTAATTTGCTTCATACTTCTCAGATATCGTTTGTTGATGACATATTAGCAATGCATTGCACAGCACACACATTACTTACTAAGTATATAATACTTTGTGCACAAGGAGGAGGCTATGCATTTCAACAAAGGATAAGCAAATTATATAATAGGGAAAGTTGTTTAAAATTGCATGCACTTTGAAAATTGCAAGCTCTTCACCATGTTGGGAGGAAGAGGAGGAGACTGTGCATAGGCTGCACCTGTGCATTAGTGCACCTGAGCACCTGTACAGACATCACTCCCCTGCAGTTACACCTTGGCGGTTTGTAGCGCTTGGATCCTTCATGTTAGAAGGAAATTCTGCAGCTGGTTAAAGCCAACACACCAGCTACCCTCCACAGCGTAAACTGATATCATACGCTTAAGATAAAAGACCTTTCTCTGGAGAGACTAATAACCCATTTGAGCATTTTACTGGGTAAACTTACCATAATGAAAGAATAATACCCTGGCTAGCAGCACAAGTGAAGCGCTGACTTTTTTTCTTGATGGAGGAAATGCCGGGCTAACCAGACTTAGCAATCCGCAGCATAACAGCACCAAGAAGCAGCCTGCCTTGAATTATTCCCCCTTGCTAAACTGAAGCGCGGACCCTCACAGCAACTTACCGGCACCTGACCTGCCTCGGGGGCAATCAAGCCCGCTCCCACCCACCGGTGCTGCGTGTGGTGAGCGGATGGATCATTGAGCTCAGCGCTGAGGATAGTGAACCTGGTTTTATTTCCTCCTCTCCTCCCCCGGAACTGCGCGGAGGGATTCGGAGACGGAGGCACTCAGCATACCGGGACCTGCTGAGACCAGCTGGAAGGACACCCCGCTAAGCCCGGTAAGCGTCTAAAGATTGCAAAGAGTTTGAAAGGTTGGGATTCAGAACAAACTTTCTTTTTTGCTCCATACCCAACTTCAACTTGAAGCACAAGGAACATATTGGGGTAAGGGGGAATAATCTGTGTCTTTTTACCTGATCCATACTTGGCAAAACTCTGCTCTCTGGCTTATGCTAAAGTTGAAATATTGAAGGCATTTAACTGAAATTGACTTTTCTATCCTACAAGTTTTGCTGCTTAAAAAAAAAAAAAAAGGAAAAAAAAAAAAAAAAAACCTGCTTAAGAAGTTAAAATCAAGCTACTTTGAGAATAACCTCCCCTTTAATGAATAAAAGGCATAGCAAGGAAGTAAAATTATCTACAAAAACTATAAGAACTCTTTTATATCTTTGCCTTGATAACGGACTAAAGTATGCTTAAAAGCTAGATTCATATGTAACTGGCTTAAGAACTACCTTTTGTATTTATTAATCTCAGTAAGAACTGCAGCAAGGCTTTTTGGCCTATAGGAACTCAGATTGTTTTTTTTAAATCAGGAACTGGGTATTACTTTAATATCTAAAAATTAAGTATCTGTGCAGCCTTTTTTTTCTATCTTTATAACATGATATATTTTCTACTTATTGGCAAACAGAGAACCCATTCTTTCCAGTGAGCCTGTTAACCTCACTAAAAAGGGAATTTGTATTACTCTTTAGAAAAAATACCAGAATTTGTTACAACTTATAATAATTGTATAATTGAATGGCTTATCCCTGTTATTGTAGTCACTAAATTTCTTTACTAGATATTTAAAGGAAAAACTATAGAAGTGAGATTTATAGGGGTGATATATAATTTACAAATAGTCTGTATTTTAACTAATTGAGAGCCTAAAGGGCCAGAAATCTGTCACATTATAAACCATAGCACCTGTAAGAATACTGATACAATAGTTACTCAAAAAATTAAGATCTTGCTGCAGAGGCTGTAATATCTCTTAAAGAACAGATCTATATTAAGCATACAAAGTTGAAATTTAGTATTCCAAAATCGTATAAGCAATTAGAAAAGGCTTCTACATGAGATCTCTGCCTCTTTCTTTGGAGCTAGTGAACTGGCTGTGTTAATTAATAGCTCATGGTTTAATGAGAATCTTTCTTTTCTTTAGCACAGTAGTCTCTATTTACATTCCCTGCCAATTCTGGTCCAAACTCACATAAGAACATATTAATCACCCCTTTTCTTTTTTTATCCCCACACTCACTCCCAGCACTTTTTTTTTTTTTTTTTTTTTTTTCACTCTCAGCACCTCTTTTTTTTTTTTCACTCTCAGCACCTCCTTTTTTTTTTTTCACTCTCAGCACCTCCTTTTTTTTTTTTTTTTTTTTTTCTCTCACACGCACACACATTGATTGAACCCTTTTGCTTTTCTCTCTCTTTCTGAGTATATGGACAAATATATCACTTCCCCCACTTGCACTCCCAAGACTAATCCAGGTATGGCAGCAAAATCAAAGGAGCGCAGAACAAAAAACATAGAGAGCCCTGTAGCACCACACGACTCTATTGCTCAATCACAGAGCATAAGCTCCATAGAATCTCAAAACACACAATCTTTAGTCTCTAGTATCCTAGAGGCCATATCACCTAAATTTGATTCCCTAAAAAATGAAATAAAGCAGGACATCGCATCACTAGCAATAGAAGTGAAACAGTTCGCTGGTAGACTACAAGAAATAGAACAGAGAATTTCTGATCTTGAGGATAAGACAAATATTCAGACCCCAAAAATTGAGGGAAACCAAAAGTTAATAAATAAACTCCAAGCTAAAATAGATGATCTTGAGAATAGGGCAAGGAGGAATAATTTAAGAATTATAGGATACCCAGAATCTGTACAGCAAGAAGATTTAATGAAATTCATGACACTCACACTCCCTCAATTGCTGAATATTCCCCCACCACCTACGCCTTTTCTGATAGAGAGAGTTCACAGATTGGGGAGATCTCCAAATGTCTCTAAACCAAGACCAATTATCGCAAAATTTTTAAATTATCAGGATAAATTGCTGTTTATGCAATATTACAGAAAAAAGCAGCTCTTGGTCTATGAGGGCTCAAAGATATTGTTATTTCAAGATTTCTCTATGGAGATATCTTCTAAGAGAAAGGAGCTCTCCCCAGTCTGTGGAAAAATGCTAAAGGTCGGCTGGCAAGCCACAGTTATCTATCCTGCTAGGCTCAAGGTAACTGTAGAAGGTCAAACTTTTTTTTTTCAAACAGTAGCCGAGGCAGAGAGAAAATTAGCAGAGCATGGGTTTTAACCATCGCTTAGATAAATTTTTTCTATGTTTCTTTTTCTCCCATACCATTAATAAATTCTTGCATATCTACACCATGATATTAATAATAGATAAACTTTTTGTAATTCCAGAGCTGAGGGAGACCTTTGTTTCTTTCCTTTTTTCTCCTTATTTATTTATTTTATTTTTTCTTTTATTTTTTTTATTTATTTATTTATTTTTCTTTTATTTTTTTGTTGTTGCATATCTGCTACTTACACCAATAAATATATACTAGATGGGTAAAAATCTTAGACTCACAACATGGAACATAGGGGGAATTACATCCCCTATTAAACGAAAAATGATTTTATCACACCTACAAAGGATTAATACATCAATAGCATTAATTCAAGAGACACATTTAAATCTAGAGGAATCCATGAAACTTAAATCGACATGGGTGTCAGAAGTAATTTGCGCTCCGACCTCCAATAGAAAAAACGGGGTAGCTATTTTACTAGGAAAAAAATTAGTATATGACAAACTACTCACAATAGTAGACTTAGAAAGCAGATATTTAATACTAAAATTGAAAATAGCAGGATCTATATATACAATATGCAACTTATATGCCCCCAACACAATTAAACCAGAATTCTGGGACTCCCTCCAATCTCAACTACTTCAAGTAGCAGAAGGTTATGTAATAGTTGCAGGTGATTTTAATATGGCACCCCGATGTCCCCTCGATAGACTGAGAAGAGGTACTGCGCAAAAAAAAACTAAAAAAGATAACTTGGAAGCAAAAATTTTTAACACTATCTTTCAAAATCTAGCCGTCAGAGATATCTGGCGGGTCCAAAACCCGGATTTAAAAAATTATACATGTTATTCAAAGGCATTTAAATCATTATCCAGAATTGATCTTATTCTAGTAAATGATAGCTTATATCAAAGAGGAGCCAGAGCTACCATTTCAGAAATTTGTATCTCAGATCACGCCCCTGTGATGCTAGATATCCCAGTAAATAATCTATCTACAAGAAGAGCGCGTTTTTTCTATCCAAAATATTTAAATAACGATCCGAAATTCAGTAATTGGCTAAAAAATAAACTAGAAGAATTTTTTCAGTTTAATATTGGATCAGTATCTAACTTCTCAGTTGTCTGGGAGACAGCGAAAGCGGTATTAAGGGGAGAAATCATCGCCTATATGGCGAGGGGCAAGCGTAATTCTCGATTAAAGGAAAAGCAACTAACAGCAGCAGTAAGTAATGCTTATAACAGATTTTTAAATTTTCAATCAGAAGAAAACTGGACTAGATATGCCAAATTGAAAAAAGAACGGGATTCCTTCTTAACAGCCTCAACAATTCGATCAGAACTAAAATATCAAGCGAACCTATATAAATATGGAAATAAATCAGGTAAGCTGCTATCTAAACTAGTAAAAAACTTTAAACAATCACCAACAATAGAATCAATACAGATCAAGGATAGTCATTTGAATGCCCCAGAAGACATATTGGAATCTTTTTACCAACATTATAAAATAATTTATTCATCTACACCTATGGATAAGTCGGCTAGGGATGTGTTCTGGAAAGACTTAAAGATCACGAAATTCAAATCTGAGTTCAGCCAGAAATTAAATGGGCCCATTTCTGAGCTCGAAGTCTCAAAAGCTATCCAATCATTAAAACTTGAGAAAGCTCCAGGTCCGGACGCAATGCCTAACGATTTTTATAAAATCATGGCACCTACCTTAATTCCCCACTTAACTAAACTCTTTAACCAATATTTCTCAGGCGAGGTCCAAATACCAAATACATTTTTAGAATCTAATACTATCTTTCTACTTAAACCTGGGAAAGATCCAGTGAACAGGGACTCATATAGACCAATAGCACTGTTAAACTCAGATTATAAGATATTCACATCAATTTTAGCAGCAAGATTACAAGAGGGGATAGCAGATGTCATTCATAAAGACCAAGTGGGCTTTATTCGCAACCGCAGTTCAGCAGCAAAAATTAGGCAATTACTTCTAATTATTGACTACTTTAAGAATGTCAAAGAGAGTACATTGAAAGAACAGTCTGATGCCGCAATATTAGCGGTAGACGCCGAAAAGGCATTTGATCGTGTTAATCATGAGTTCTTATTAGATGCCGTACAACGCTTTGGAATTGATAACAAATTTTATAAACTGGTGGAAAATATATGTTTATATTCATCCACGAGTCTAGTTATTAATGGGCATGTATCAGATACAATTAGAATGGAAAGAGGAACCCGTCAAGGATGTCCTCTTTCACCTCTATTATTCAACCTAGCAATTGAACCACTTGCACTGAAAGTTAGACATCAGATTGAGGGAATAAAAATTCATAAAAAAGAGGTGAAGGTCTCCCTATATGCCGATGACCTGCTACTATATATCTCAAACACATCGTCAAATATTCCCAAATTTAATAAAATAGTAGATTTATACGGTCGATGCTCAGGATATAAAATAAACAACACAAAGTCTGAACTATTGTGGCTGAGGAAAATGAAAGATTCCTGCACAAAACATCCTTACAAACTAGTTACAAGTTCCTTTAGGTATCTAGGAATCATAATATCAGATAATCCTAAAGATTGGTACTCTCTAAATATATCTCCTATATTAAAACAAGCTCTGAGCTATATGAAGAATTGGCAACATCTGCCACTCTCCATCTCAGGGCGAATAGCTCTTTACAAAATGACTATCCTTCCTAAGATTCTCTATATCTTGCAGAACCTTCCTGTTCTGATTAAAATATATGATATAAAGAAATTTAATTCTACTCTTAGAAGTTTTATATGGTATTCAAAAAAACCTAGAATTTCACTTCAAAAACTAGCCTTCCCTAAACAATATGCCGGACTGGCACTCTCTGATCTGCATTCCTATAATCTTGTTTTTCTAGGTCGTATAGCTTCTGACTGGATAGCAGAAGCAGATTATTTCACAGACAATGATCTTGAGGCAAACATAATATTCCCTCTAATTCCACTATCTTTGCTGCACTTGTCTTATAACTCTATTCCTAAACAAGTAAAGAAGTTTAAAACAATCTTTATAATCATTAAGGCGTGGAAAAAGATTGGAGCAAAAGTTGGAATTAACACAGATATACCTAAACATCAAACCCTTATTGGTAATCCAGAATTCCAAGAAGGAACTTCTTCACCCATTCTGATGAAATGGAAGAGGCAGGGAATATACTATGCACGACAAGTGGTTAATTTTGAGACGGGGAACATTAAATCCTTTGAAGACTTAAAACAAGAATATAGCTTGGATAATCGTGACTTTTTTACATATCTGCAAGTTAGACACTACGTAACGCAATTAATTCATAAGTTCCCGTGGAACTGGACATGGGGTAGGTTAGGGAATTGGCCAGTTCTGATTAAAGCCGGACTTACCTCTATCTCTTCATGGTACACATATATGGTAGGGTTTAAGGGTGAAGAGTGCGTCAAACAAATAGCTCAAAAATGGACAAACCTCTTTATGATTAATATTGATCATAAGAAGCAGGTTTTACGTTCTATAGTCTTACTTTTTGAGACCACAATAGCTGAGACTTGGAGGGAGTCCCATGTGAAACTCATACACTTAACATACTATTCCCCAGATAAAGGTTATAAATGGCATAATACAAACTTTAATAGCTGCCCCAAATGTAGATTACCAGCGGCCGACATAATTCATGTATTATGGTCTTGCCCTAAACTGCAACAACTCTGGCTCAAAATAGAATTTTGGATAGAAAAAGTCTTAAAAATAACTCCTCTAAAGCTTACAGGCATAGATATAATTTTCTTGAAAGATAAGAGTCCAACTTTAAAAGAAGTAAGAATAATAAATCTAATCATTTTAGCAGCTAGAAATTTGTTATTTAAGGACTGGAAGCACAATATTATACCATCAATAACAGAGATTAAAAACTATCTTAGGAAACAATGTATAGTTGAACAACTAGCAACGAACTTGAATTCGGAGCAAGAGATAACTAGCTTTTTTCGAAAGTGGTCAAGATTTATTAGGATATTCCCCCCTAGCGAGATTGATACTCTAATCTATCCATTTCGGAATACCGAAATTGTGTTATTAGACATATGGTAACTTAACTTATCTTATCTGAACAACAAACAGCTCTTTTTTTTTTTTTTTTTTTTTTTTTTTTTTTTTTTTTGTTTCCCCCTTCCCTTCCCTCTCCCCCTCAGCTCTGGACATAATTTGATACATTCAAAAGTAAAAGGAGAAAAAGAGAAAAAGAAAAAGGAAAGCAAACAATCTAACACAAGAAATAGTTAAGTTAATCCATTCCAGGAATATTATCTCTCTGGTTTATTTTTGTTATTTTAAAAGGAAAATCCAGCAGACTTATATCTAGTCAGATTGAACTAAGTAGTAACTCATATCAACGGTTCAAGATTAGAAATTTTTTTTTTTTGTCTTTCTTATTGATTTATCGAATTGATGTATTTGATATGAAATTAATATCTTATCATATGTTATCCTTTTAGAAAAATATTATGTTATGAACTCTTTGTTACTATGAAATCTAATGTTATCCCTGCTGATAATAAATAAAAGATGTAAAAAAAAAAAAAAATTGCATGCACTTTCTTGAATTAATATATTATTAAAATATTAGAACTTCAGACCAGGCCATCCATCCATGTGAAAAACATGTAGATATAGATACAGATTAGACTAATAGAGACATTATTAGACAATAATAGTATACTATATTTATTTATAATACATTTTTTATATATGCAATATTATTCAATAATGCAGCAATTAATTATGCAGCAGCCTGAGCCTCAGTCAGCTCAGCATACTACGTTAAGTAAATAAGGCAAGTATTTAATTGTTACCCCTTATTGTGTAATAAATGTGATTGTGTACCCCTTATTGATTTGCTCTTACCTATTGGCAAGTAGTAGGCAGTTGAGGCAATAGGCAGGCATGGCAATGGCAATTATGGCATGGCATTGGCAAAATGTACAACGTTTTGGTAACTATTAACTAAACAAACAGTTAGTTAGTCTAATTCTCACCATAGGTCTCCTCCTCTGTCTCCCACAAAATAAAAATGAGCCCGCCGTGTAGCTGTAGTATACCGCCGTGTACCATCATCAATCTCAGGCAACAAACTCCTGCTTTGCTGCTTTGCTCCTACTGCGTAACTTCGGCACTTCAAGAGACCGCCCATGAGCGCCCATGTTGCTTTATTGGGTGACGTGACGTCAGTGACGTCAAAACGATGTACCGCGCACTTTCGCGCACTTTCTTTTACGTTTCCTGGAGGCTGGTCACGTGGGTAACGTTAATCGATTATCGCGTCTCAGCGCATCGATGCAGAATCGTTTCATGCCGCATCGCGATGCATCGTCAAAACGATTATTTTTGACAGGCCTAATTAATAGAACAAGGACCTATTACACATCATACTATTCCCCTGCTTGTAACATCATTGCAGGGACACACTGAATATTTATCTTTTGATCTCATAACCATACATCAGCATACTCTCATCCTAGGCTATCCTTGGTTGAAGAAACACAACCCTCACATAAATTGGGTTTCAAATAAGGTAACATTAGATTCTGCTTTTTGTTCCCAAACTTGTTACCCACATCAAACCATAGCGTCACTTGATATTGGTTTACCCTCGTGTTATCAGGATTTGGCAGACGTATTTAATTTAAAAGAGGCAGAAAACCTTCCACCTCATAGGGAGTTTGACTGTCCTATCGATATAATACCTGGTTCCAAAATCCCTCATGGTAAGATCTATCCCCTCTCTCAAGAGGAACTCCAGTATATAAGAAACTACCTAGACGAAAATTTACGTAAGGGATTTATTTCACACTCCACATCCCCTGCAGCTGCAGGAATGTTTCTAGTAAGAAACAAGGATGGTACCATAAGACCTATTATTGATTATAGAGCATTAAATAACATCACAATAAAAAACAGATACCCTTTACCTTTAATACCTGAACTTTTGGAACGTCTAACTGGTGCAACTATTTACACCAAATTAGATTTAAAGGGAGCTTATAATTTGATTAGAATTAAAGAAGGTCACGAATGGAAAACGGCATTCAGGACCAGATATGGCCTTTTCCAATATAATGTAATGCCTTTTGGTCTGAGTAATGCTCCGGCAACTTTTCAGTTTTTTATAAATTAGATTTTTCGTGACCTGATAGACGTTTGTGTCATAATATACCTTGACGACATATTAATTTATTCTAGAACACCTCAAGAACATGAAAAACATGTACGCTGGGTATTAACTCGTTTAAAAGAACACAAACTATATGCTAAACTGGAAAAATGTTCCTTTCATGTCACAGAAATAAAATTCTTGGGTTACATCATCAGTCCCAACAAAATTCAAATGGATCCGGAGAAGGTATCAGCAATTCTAAATTGGCCTACTCCTACTTCCACAAAATCTGTACAACGATTCATTGGTTTTGCGAATTTTTATAGGAAGTTTATAAAAAATTTCTCTTCAATCGTTAAACCATTAACAACACTCACTAGTGAAAAACAAAGATTTAAGTGGACAGAATCCGCTAGTCTTGCCTTTAATAAATTGAAAGAAAATTTTACTACAGCACCCATTCTAGTTATGCCAGATTTTGATTCAGAATTTATCCTTGAAGTAGATGCATCCGACTCAGGTATCGGTGCAGTTTTATCACAACAAGATAAGAACAAGACTGAGATTCATCCTATTGCTTTCTATTCAAAAATGTTAACTAGTGCTGAGAAAAACTATAGCATAGGAGATAAAGAACTTCTAGCTATAAAACGTGCTCTAGATCACTGGAGACATTTATTAGAAGGTTCTAAGCTACCTTTTAAGATTTATACTGACCATAAAAATCTTGAATTTCTAAAAACAAGTAAGACCTTGTCTGCAAGACAAGCAAGATGGTCTATATTTTTTGATCGTTTCAATTTTCTCTTAACCTACAGACCAGGACATTTAAATACCAAAGCCGATGCCCTCTCTAGATTACATGAACAAGACACTCATAATCAAATTAACCAAATCATTCCAAAAGAAAAAATTATAGGTTTATTAACACCTTTAGAAGAGGAGATATTAAAAGAATTAAAACATGAACCACCACATGGAATAGACTGTCAAAAAGATTCCAAGACTGGTCTTTTCTATCATAATTCTAAACTATATATACCCAAACAAATTAGATCTTCTATTCTTAAACAAACCCATGACGGGACACTAGCAGGCCATCCAGGTATTTCTAAAACTATAGACCTAACCAGGAGAAATTATTGGTGGCCACTCATGGATACCTATATTACAAACTATGTAAAACATTGTGATACCTGTGCCAGAAACAAGTTAACACACAAAAGACCATCAGGTCTTTTATCTCCTCTGCCTATTCCTGACAAACCCTGGAGTACCATATCAATGGACTTTATTGTCGAGTTACCTGAATCCCACCATTACAATACTATTTTAGTTGTCATTGATCATTTAACAAGACTGGCTCATTACATTCCCCTAAAAGGTCTCCCTACAGCTTTCACTACAGCTCACGTTTTCCTAGACAACATAGTTCGCTTACATGGACTGCCCAAAGTTATAATAACTGATCGTGGTACACAGTTTACCTCTAATTTTTGGAGATCCCTATGTAAGTTAATCAAAATTGATTCTAGATACTCGACTGCTTTTCACCCTCAGACAAATGGCCTTACAGAACGACTCAACCAAACCCTTGAGCAATATCTTCGTTGTTATATATCTCATCTGCAGGATGACTGGTCATCCTATTTACCTTTGGCTGAATTCTGTTATAACAATACTACTTCTACATCTACTAAACTATCCCCATTCTTCGTTACTTATGGATATCATCCTACTACTATCTCATTGTCCTCTCAACAAGTGAACTCTCCCTCAGCATTGGATTTCGCAACTACCCTACAAGAAAGACTTAACATCCTGAAAAAACATCTTTCGGAAGCTAAAGATTATCAAAAAAGGTTATATGATACCCATCACACTGCTAGCCCGGCTTATCAGATTGGAGATTTGGTACTACTCTCGACAAAGAATCTCAAACTGTCAGTTCCTAGCAAAAAGTTAGCAAATCAATATTTGGGTCCTTTTAAGATTTCTAAAATAATCAACCTCAATGCTGTGAGATTAGAGCTTCCCCAGGATTTTAAGATTCACCCCTCTTTTCATGTCTCTCTGTTAAAGCCATATCTTCCTTCACCTCAGTCTCTCTCCTTGTCTCGACCACCTCCAATACTCGTTGATGATCGAGAGGAGTATGAAGTTGAAGCTGTATTGGATTCTAGGATCCATAGGAAGAGGTTAGAGTATCTTGTGAAATGGAAAGGTTATGGTTCGGAGGATAACTCTTGGCAGCTTCATTCTGATCTTCGCACTCCCCGTCTTCTACGAAATTTTCATCGCCGCTATCCTGAGAAACCTAGTTTGGAAACCCCTGGGGTGCTTCCTTGAAGGGGGGGAGATGTGGTATACCTTTAACTCTAACCCCTCCTATTTGGTCTCCACCCTATATAAGGACTACCTGTAACACTCATTTACTGCCTGATTATTGAAGTCTTAGCTACTCTGGTGTAGCTTTCCTTATCTCAGGTCTCCTATTGTTTGTATCCTGTGCAAGGTGGTTTACTTTGTTTACTCTAGCTGCGTCTTGAATCTCTTACGCTCAAATCGTTACTTTGTCATTACCGACTTTGGATCATTCAACGGCCGGATCTACTTTTTCACCGCTACCCGGAAGTAAGCCGCATTCACACACGCTGCCTCTCCCAAACACGTATCTTCCAATGCGGTAACAGAAATATCACGGTCCTCAAGGTGGTAACGTACACGAACAATGCTAAAGCCTTTAAACTTCTTATCTTCTTGTTTTTTGTTACCATACTGAATTATTGGGCATATCCTATTACCTGCAACATCCAATATGAACAAACATTGTATGTCTGTGGAATGTCTGAACTTGTAAATATTTTAGGCTGTGTGTGATTGCGTGAAGTAAGAAGAATCATTTGTTTCTACCAATTCAGATTCTGAGCTTGTCAGTATTTCTTTTTCATCTGTGGCCTCCGGTTATATATATATATCTTGAACATAAGATATATATTATATTAAATATTCCTTATATTTATTAACACTTAAGTCAGTAGTTAATATACAAATTCATCATATATTAAATGTCTCATATTGTTTAATCAGGCTACATAGAAGATGTTTTCTGATTACTACAAAAAAGAGCAACAAGCTCTAATTTTAGAGCTAACCTTTATAACCAATGTGCAAATACTTGTTTACCTAAATACAAAGCTCAGAATACCACAAGGGGCCACGTACAGTATTTGGTTCACTGGAGGGGCTACGGTCCAGAGGACCATTCATGAGTACTCTCCTCTGATGTTCATGCTCCCGCCCTCCTCCATGCCTTCCATGCCCGTTTCCCAAAATAAGCCTTTTGTCCTCCCGCGGGGGAGGGGTCATTGAGAGGAGGGTACTGTCAGGGTTTTTTCCCTCTTTTGTTTGCCATGTGCAAGCCATTTTACTCACCTCTCTTGCTACTCTGGTGCATACTGTGTGATGCTGCTCATTTCCTGCACTTCCTGTTATGGCCAGACTGGTGTTCATCATCAGTGTGAAACAGGATACAGTCTCAGAATTGTGATGTCATCACTTATTATTTAAAGGGCCTCTGTTCAGTATGCTTTGCCCTTGCATTGTCTCAGACCTGTTTGTGAGAGCTCCTGTTTATTACCTGGCTGTCTGACGTCCCTCCTGGTTCCTGATCCCTGGCTTGCTCATCTGACTAATCGCTTTGGCTCCTGACTCGGCTCATCTGACTACCAGCTCTGGTTTTGATTCCTGGCTTATTATTTGTTTTGTGGACTTTTTATTATTTTTGCTATTAATCAAGGTGTGATTATTTTTGCACTTCTCGTCTCAGTCTGATTCCTGGCACCCTGACACTTGTAGAATGAGCAGTAATTCTCTGAGGTAGAGACTGGCATGCCTCCAAATGAGCTTAGTGAATAAAAAACCAAGATGCTAAAGAAATGGCAGAGGCTTTCTGACCTTTTCTAGAACCGGAAAAAATAACAAATAGACTAGAAGTCTGTCTGAAATCTTTAGTTGCATCTCAATAGTATTTCAAAGCTCTAATGACATCTTTCAATAGAATTTTTAGGATTAGCACATAAGGTAGAAACAATAATTTTCCTTTTAATGTTGATAGAATTTACAACTTTTGGCAAACATTTGAAAGAAGTCTGCAAAACAGTTTTATCTTGATGAAAAATCAGATAAGGAGGCTCACAAGAAAGAGCAGACAATTCAGAGACTCTTCTAGCAGAAGAGATTGACAACAGATAGAAACAACATTTTCCAAGAAAGTAGTTTAATATCCAAAGAATGCATAGGTTCAAAAGGAGGGTCATGTAAAACCTTCAATACCAAATTAAGACTCCAAGGAGGATAAATAGCTTTAATAACAGGTTTAGTTCGAATTAAAGCCTGAACCAAACAGTGAATGTCAGGCAGATTAGCAATCTTTCTGTGAAATAAAATGGAAAGAGCAGAGATTTGTCCTTTCAAAGTATTGGCAGACAAACCTTTATCCAAACCATCCTGAAGAAACTGAAGAATCATTGGAATTTGAAAGGAATGCCAAGAATAATCATGTGAAGAACACCATAAGATATAGGTCTTCCAAACCATGTGGTAGATCCTCCTTGAAACAGGCTTGCAAGCCTGAGTCATAGTGTTAATCACAGAGTCAGAGAAACCTTTATGACTGAAGACTAAACGTTCAATTTCAATACCATCAAATTTAGAGATTTGAAATCTGGATGGAATAACGGGCCTTTAGATAGGAAGTCTGGTCTTAGAGAAAGAGGTCAAGGCTGGCAACTGGATATTCGGACAAGGTCCACATACCAAATACTGTGAGGCCACACTGGAGCTATTAGAAACAAATAAGATTGTTCCATTATGATCTTTGAGATCACTCTTGAAAGAAGAACCAGAGGAGGAAAAATGTAAGACCGGGGTACTGCTAGAGCATCGATCATTTCTGCCTGAGGATCCCTGGACCGGGAGAGGTGCATGGGAAGTTTCTTGCTCAGATGAGAGGACATCAGATCTATCTCTGGAATGCCCCACATTTGAACAATTTGTTTGAACACATGTGGATAGAGAGACCTCTCCCCGGATGTAGAGATTGGTGGCTGAGATAATACTCCTGGAATATGAATCGCAGTGATTAGACAGGAATTAGATTCTACCCAAGAAATTAAATTTAAATGTACTTATCCTTAGACACTCGTCCATTGGTAGCAGCCAAATCAGTACTGAAACATATAAGCAGAGGTAATGGAATAGGAATATAACGTCAATCTGTAAAGGGAGGCAGAAGGTGAATCATTGCAACCAATTTTACAGAGAGACATGAAAAGATTTCCCTTGATGCAAACACATGGTAACATGAGGCAGTACTCTCTTCACTTCCCTCTGACAAACATTGTACTCTGAGGGGAACCGGGCTCCAATATGCTCTGAAGTGCCTTTCACTGAAGAAATCCAGCACATCATAATGCTTCAACCAACTCCTAAGGTATGTGTGAGGTGGGCAGGGTATTTATTGGCTTTTAAAGGTTGGGAAACATTGCCTCCTCCTGATAGGAATGTATATCCCATACGTAACAGCTTGTAAACTCTTGCCACCTATATGAAAGAAATTATGTTATCATTTACTCAATATTTACATGTCATTATTCAGCTTATACATGCAACCTAAATGTAGTTTTAAACATTTAATACTTTTGTATACTTGGGTCTCCATGTACGAAGCATCGTATGCTGCTCCACAGCCCTTGAGGGTTGAGTTCGCACATGTGAACCTACTTCTTGTATTGTATTGAATCAGGCCAAATATCAGCACACTGAGATAGAATGCACGTCACCTCGGGGCCACTGCTACAGGACCCACAATATCTCAAGAAGGCAAGCAGGTTACTTTCTATTATTTTGTACGGAAATTACTTTTTGTTTAGAGATGATTATTATCTTCAACTTCAGGGCACAGCCATGGGTTCCAACGTCGCCCTGAATTATGCCAATATCTTTATGAATGTTTATGAGGAGAAATTTATATTTTGTAATGATTTATTTATTCGGTAGGGTGCCACATGGTGGCGCTATATCAATGACATCTTTGGTATATGGCTGGGCGACGTTGGAATCCTGGAAACATTTGTTGGTGAATTGAATTTATCCACTAATCATATTAAATTCCAATTGATATGGAGTGAAGAATTTTTAGATTTCTTAGAATTATGAAAGTGGGAAATTCATTTGTTACGGACCTTTATAAAAAATCTACTGACCGTAATAGCCTACTTAGGTATGATAGTGCCCACCCTCCCTCACTGATTAAGTCCCTTCCACATAGCCAATTACTTTGTGTATGTAGAATCGTTTCATCAGAGAATTTGATAGATAAAAGATTGGCTGAAATGGGTAAAAGGTTTACTGACAGAGGGTTCCCTAAAGATATGATTAGTAAAAATATAAACATTGTTAAATCCATTCCCAGGGATGTTCTCCTAAAACCAAGTGTAAATAAGAAAGAGAGTACTACTCAGGAACCTAGAACAATATTTGTCTCCAAGTACAATGCTCAAAGTGATGCAATCCAACGTATTATCTGAATGTAACCCAGACATTAGGGATTTTCAGAAATACTCTATGCCTACATATAAGAAAGGTGTTAATTTACAAGAGAAATTAGTTAAAGCTGATGTGGGCTCTAATATTACATCTAAAACGAGATTTATTTCTTCAAAAAATAATGGGTGCTTTCCATGCCTGGGCTGCTCATGTTGTAGTAACATGACGAAAGGTTCTGTATTTTATCATCCCCATACTGGGAAAAAATATGATATTAAGGGTTACTACACTTGTCATACCACTTTTATTATCTATATGGTTAAATGTCCTTGTTGGAGGGATTATATAGGTAAGTCTACCCGTAGTGCCAGGGATCATATAATTGAGCATAAAAGCAAAAAGAATACTTTTGGATTTATGAGTTGGGGACTCTTACCCCTAAAGGTATGAATAAAGACTGGGATTTGTCCGTCTTTTTATAGATATATAAGGTATCTTTGTAAATGTATAAAAGATATATATGAGCGGCTATCTGTAAATTATATGTTACTTTGTAAGCCTTTAGCAGAATATGAAACTTTGTATTGACTTACTATGTATAATTTGAACTATGAAAGGGTTAATTACTTTTTACTGCCACCTAGTGGTGTATAGGTATATAAAGGTGTGTGAAATGTTTGTTTGGCATGGCATGAATAAGGGATAATTTCCCGAAACGTTGCCCATTTGTTTGTCTTCTTTAAATAAATATATGATTATTTATGCTGTCACCTGCTTGTCTTCTCGTATTGTAAGAAGCAGCGGTCTTTAGAGTGGCGAAGAGAAATCGGCCCAAACTTGCTCGCTCGGGGTGATTGACCCTTCTTTCGCGCGACAGAAGGGGCAGGCATTACATACTCATCTGAGTGTGTAATGATGCATACAGGCTAACAAACAAAGAAAACCGATGTCCATATGCAGAAAAGGCGTACGGACAACTTCTCAAGTTGAGAAGCTTGTCCATGCGCTGCTTAATACATGGGGCCCATAGTACCACCAGAAAGATGGTACAGTACTGTAATCAAAAAGGCAATAGTAGTTTTAAATAGATAGACTAGCATTTGAATTTTATAACACAAGAAACAAACGAAAGACATAGGTAGAGAAGATTGTGACTTTCTGGCAGGGGAAATGGCAATAGATTTTTGAATAATTTGTAAGTTTGGATTTGTACCTGTAGAACTAACTGAAACACTGCAAAATACTGCAAAGCTAAACATAAAAGAATGTTGTTTATAGGAGATGGGTGGGGATAGTTCCAATGAGCAATCAAGTAAACATATTAAAGTAATTCAAAAAGCTATTTAGACTAGAATGCAGCATTTTTAACTTATTTCCTTCACAATCACACAGTTTTTAATAATTCAGCAGAGTTACCAGAAAAATTTATAGATATGCCTTAGGATTTCTTGATCTTTTGATTTTGGGTGTATTAACCCCTAGATGCTGTTAGGACATTCCAAGGCATCCTAAAAGAACTGGTCTTAAACAACTTTAGGACGGCATAGAATGTTTTAACTTTTGCGGCGTCCTGCTCCATTCTGGAAACAAACTGTGGTTGATCCAACGGGGGGATGTGCCTAGCAATGCGGACATTGCAGGAACCAATCAGTGCCATTTTTTAAGCACATGATCTTGAGTATCATGTGCTTTATTTTATTTTTTATTTTTTTTTACGATCAGAACTTTGACAGATAGGTCTGTCCTGAAGGGCTTTAAATCTGTGTGATTGCATTATGTTCCTAGCAAAAGAAATATAAAATATTGAAATTAAATGCAGATATAGTTATCCAGGCCCCTGATTTTCAAACCTGGCCTGAGGCCACCCTAACAGGCCAAATTTTAAGGATATTTTAACAAGAGAACAGATGAAATAATCAGCTGATTAGTAAACATGGTTATTTGACTTGTTCTCACCCAAGGTAATTCAGAAAAACAAGTTATGCTTATCTGATTGATTCATTTATTTCATGGTGGTGAGAGTCCATGGTCCATTACTCCTGAGAATTACTCTTCTCTACCACTAGGAGGGGGCAAAGATTCCAAAACCCCAAGAAATTTATAAAAACCCCTCCTACCTTACCTGTACCTCAGTCTAACGTATAAAGAGGAAGAAAAAGTAATAACAGCCAACAAAATAGGAGCAGGTAAAAATGATGTGCAGCAAAAAAAGAAAAAAATCAACCCAGAAAAAAATAGACAGGAGTCCACAATGTATTACTCCTGGGACCTAATGCCCAGGCGGTGGAGTTCATAAGTAATAACAGAAAAGGGTGCAACCTAACATCCATCTATTTTCACTGAGAAACCTAATACATTACACAACCCTAATAACAGGCAAAAATAAATCAACCTGACACTGCTGCCTGAAGGACACCCTTCCAAAGGCTGTCTCAGTGAAGAAAGAACATTAAAATTGTAGAATCAAATATATGCAGACACCACCAAATAGCTGACTATCATAAATTAGTCCAATGATAACAAATTCTAAAAAAACTCAAGTGGCATCTGGTCTGAAAAAAATTAGCAGAACCTGCCTTCAAGAAAACTATATAAATCAAAATCTTCAACCAACAAGCCAAAAAGCAGAAATTCTCTGAACTTTCTAGAACCAGCAAAAGGAACAAACTAAACTAAACAAGAAGCTCTAACAGAATCCAAAACCTAGAGAGTCCTCTCTTGAATAATAGAGGAACAACTATGTCCCATCTTAAATGGTCAGAAGAGTTTCTACTCTGTGTTCCCCATCTTACTTTTCTTTATGATACGCTAATGTTTTCTAACAGATAAAATAGCTAAATGAAACAAAACTTACAGAAATAAGTTTCATTTCCACCTAATGCATAGGCCTAAAAGGAACCTGCAAAATCCTCAAGAACAAATAAAGGCACCAAAGAGGATAAATTGAATAATAACAGGGATCATTCTAGACCAGGCTAGGACTAAACCATGAATGTCAGAAAGATAATCTTCTTATGGCACATAATTAAAAAGCAAAAACAGGGGTAGTAGGGGAGGGATCACAAATAGATAATACACTTATATGGAAGGCGTAGTGTTAATAGTATACTTGCGCACTTCTATGTCCAAATTAACGAGATCGCCTCAAGTAGTTAATTTGTTACTATCAGCAAAAGTGGATGTTCTTCCCAGTGAGGCTCAAGATATATATACGGGGAGGGGATCCCAAAATTATATGTGCAAAGTTGTGCAGTAAAGGATAAGTGCTGTCAGATGCAGTATGCCAGTATCAGTTAGATAGATTGTCAGAAATGCCAGGATTTCAAAGTCTATCAAATGTCGCGTCGTGCGGTATAGCGTATGTGTTAGCGTTTCAAAAAACGGAAAGGGCAACAACTCACCAAATTGTACATTTCTCTAATTCAACATCTGTTTTTCATAAAAGGTGAGGATAAGAGCGGGGAAGATGAGTCAAGACATATCTGAAGGATATATAGAGTGGACAAGTTGCAATAATACAAATAAAAGGATTATCCTTCAATAATATGATTCCCACAGATAGAATATATAACACAACATGTATGAGTATGTTAGCATTATTTGTGCATAATCATACCTTCATTGTTAACTTTGAATCAATTGCAACCTTGAAAGCTTAGAATTACTCCATCTTGTTGGTAACACACTCATATTATGTAAAACTAAATGCATAATCACAATGCTTGACCAACAACCTATAAAATTAGAGAAATGGTTACTTCCTCAATAGATGATTACTCATCATGATGCAATCTATTTTTGCCTCCACCTTATCCTTAGAGATACAAAAGATATACATATAAAGTATGTGACGACATGTGTTCATTAGAATAAGAAAGGGATATTGGTGCAAAGAATGCCTTGCATTGCCTTATGTGACATATTTCCAAATAGATATATAAGGTATAGTAATATCATAATAATGAGGCATAATGCCCAAGACAATCCTAACTAGTTCTTTTTCCAGAAGTTGATTATGTCACCTTCTATGTTAAAACCCTCAGGTCTGCGTGTTCTTAACTGAAAGATCCAATATGCTTCTTGATAGAGCAACTTAGTGGTAATGTCACCCCCTCTTTCTGGAGTTCTAACTTGTTCTATTATCTGCCACTGGAAACTCTTTACATTTTTGCCATGTACTTGAATAAAATGTCTCGCTAAATCAGAACATTCAATATTGTTGTCTATATTATTTAAATGTTCACGGATACATGTCCGTGCCTCCCTAGTGGAGCAACCCACATACTGTTTCCTACATGAAATGCAGCTCACCAGGTAAATAACATTTTGAGTATGACAGTTAGTACAATTATTTAAAAGGTAAACTTTCTGTGTAACCATAGATTGAAAGTTTTTAGTTATCCTAGTGCAGCCGCAGGCAATACACTTATTAAAGTGGCACTTATAGTGTCCCTTTACCTGTAACCAGCAACTAGTGCTTGGTGGCTTTCTAAGCATGCTTGGGGACAGTATATTACCAATTGTGCAACCTTTCCTGGCCACAAACTTACAACCAGATCGCACAAGGTCTTTCAAACTATCTTCTGCAGTTAGAATTGGTAAGTGTTTGTCTATGATACCACAGATTTGCCTATATTGGGGACTATAAGTGGTTACAAATATAGGTTTTTGTTCATTAAGGCCATAGTCTTTCTGTGCTTGTTCCTTAGTCAATAAAAACTCCTCCCTATCCATACGCCTGACTTCCAAAAGCGCTCTAATAAGAAACTCAATATCTGAACAAATAGTTCAAAGTATTTCTGATTCTATCCCCATGCCATCAAGCCAAGCCAAGCAAATTAGAATCCAGATAGAAAGAAAGGACCCAAAAATAGAATGTCTGGATACAAAAGAAGCAGCCATGAAGAGAAACTAGTTGAAAGAACCAGATTTACATATCAAATGCTGCAGGAAGAAGCTGGATCAAAATAAATCACCAATGCTCTTACTGACAAAACTTTGCAATCACCCTGGAATAAGAGGAAAGGAAAAAAATCAAAAACAAAGTCTAGCCAGAATGACCACTGAACTACCAGAGCATCCATAAAGAGTTCTAAGATCTCTGGATCTTACACAGTACCTGTGAAAATTGAGATTCAGTCAGGAAGCCAACCACTTTTCCAAACTGAAGAATTAAAAAAGAAAAACATGCTTTCCAGTTATACAGTCCTGGAACATGAACAGCAGAAATCAGACAGCAATAAACTTCTGTCCAGGCAAGATGCATATACTATCCTCATAAATATGGAACTGTAGGTTCCTCCTGATGGTTGACATAAGCTACAGATGTAAAAGTCTAATCTGAAACAGAGAAAAAAATCTCTTTGAATAAAAGCCAACCATGAAGGGTCCTGAATATTGCAGAATTTTAAATCAACAGGTAGCCTTGCCTCCTGAGGAAACCAAACTCTTTATATGCCTACTGAGATGCCGAGATGAAAAAACTTGCATCTGCAGAGATTTCAGACAATAGAAGCCCCCTGCATAAAGAGCTAATAGTTCATCTACCAAGACAGAATAAGATACAAAGCTAAAGAATATTTGAAGCGAGCAAAAGAAATAGCAAACAAGGACAAAAACATGAGACTTGACACCTCCTTGCAAATAGCAACGGAAGGAAAACACAGACTGAAGGTTCTAACAGGCAAACCCCAGCTTTAACCTAAGACTCAAAGAATCTAAATCTATTAAAAAAAAACAAGAAAAGTACCCTTTATTTAAGGAACCAGTAAACTGTTTGGAAAAATGAATTTCCAACGATGATGTGGTTACACCACCAAAGTCTGAAGAAGATTAATACTGCTGAATGAAAAGATGGAACTTGAACAACAATATCATCCTGGCCAGGAAACACTGCAATACCCTTAAAACTGATTACAGACAAGATGGTGTAAAGAACCTTATAAAATATTCTGAAAGCTGTAGCCAGACAAAACAGAAGAACAACAAACTGAAAAATCTTGTCCAAAAAATCAAATCTCAGAAACCAATGATATTTTCAGAATTAATAAAGGTAAGCATCCTTAAAATCTATTGAGGACAAACAGACCTCACAGAAAAGTCTAAATAGGGAGGCCTTGATCTGAAACCTATTCAATTTCTTTGAGACTATAATAAGAGTTCAAGGAACCTGAACAGACTAAAACCAAGCTTCCAGAAAAAGGAGTAACCTACACCCTACCAAAGCCTCTCGATTGAGGGCTGCACCTATATGCAAACTTGGTTGGGGGGCTGTTCCAATTCAACTAGCCCTGTTGCCATTTCCTAGAGCTAATTAATTGGCATGGCATGTAGCTTTACAGCCTGGCAAGCAGAGGGTATAGTGTTCAAATCCAGTAAAAGGCACTGAAACATTTAGTAAATACCATTCTATTATTTCCATGCAGAAATACAATACAGAAATACAAGAAGAACTCTGATGCTAGGTGGAAAAAAGATTTGAGCCTTGTTCTGACGAAAAGGACAAAACACAAATCTGAGAAATATATACCTTTGGACTGCTAGTCCTGAGTAAGAAAGTATCTTTTACCTCAGACACCATAGAAATTATGTAAATTCAAACCAGTACCAAATAAAATCTATATAAAAAATTAAATTAAAATTAAACATTAACAATATCAAAGGGAAAGGGAAATATCAAATAAAATATATATAACTCTCCGAAGGCTATCTACATATATATATATAGTGATAACCTAAAATGTCTTATAAAGTGCCAAGTTAAAAAAAACATAGTACTTACCCAAAGGCACTCTGCTACTGGAGGAAAACAGTAGGACGCCAAGATTAGTGCTGAAACATAGCAGAGTAACTGTAATAGGAGTATATATTGACAAACGAACAGGCAGATGCAAACAACAAGTTCCTGCGACTCCCATGTCAAGGCTTGTGACTAAATCCCAACTAGTGAAATATAGGTCACTTTCGATACTCCAAATAAATCCCTCCGAGAAGCAACTTGTACTCTGAGGGGAAAGGGGCCTCAAACTTGATCTGAAAACCCCTCTCTGAAGAATCAAATGCACATCTTAATTCTTCGACCACCTCCAGCAGATGTAAAGACAAAACTGAGGTACTTATGAGATGGGAGGGGTTTTATAGAGTTATTGGGGTTAGGGAATCTTTGCCTCCTCCTAGTGGCAGGGAAGAGTAATTCCCAGGAGTAATGGATCATGGACTCACACCACCTGTATGAAATAAATAATTACAGCAAAACACATTAAGTAAAAAATTCTAGATATGATTTCAACTTTTAAAGGTATTTGAGTAGAAAGGGCTCCAAAGTGTATATACATGTGTGTAATACATATCTACACACACATACATATACACACACAAACACACAATAGTCCTTTCCAGACAAATAACTTGTCATATACCTTAAAAGATTTTATTGATATTTATGTGAATATATTTTTTATCAGGAAGTGTATTGTATATAGGAGTAACACTTTAATTTAATGTATTTGTGCTGCATATGGCATACATTTTTTTTTACACTTTATGCTAGGTTTGTAATATAGCTCTTATTTCTTAATTAATTCAAATGAACAGCCAGCAGGAGACCACATTTAATACACTGGAACACTTAAAAATAAACATTTTTTATAGGGGTATAAGCTATATAGAATGCAGTAATTTACGTTTCTTAAGACCAGACCAAACTAAAAAAAAAAAAGCCCATAAACATGAAGTAAGAGTAAAAAAATTAAAACATTTATACTCCTAATATATTTCCACTGTAAAAACCGTCTTCTTAAAACAGTTTTACAGCGTTACTTTGTAACAAGTGTCACATTTATTGTTCTATCCCAGCTGTATTATTTAGGTAGCTGATATCTAGAGACAACAGAACCCAAATCAAAACCTCAGTTATGAATTCTTAACGCTATACTCTTTGTAAAGATGAAACATTTCAGTTAAACAATACCAAATATGAAAATGAAAATCACTAACAGAAAGATGTTAAATATCTATAGCTATGTATGTTTATAGACACTAATTAGATCATGGAATTATGTGTGGATAACATTTAAATACATTAATAGCACTCCTTGCTCTGTTTTTTGGAATCCATATTTTTACACTTTAAGTATAAAATAAAACTGCTGATAATTAATATAATGGTTAACATTTCAACTCTAATTTATGCCCAGATAAGGGGGTCAGTTCCGTAATGCTTGTGTAGGAAAAGTTTTAACAGCCTATAAACAGTGTTTTTATTGAAGGCTTCATTAAAGGGATATCAAACCCAATTTTTTTTCTTTCATGATTCAGATAGAGCATGCAGTTTTAAGCAACTTTATAATTTACTCCTATTATCAAATTTTCTTCGTTCTTTTGCTATCTTTATTTGAAAAGGCAGGAATGAAAGCTTTGGAGCCGGCCTGGATAGGGCTTACTGATTGGTGCCTGCATTTAGCCATCCAATCAGCAAGCGTAACCCAGGCTCTCAGCCTAAAATGGACCGGCTCCAAAGCTTTTATTACTGCTTCTTCAAATAAAGATAGCAAGAGAACGAAGAAAAATTGATAATAGAAGTAAATTAGAAAGCTGCTTAAAATTGCATGCTCTATTGGGCTTTAGTATCCCTTTAATGTTGTCTTTTACTTCAGTGAGGCTTTTTGAGAAATATTTTAAATTTTCTACAGGTCTTCTTGCCTTTTATATTTTGTTTTAGTTTGGCATCTTTCCTATCCTAGCTTTCTTCTTGCATTCTCTATATTTTCTTTATGGTACCACTTCAGCCAATCACAAATCTTGAGACTACCACTATAAACTCAGAGTGGACCACTTGCTTTTTTTCCTTTCTATCAAAATGACTGTTCTAGGGCAAATCCCATTATCAAAAATGTGTCTAGTAAAAGTGAACTGTACAAGAAGCATATTATGTACATATGCCCCATCCACCCTCTGAGAGCCAACAGTGACATGTACTCATGTACTCATCAGCAAAAATGCAAACTGAATAACCAAAGACATACTAGATGCTGTGTTTGAGTGCGTACAAATGCTTCCAGTACAACAAAATCTATCACTGCTAATTAAAGGGCCATTATAGTTAAAAAAAAAAAAAAAAAGAGGATATGCTCCAATCAGAGCTGGTATTTTAAGACTATTGACCCTAGACTACTGTAGGTTTAATGCAGGGATTAAACACACAGTAGAAGTGCCACTCAGGAGTCAGGACTCACAAAGCACTGATGGTCAGCAGAAAAAGCTTCTGATCCAATCCAATGTATGCTTACCTGATAAATTATTTTCTTTCGGAATGATGATGGTCTAGAGTCCTCTATAACATATGAGACTATTCCCAGGCACTAGCAGGCGGTCAAGAACCCATACAAGAGCTTTAAAACCCTCCAACCTCCCTCTAGTTTTATGTATATCCGAGTAGAGAATAGGAAAGAAAGGTAGGAAAGGCAAAGCATGGTCTATATAGATGTCATTAAAACTGTTACCCATGAAGCAGGCGGGACCTGTCAACCATCATCATTCCGAAAGAAAATGTATCAAGTAAGCATAAATTTTGTTTTCTTTTGTAAAATGATGGTCCACAGTCCTCCATAACATATGGGATTAATACCCAAGCCGATGGTTGTTATGGACAGGGTGGGAAAATACTTTCACTGACAGTTCCTATATAGCTGACACCATGGCCTGAAGGACTTTCCTGCCAAAAGCTGCTTGCAAAGAAGCAAAGACATCAAAACCATACAATTTGGGAAAAGTATGTAAGGAGGATCATGTGACAGCTTTGCAAATCTACTCCAAAGAGGCATCATTCTTAAATGCCCATGATGTTCTCACTGCTCTGGTAGAGTGAGCTGTAATTCGTCTAGGAGGTGACTCACCCGCAACAAAGTAAGCCTTGTGAATCACTTGTTTAAGCCAAGATGCCAGTGATACCTAGTTGCTTTCTGTCCTTTACGATTCCCAGGGTAAAGTAAAAAAAATATATATATTGACTTTTTCTAAAAACTCTGCTTGGAGATAGAACTTCAAAGCTCTGACTATGTCCAGATTATGTAACAATATTTCCCTAGAGTTAGCATGATATAACAAGCTTTTGGGAACATTGACCATGGTTTTGGAAAAATAATAGAAGTTACGAGTATGAGTGATCACTAATAACAGAAGGAGCTTGCACCAGTATGTCGTCCAGATACGGTGCAATTTAGATCTCCTGAGCTCTGATCACTGCTAACAGGGCACCTAACACCTTTGTAAAAATGTGTGGAGCTGTAGCTAGACCAAATGGAAGAGCGACAAACTGGTAGTGTTTGTCCATACAAGCAAACCTCAGGAACAGATAGTGATCCCAGTAATGTTAGGGACATAAGGAGAAACAAATTGTGCCATGAGAGGAGCAGGTTAAGTCCCCTGGCTATGCTGTACCTATCTCAGAGTACCTACAAATAGGCTGTGTCTGCACTGTATAAAGGCACTAACCTTATGCAGCACCCTCCACTGACTTAGCAGGCATGTCATCTATGTCAATGCAGCTGCAGAAGTATCCACTAGAGAGCCCATCCAGTGCAGATATCGAGTACCACAGAGGAATGCAGTAGGAAATACCGGAGTCCCCCGGGGAGACTAGGAACAAGTTATGGATTAAGTCCCGTTAGGGAAATGCTGTGCACATAACAGAGTATTCCTGTGTCCCTGTATCATACAGGTGCTGTGAAGATCCTTCTCTGTCTTCTTTGTAAATGATACTCCCTAGGGAATCTGGGTCTCATTGTAATCCATAAGCAAGTAGCTGGAACAACCTCTATTCTCAGCCATCTCCTACGAGGCCACAAACAAAACTAGAGAGAGATGGGAGGTGGTAGGGTTTTAAAGTTCTTGTATGGGTTTTTGTATGGATTTTTTACCTCCTCCTAGTGGCAGGAAATATATCCCATATGTTATGGAGGACTGTAGAAATCATCATTTTCCAAAAGAAAAAACGAACAATGGCCTTTTAACAAAACACATGTGGCCTTCACTATACTTTTTATTTATTTAACATTCTTCATACTTATTTCAGTTCTGTTAAAAACTACTAGCCTTATATAAATAACATCTCTAAAATCTATTGGGTCGTTTGCATTCAAGTGAATCAGCCTACAATCTGGAGCTCAGTATTCCAGCAGAAAGTTTACTAGTTCTACCTTCAAAGTTCATGATTCAGACAGGGCTTGCAATTTTAAACAACTTTCTAACTTACTTCTATTATCGAAATTGCTTGTTCTCTTGATATTTAGGCTCAGAAACAGCAACACACAACTGGGAGCTATCTGCTGATTGGTGGCTGCACATATATGCCTTTTGCTATTAGCTCACCAGGTGTGTTCAGCTAGCTCACAGTAGTGCATTGCTGTTCCTTCAAAAAAATGATACCAAGAAAGATTGAAGCAAGTTTGATATCCGAAGCAAACAACTTTATTTTTGTATGCTCTAAATCATGAAAGAAAAATGTTTGGGTTTCATGTCCATTTTAAAGCACATATTCTCCATTAAATGGTATAAACCCTATCCATACTTGTCAAACCTTTATCAATATAGATACGACTGCATTGTCAGAAGTGTCATGTATAACCATGATATTATGCTGTGTGTCACTAGAGATGATTTTATTAACAACTGCATAGAATGTTCTTATCACAAAATTTAACATACGAATGAGAAAGCATTAAGGAAATATTGTTAGGAAAGAGAAGAAACCAAGGGGCAGAATTATCATTGTCTGGCGGATATGATACGATGTAGCGTATCATGTCCGCCAGACATCGCTGAATGCCGACAGCATACGATGTCTGCATTTAATATTGCACAAGCAGTTCTAGTGAACTGCTTGTGCAATGACGCCCCCTGCAGATTCACTGCCAATTGACCGCTAGCAGGGGGTGTCAATCAGTCCGATTGTATAGGATCAGGGGGATTGATGTCCGCAGCCTCAGAGGTGGCGGACCAGTTAAGGAGCAGCGGTCTTAAGACCGCTGCTTCATAACTGCTGTTTCCGGCAAACCTGAAGGCTCGTGCGGAAACAGGGGCGTCAAGGGCCGTTCGGCCCTTGATAAATCGGCCCCCAATAGTTAAAGTTATTTTTTCCCTCACTTACAATTTAAACAGATGTTTTACACAGTTTAAACACGTTAAAATGTTTTAGTGTGTTTAAATAACATTTCTTACTCTTCTCAGTGCAAAGAACTTCATAAAATATTTTTCAAAGCCTGGTGTCACAGGACATCCACAGAGGGCCAATCAGCTATCTGCATTATGGGCCAACCCCACAGCACTGAACTAATCAGGGATGTTATAACATAAAAACACTTTAAAACCCAATATAAAACCTGGGTCTCTGACATGCACAACAGCGACTTCCTTATATTTATAAATTTGAATACTTATCAACTGACTATGCAAACTAGACTGTTTTAAGCGCCAAAAGTAAAAATTCTTGAGTATTAAAGACTTTTAAAAAACACTTATGTAATATTGGAAAACCTATTTATTTATGGTGGGCATCAGGGAATATTTTGTTATTGTAAATGTAGCTGATATTTTTAAGAACAGTAGGCTCAGAGACTTGATATTTTTTAATTTTTATTTTATTTCCAGCATTTAGCATTGTATATAGGTAATTGAAACTCATTACAAATGATGGTTTGTGATATATGATGGGATTTAAGGAAATGGCTCTTAAAGATTGAGATCACTGGACAAAAAAATAAATCACTAATTAAATAGAGTGCGGTAAAAAAAACAAGTACATTGATTGTTCAAAATTTCTTTATTTGTATGTGTTCCAGAATTTAAAAAAAAAAAAAACACTCACCTGATACAGGAATTGATTGTTGCATTGATTTTACATTTCAGTCTGGAAAGAGATAGCCTACTTGAAAACCCACAGCTCCAGGGGTTGGCTGTTTTCTTAAACTTATTTTTCTGTAGACCTTGCTTAATATTTATAGAAAATATTACACAAATGATATGCATTGAATGTATCACATCCTCGTGTGTAGCTGTTTAAACAGTGCAGAGAGAAGCATCGTAATCTGTATTGCCTCACCTGGCAGTGTAATTACCGTGGTGTTTAGCCATGATGGTATCTGTCATATACCCCAGCTAAAACTAATAACTGTGATTCCTTCAGTCTATCAGAAGCACTTGTCTGTGTACAAACAGATGAAATGCCTTATTTTCTATTTTCTCACTGTATATGTTCATACACCCACAGCTTGACTAGATGCTAAATGATTTTCTTTTTATTAGAAGACCAGACAAACTCAAGGGAGGCCTACTGAGACTAGCATATTTATAACTGACAATGACACACCATAAAATTTAATAGAGAGGACAGAGATCAACCGATAATGAATACCTCAAAGGATAGAAATTCAGGATATGAAAAACGAATCAGAAAACTAACAGATAACATTATTTCATCTCCCATTGAAACATTTTTAGAATCATATAACTTCACTTGTAAATTTACTGAATTCATTGCCCATCTTGTAATTAAGGATCTATTGATGGCAACAACATAATTCATAACTAACCAGACAGAAACATATAAACGAATAGCCAAAATTAATTCTCAGTTTAACTAGATTGTGACCATCAATAATGGTAAAAATTATAAATTTATTGGGAATAAAACATTTCTATTTGAAATAGGGCAATCCTTTATTTGCAGTGATCAACAGACGTATGTTAAAGGGATAGTAAACAGCTTATAATAACAAGACATTTTATATCAGCCAAGTCTTCACGTTTTAAAAACAAATATCCTTTTTACTGAAATTAATTTTCAGTTGCCAAACACCAGCCACCATCTGCCTTATTTGAAGGAGCCAGTCTGGGCTTTAGTCTACAGACAACAAAGCTAACGATTGTCAAAGTTAATAAAAATGCATTGTTGTGTCGTTAACTGATTATGTTAAATAGGGACAGATATGTAGCAGAGTTAGCTTTAAGAAGTCAGCAGGATGAATTTCAAGTTATAAATATTAGACATTGTTCAATTTTCAAAACTAAAATTATATGAAAAGGGGACAAAATAAATAGTTAAACTATGTTGCAAAGTTATTTTATTACTCATAACTAAATTGCTTTTCTATATAAAAATCTGTGTTTAGTGTGCCTTTAAGGCTTGCAGATTACAATATGATTCACAACAAATTTGGGAGTTAAATTTATTTAAAAACAGTATAGACTGTGGATAAACTGTGATAAAATACCTACAAGGAAAAACAATGTTTCAGGTCCCTCAGTTAGCCATAAAGCACTGTTTTTCACACCTTTTTTTCAGGCCTCCCTAACAGGCCACATTTTGAGGATATCTGAACTGGAGCACAGGTGAAACAATCAGCTTATTAGTAACCATGGTTATTTTACCTGCTCTCACACAAGATAATCCTTAAAATCTGGCCTATTAGGGAGACCTGAGGAAAGTTTTGAAAACCAGTGCCCTAGAGCAGTGTTTCTCAACCGCGGTCCTCAAGTACAGGGGTTAATCTCTGATCTATGTCAATTAAGTCAAAATTCATGGTGTGCACAGCCATAATTTAACTCTATTTGATAAAAAAGAATAAGTTACTTACAGAGCATCAAGCAGCAGCAGACACATACACAGTGTTCAAAGTCCAGCTTAAGAATGCACTGTGGTCCAAGGGTTTCAAATTCCAACAGGACGATGCCCCCAAAGTGTCGTATACCTCTCTTGTCTAAAGGCTGTCACTAAATGAGTGTTTAGCAACAGATGTATATGTATGATTCTCGCAAAAGAAGATAAAAATGAGATGCTTGTAAGAATTATTCTTATATGACTTTATATGCCTTGGCTAGACAAAACCCTAACTATAGACAAATATTTAATCTGGGTTATCTAACAGATTAAATTAATACTCATATTTATCAAATATTAGTTGACATAAACTATTTATTAATCACAGAAAGATTGATACATATCTCGAGATCTGAAGGCTGAAGATAACAATAGCCTCATACAAATGCAAAGCTTATATACACATTTTAAGCCAATGAAATCAAAGCATACCATAAATGAAAAGGCTATCTTTGTATATTTAAACTTCCTTAAAAAGACTTTATAATTTTGGCTGACATATAGAAAATACTATTTTAACTTGTTCATGCGCAGTGTATTAGAGTGTTAATAATACTTTGTTTAGCTAGCAGTATAGGTGTTTTGATTGACAACAGCAACTGAATGTAAATGTCACAGTTTTAAATACATTGTCTTTAAAACACTATTTAACCCATTACTAACTTAACTGACTAATCCTATCTAAGTTAATTTAATTTATAACTCTTCCATGTTCAATATCTTAACCCTTTAAGGACACAGCTTTCAGTTTGCTCAATTGTTTTATGACGGAAAAATGCCGTCATATGTCCTTAAGAGGTTAATTTATATCTAAATGTTTTATCTATGAATAACATATTTAATGTGTAATTCTTCTTTGAAATTGTATATTTTTCTAATCATGATTTTATAACTCCACATTCTCAACAGGCCAGATTTTCATGATAGCTGAATTAGAGTAGAGGTGAAATAATCAGCTGATCAGTAACCATGGTTACTAACCTGCGCTCACCCTTCAGCTGATTATTTCACCGGTGCTCTAGTTCAGTTATAATGAAAATCTGACCTGTTAGGGGCACTTGATGTTATTCTAGGCTTCTGTGTGAGTATATATATATATAAATAATAGAACTGAAATCTGAGCAAGTCACATACCATTGAGATAGCACGCAATTTCAGAGTGGGCGGGGTTCTGGACAAAAAGAAGGCAGAGATTTAGGGGGTTGTATACTTACCCCACACACCAAAATCCCTTGCAACAGGCCAGCACTTATGGGTTTCTGTAGATTGGTGACATCACCACTTCCATGTGCGGTGACATTACTAGTATCTTATGATTCTTCCATCACTGCCAACCTTCTCAGCCAACTTGTAACCGACCTTAAGTGTAAAGGGGGTTGCAATCAGCACCAAAAGATACCCCCAAACCAAGCATGAGCAAGTGTTTTCATCCTACCTTAAAGGGTGCTTGTGTAAAAATATTTCCTTATGCTTTATATAGTTTGCCAACAAACACCATTTAGCAACTTATATTAGCAAAACACAATTGCCTTAATCAGCTATGTCAGCATTTTAAACACCTAGGTTACAAAGTTTGCTTTTTGGCCTGTTTTCACAAATGCAATAGATATTTAATGTCCTTTTAACTTAGTTTTATTTGGAAACCAAACTGCATGACAAAAGTAACTATTTTTTTTCCTATTTAGCCCACCACCCCCACAATAGCCTCCAATAACTAACTGTTTATAATATTGAATATTTGTTTTTTATATTTAATTCTTCAAATCAGTAATGGACAATATGGTATCTAATTGTTTCCTACATCAACGAGTACAGCTAAGACGTTAAATAAACTACAAGTTGCATGCAAGGACGAGGCTGGCGTATACAGTGAATTGTATTAACACTGACATTTAAGGTTTACTCTCCCTTCAAATATTTGTCATGGTGTTTGATTTAGAATGTAAACGCATTTTAAAAAAAATTGCATGCTCTTTCTGAATAATGAAAATTTAAACATTCTAATGTATTGCTATTAGATTTGCATTGTTCACATACTATTAAACTTAAAGGGACAGTCAAGTCCAAAATAAACTTTCATGATGCAAATAGGGCATATAATTTTAAACAACTTTCCAATGTACTTTTATCACCAATTTTGTTTTGTTCTCTTTTTATTCTTAGTTGAAAGCTAAATCTAGGTAGTGCTCATATGCTAATTTCTTAGACCTTAAAGACTACCTCTTATCTGAATGCATTTTGACAGTTTTTCACCACTAGAGGGTGTTAGTTCATGTGTGTCATATAGATAACATTGTTGTGAAGTTACCTAGGAGTAAGCACTGATTGGCTAAAATGCAAGTCTGTCAAAAGAACTGAAGTAAGGGGACAGTTTGCAGAGGCTTAGATACAAGGTAAATACAGAGGTAAAATGTGCATTATTATAACTGTGTTGGTTATACAAAACTGGGGAATGGGTAATAAAGGGATTATCTATCATTTTAAACAACAAACATTTTGGTGTTGACTGTCCTTTTAAGAGTAGCAATGCACTACTGGGAGCCAATGACAAGAAGCATATATGTGCAGCCACCCGTCATCTCCCAGTAGTGCACTGTTGCTTCCGAGCCTACCTAGGTATGCTTTTTCAACAAAAGCTATTGTTGGTGATATTCACCCTGGACTGAAATAACTTCAGACCATGACAGGTTAGAGTTCATTTACTGACCACACACACAATGCAGTATGTAGAGAAAAAAATACAATGTTTTCTCTGGGGGGTGGAGGGTCCCCTCCCCAAACCAGATATGTATACTAGGGATGGGCGAATGTTTCGCAACATTCGAAAAACGGCACGAATTTTAACACATTCATTCGTTCGAATCGAATTTCGAATGTTTACATAACATTCTAACATTTGATTTTCGAATGTTCGGTTTCGAATTTTATGATTACATTCGAAAATATTCTTTTCGAAAAATTCAAATTTAGATTGTAATAGTATTTCTAATGCTTTTTCTTTAAATGTAATATTCGAATTATGCAATATTCGAATTCGAAAAATTTGAATTTAATTGTAATAGTACTTCTAATGCTTTTTCTTTAAATGTAATATTCGAATTATGCAATATTCAAATTCGAAAAATTTGAATTTAATTGTAATAGTACTTCTAATGCTTTTTCTTTAAATGTAATATTCGAATTATGCAATATTCAAATTCGAAAAATTTGAATTTAGATTGTAATAGTATTTCTAATGCTTTTTCTTTAAATGTAATATTCGAATTATGCAATACGTGTATTTGAATTCGAAAAATTCGAATTTAGATTGTAATAGTATTTCTAATGCTTTTTCTTTAAATGTAATATTCGAATTATGCAATATTCGAATTCGAAAAGTTCGAATTCGAAAAATTCAAATTTATATGTTTGTAATAGTATTTCTAATGCTTTCTTTAAATGTAATATTCAAATTGTGCAATATTCTATATGGAAACATTTGAAATGATATATTTGTATCTATTATGTATCAATTTACTAGATTCCCGCCCTACCACATAAACTATTGAACTTCTGAATAGTATTTGTTAAATAGAATGTTAAATTCGAAATTTCGAATGTGGACATTCGATATAATTATAAACATTCGAATTCAAAAGTGACATTCGAAAACAGAATTTATGCTTACCTGATAAATTACTTTCTCCAACGGTGTGTCCGGTCCACGGCGTCATCCTTACTTGTGGGATATTCTCTTCCCCAACAGGAAATGGCAAAGAGTCCCAGCAAAGCTGGTCACATGATCCCTCCTAGGCTCCGCCCACCCCAGTCATTCGACCGACGGACAGGAGGAAATATATATAGGAGAAACCATATGATACCGTGGTGACTGTAGTTAGAGAAAATAATTCATCAGACCTGATTAAAAAACCAGGGCGGGCCGTGGACCGGACACACCGTTGGAGAAAGTAATTTATCAGGTAAGCATAAATTCTGTTTTCTCCAACATTGGTGTGTCCGGTCCACGGCGTCATCCTTACTTGTGGGAACCAATACCAAAGCTTTAGGACACGGATGAAGGGAGGGAGCAAATCAGGTCACCTAAACGGAAGGCACCACAGCTTGTAAAACCTTTCTCCCAAAAATAGCCTCAGAAGAAGCAAAAGTATCAAATTTGTAAAATTTGGCAAAAGTGTGCAGTGAAGACCAAGTCGCTGCCTTACATATCTGATCAACAGAAGCCTCGTTCTTGAAGGCCCATGTGGAAGCCACAGCCCTAGTGGAGTGAGCTGTGATTCTTTCAGGAGGCTGCCGTCCGGCAGTCTCATAAGCCAATCGGATAATGCTTTTAAGCCAAAAGGAAAGAGAGGTAGAAGTCGCTTTTTGACCTCTCCTTTTACCAGAATAAACAACAAACAAGGAAGATGTTTGTCTGAAATCTTTAATAGCCTCTAAATAGAACTTTAGAGCACGGACAACGTCCAAATTGTGTAACAAACGTTCCTTCTTTGAAACTGGATTCGGACACAAAGAAGGTACAACTATCTCCTGGTTAATATTTTTGTTAGAAACAACTTTAGGAAGAAAACCAGGCTTAGTACGCAAAACCACCTTATCTGCATGGAACACCAGATAAGGAGGAGAACACTGCAGAGCAGATAACTCTGAAACTCTTCTAGCAGAAGAAATTGCAAAGCAGAGATCTATCCCTTTAGAGAACTTGCAGATAATCCTTTCTCCAAACCTTCTTGAAGAAAGGAGAGAATCTTAGGAATTTTTATCTTATTCCATGGGAATCCTTTGGATTCACACCAACAGATATATTTTTTCCATATTTTATGGTAAATTTTTCTAGTTACAGGTTTTCTGGCCTGAACCAGAGTATCTATCACCAAATCTGAAAACCCACGCTTTGATAGAATCAAGCGTTCAATCTCCAAGCCGTCAGTTGGAGGGAGACCAGATTTGGGTGTTCGAATGGACCTTGAACAAGAAGGTCCTGTCTCAAAGGTAGCTTCCATGGTGGAGCCGATGACATATTCACCAGTTCTGCATACCAAGTCCTGTGTGGCCACGCAGGAGCTATCAAGATCACCGAGGCCCTCTCCTGATTGATCCTGGCTACCAGCCTGGGAATGAGAGGAAACGGTGGGAATACGTAAGCTAGGTTGAAAGTCCAAGGAGCTACTAGTGCATCTACTAGAGTCGCCTTGGGATCCCTGGATCTGGACCCGTAGCAAGGAACCTTGAAGTTCTGACAAGACGCCATCAGATCCATGTCTGGAATGCCCCATAATTGAGTTATTTGGGCAAAGATTTCCGGATGGAGTTCCCACTCCCCCGGATGAAATGTCTGACGACTCAGAAAATCCGCTTCCCAATTTTCCACTCCTGGGATGTGGATCACAGACAAGTGGCAGGAGTGATCCTCCGCCCATTGAATTATTTTGGTCACTTCTTTCATCGCCAGGGAACTCTTTGTTCCCCCTTGATGATTGATATAAGCAACAGTCGTCATGTTGTCTGATTGGAACCTTATGAATTTGGCCTTTGCTAGTTGAGGCCAAGCTCTGAGAGCATTGAATATCGCTCTCAGTTCCAGAATGTTTATCGGGAGAAGAGACTCTTCCCGAGACCATAGACCCTGAGCTTTCAGGGATTCCCAGACCGCACCCAAGCCCACTAGACTGGTGTCGGTCGTGACAATGACCCACTCTGGCCTGCGGAAGCTCATTCCCTGGGACAGATGGTCCAGGGTCAGCCACCAACGGAGTGAATCTCTGGTCTTTTGATCTACTTGAATCATTGGAGACAAGTCTGTATAATCCCCATTCCACTGTTTGAGCATGCACAGTTGTAATGGTCTTAGATGAATTCGTGCAAAAGGAACTATGTCCATTGTTGCAACCATCAATCCTATTACTTCCATGCACTGCGCTATGGAAGGACGAGGAACAGAATGAAGCACTTGACAAGAGCTTAGAAGTTTTGATTTTCTGACCTCTGTCAGAAAAATCCTCATTTCTAAGGAATCTATTATTGTTCCCAAGAAGGGAACTCTTGTTGACGGGGACAGAGAACTCTTTTCTTTGTTCACCTTCCATCCGTGAGATGTGAGAAAGGCTAGAACGATGTCCGTATGAGCCTTTGCCTTTGACAGGGACGACGCTTGTATTAGAATGTCGTCCAAGTAAGGTACTACTGCAATGCCCCTTGGTCTTAGAACCGCTAGAAGGGACCCTAGCACCTTTGTGAAAATCCTTGGAGCAGTGGCTAATCCGAATGGAAGAGCCACAGACTGGTAATGTTTGTCCAGAAAAGCGAACCTTAGGAACTGATGATGTTCCTTGTGGATAGGTATATGTAGGTACGCATCCTTTAGATCCACGGTAGTCATAAATTGACATTCCTGGATGGTGGGTAGAATCGTTCGAATAGTTTCCATTTTGAACGATGGTACCCTGAGAAATTTGTTTAGGATCTTCAAATCCAAAATTGGTCTGAACGTTCCCTCTTTTTTGGGAACTACGAACAGATTGGAATAAAATCCCATTCCTTGTTCCTTTATTGGAACTGGGTGTATCACTCCCATCTTTAACAGGTCTTCTACACAATGTAAGAATGCCTGTCTCTTTATTTGGTTTGAGGATAAGTGAGACTTGTGGAACCTTCCCCTTGGGGGTAGTTCCTTGAATTCCAGGAGATAACCTTGAGAAACTATTTCTAGCGCCCAAGGATCCTGAACATCTCTTGCCCAAGCCTGAGCAAAGAGAGAGAGTCTGCCCCCCACCAGATCCGGTCCCGGATCGGGGGCTACTCCTTCATGCTGTCTTGTTAGCAGTGGCAGGCTTCTTGGCCTGCTTACCCTTGTTCCAGCCTTGCATTGGTTTCCAAGCTGGTTTTGGTTGTGAGGCATTACCCTCTTGCTTAGAGGATGCAGAATTAGAGGCTGGTCCATTTCTGTGAAAGGGACGAAAATTAGGCTTATTTTTAGCCTTAAAAGACCTATCCTGTGGAAGGGAGTGGCCCTTTCCCCCAGTGATGTCTGAAATAATCTCTTTCAAATCAGGTCCAAATAAAGTTTTACCTTTGAAAGGAATGTTAAGTAATTTTGTCTTGGATGACACATCCGCTGACCAAGACTTTAGCCAAAGCGCTCTGCGTGCCACAATAGCAAACCCTGAATTTTTCGCCGCTAATTTTGCTAATTGCAAAGCGGCATCTAAAATAAAAGAGTTAGCCAATTTAAGTGCGTGAACTCTGTCCATAACCTCCTCATATGGAGTTTCTCTACTGAGCGACTTTTCTAGTTCCTCGAACCAGAACCACGCTGCCGTAGTGACAGGAACAATGCATGAAATTGGTTGTAGAAGGTAGCCTTGCTGTACAAAAATCTTTTTAAGCAAACCTTCCAATTTTTTATCCATAGGATCTTTAAAAGCACAACTATCTTCGATAGGAATAGTAGTGCGTTTGTTTAGAATAGAAACTGCCCCCTCGACCTTGGGGACTGTCTGCCATAAGTCCTTTCTGGGGTCGACCATAGGAAATAATTTCTTAAATATAGGGGGAGGAACAAAAGGTATGCCGGGCTTTTCCCACTCTTTATTTACTATGTCCGCCACCCGCTTGGGTATAGGAAAAGCGTCGGTGGGCACCGGAACCTCTAGGAACCTGTCCATCTTGCATAATTTCTCTGGAATGACCAAATTGTCACAATCATCCAGAGTAGATAATACCTCCTTAAGCAGTGCGCGGAGATGTTCTAATTTAAATTTAAATGTCACAACATCAGGTTCAGCTTGATGAGAAATTTTTCCTGAATCTGAAATTTCTCCCTCAGACAAAACCTCCCTCATGGCCCCTTCAGATTGGTGTGAGGGTATGACAGAACAATTATCACCAGCGTCCTCTTGCTCTTCAGTGTTTAAAACAGAGCAATCGCGCTTTCTCTGATAAGTAGGCATTTTGGATAAAAGATTTGCTATGGAGTTATCCATTACAGCCGTTAATTGTTGCATGGTAATAAGTATTGGCGCACTAGATGTACTAGGGGCCTCCTGCATGGGCAAAACTGGTGTAGACACAGTAGGAGATGATGTAGTATCATGTTTACTCCCCTCATTTGAGGAATCATCTTGGGCAATATCATTATTTGTGGCAGTACTGTCCTTACTTTGTTTGGACGCTATGGCACAATTATCACATAAATTTAAATGGGGAGACACATTGGCTTTCATACATATAGAACCTAGCTTATCTGAAGGTACAGACATGTTAAACAGGCTTAAACTTGTCAACAATGCACAAAAAACGTTTTAAAATAAAACCGTTACTGTCACTTTAAATTTCAAACAGAAAACACTTTATTACTGAATATGTGAAAAAGTATGAAGGAATTGTTCAAAAAGTACCAAATTTTCACCACAGTGTCTTAAAGCCTTAAAAGTATTGCACACCAAATTTCAGAGCTTTAACCCTTAAAATAACGGAACCGGAGCCGTTTTTCAATTTAACCCCCTATATAGTCCCAGATACAGTCTTTGCTAAGACCCAACCAAGCCCTGAGGGGAATACGATACCAAATGACGCCTTCTAAAAGCTTTTTCAGAGATTCTTAGATCCTCACACATGCATCTGCATGCCCTGCTCTCAAAAAACAACTGCGCATTAATGGCGCGAAAATGAGGCTCAGTCTATGACTAGAAAGGCCCCCTGACTGAAAAAGGTGTCCAATACAGTGCCTGCCGTTTTATAAACGTTCCCCAAGATTATAAATGTCAATAGTTAGCCTAAATTTGAATAATATGCACAAATAAAGCAATCGATTTAGCCCATAAAAATGTCTACCAGTTTTTTAGCCCATAATAAGCCCTTTATTCTGTTTGTTTTTGACTAAGAAAATGGCTTACCGGTCCCCATGAGGGGAAATGACAGCCTTCCAGCATTACACAGTCTTGTTAGAAATATGGCTAGTCATACCTTAAGCAGAAAAGTCTGCTAACTGTTTCCCCCAACTGAAGTTACTTCATCTCAACAGTCCTATGTGGAAACAGCAATCGATTTTAGTTACTGTCTGCTAAAATCATCTTCCTCTTACAAACAGAAATCTTCATCCTTTTCTGTTTCAGAGTAAATAGTACATACCAGCACTATTTTAAAATAACAAACACTTGATAGAAGAATAAAAACTACATTTAAACACCAAAAAACTCTTAACCATCTCCGTGGAGATGTTGCCTGTGCAACGGCAAAGAGAATGACTGGGGTGGGCGGAGCCTAGGAGGGATCATGTGACCAGCTTTGCTAGGATATCCCACAAGTAAGGATGACGCCGTGGACCGGACACACCAATGTTGGAGAAAACTGTAAATAACATTGTATTTTCGAATTTTTAAGAATATTCGTTCTTATCGACATTTGGATTTAGAATTCGAATTTCGGTATTAACATTCGTTCTACATTCGAAATTCGAAAATTTACACATTCGCTCATCCCTAATGTATACACATCAGACTGGGCTTTCTTGATCTCTGTATCTAAGATAATACATTTATTAGGAAATTATGAACTGTAAGATTTTTTCCAAATATGGTTAAAACATAAGAAAAAAGTCAAAATTTGAATGCTCTATCAAAATCACAAAAACTTTAATCTTTGCTGTGTTGTCCTTTTTAATAAAGGTTATACTATCTATTTAAAAATGAAGAAACATCACAAACATTTAATTGCAATTAAACAAATTCTTAGCAAAATTTGTATTTTGCTGTTTCAGTCATGCAGTAAAATATTGTTTTAGAAAACCTTTACATAGTGAATATTAGCAATTAAAAGGATATTTAAACACCTCTGCTTTATGTAAAAACTGTGTCCTATACTACCTAAGAGATGTATTCTGGGTTTATAGAGTTTGCTTTTTTTGTGATTTCTTTAGGAAGCATGAGAGAAAGAACAATTACATAACTCCAATAAATCTACAAACAAATTTGGCACGCCTGGAATTTTGCTTTATATCTTAGCATAAGTAATTAAAGTGATGGTTAAAGTTGTGGAACAATATTCTTTAAAGGGACAGTTAACACCAGAATTTTTGTTGTTTAAAAAGAAAGATAATCCCTTTATTACCCATTCCCCTGTTTTGCATAACCAACAATGTTATAGAAATATACTTTTTACCTCTGTGATTACCTTGTATCTAAGCCTCTGCAAACTGCCCCCTTATTTTAGTTCTTTTGACAGACTTGCATTTTAGTCAATCAGTGCTAATTCCAGGGTAACTTCACGCGCATGAGCTCAATGTTATCTATACGAAACACATGAACTAATGCCCTCTAGTGGTCAAAATGCATTCAGATTAGATGCAGTCTTCAAGGTCTAAGAAATTAGCATATTAACCTCCTAAGTTTAGCTATCAACTAAGAACACCAAGAGAACAAGGCAAAATTGGTGATAAAAGTAAATTGGAAAGTTGTTTAAAATTACATTCCCTATTTAAATCATGAAAGTTTTTTTGGACTTGACTGTCCCTTTAAATATTTATACTGTTTATATGTGTGGTTGCTCTACAAGTTGGGCTAAGGAAGAGGCTGCATCAGCGATTAGGAGGACAAGTTATTTTAAATTAAGAAAAACGTAAGAAAAAAAAAAAGACTGCCAAATTAAGTATTATGTATATAATTCTTATAATACTTCAATTTCATATCTTTGCATTTATCATCACTTTATTAAAATTTTAACGCCAATAACTTTTTAAAAATAATGTGCAGCACTTAACAAACTCTCTATGATTTACATGACCACTCTCACTATTCGCGCCCACCCCCCATGTGTACAAAACAAAGGTTTTAAAAGCATTTCAAACTCTTTTTTTTTTTTTTTTTTTTTATTTTAATGACTTGCAAAACTACTTTAAAAAGCCTTGGTGAATCTGTTTACAGCAAATACCAATTTGGCTATATATTGTACTTTTATGTTTGTATAAAACATGTTTATTTCACCAGCAGTGAAATTTAATTATATTTACTTGAGACTATTCTCTGGCACATTGTTGCACATAAAAATTTATTTTGATGATTAGGTTTAGGTAAACAGTATAAACAATTTTCTTATTGCTATTAATTTCTATTGATTTTAATTCAGAATTTGACATTATGTCCATCTCATTTGTGAAGACATATTTGAATGAGTAATTTGCTTAATCTTAGATTATTTTCATCTAATTCATCAAACATTGCTATACACAGAAGTTGCCAATATACTGCCTTTTTTGTAGATCTGTACTGTTATTAAAGGGACACTGTACCCAAAAATTTTCTTTCGTGATTTAGATGGAGCATGAAATTTTAAGCAACTTTCTAATTTACTCCTATTATCAAATTTTCTTCATTCTCTTGGTATCTTTATTTGAAATGCAAGAATGTAAGTTTAGATGCCAGCCCATTTTTGGTGAACAACCTGGGTTGTCCTTACTGATTGGTGGATAAATTCATCCACCAATAAAAAAGTGCTCTCCAGAGTACTGAAACCAAAAAAAAGCTTAGATGCCTTCTTTTTCAAATAATGATAGCAAGAGAACAAAGAAAAATTGACAATAGGAGTAAATTAGAAAGTTGCTTAAAATTGCATGCTCTTTCTGAATTACAAAATAAAAAATGTGGGTTCAGTGTCCCTTTAATTTATGGGAGTAAAAAGATGATGGGTTTTGACAGAGGCAGAGAAGCAGAATTAGAAACACACTAATTGCAAACACTGAACCCACATTTTTTCTTTCATGATTCAGATAGAGCATGCCATTTTAAGCAACTTTCTAATTTACTCTAATAACAATTTTTCTACATTCTCTTGGTATCCATTTAAAAAAGCAGTTATGTAAGTTTACGAGCCGGACCATTTTTGGTTCAGCACCCTGGATAGCGCTTGCTGATTGGTGGCCAATCAGCAAGCGCTACCCAGGTGCTGAACTAAAGATGCGCAGGCTCGTAAGCTTATATTCCTGCTTTTTTAAATAAAGATACCAAGAGAACGAAAAAAATAGGAGTCAATTAGAAAGTTGCTTAAAATTGCATGCTCTATCTGAATCATGAAAGAAAAAAATTGGGTTCAGTATCCCTTTAACTGGTAGAAAAAAAATTACAGTAATACAAATTTAGATTCAATTAGTTACCCACCCAATAGTACCCTGATCATATGCACTGTACTAAAGGGGATCAGTGTCTTCATTTAAATCATTTTAGGAAATTCAGTAGTTTCCCCTTGTAAAGTAAAATCGCATCAGCTACATTGAGTATAACTTGAGTATAACTTGTCAAACTAAATCAAGCTTCCTTGGAACATTTACAATGAGCTATATAATCCTACCTCACAAAATTTCCTAGACTCCTTTTGGGACAGTCTTGCGGGACAGCTTGATGCCCCGTGTTTCCGGCGAGAACAGAAGTTATGAAGCAGCGGTCTAAAGACTGCTGCTCCATAACCTTTCCACCTACTATGAAGCGGCGGACAGAAATCAACCCGATTGAATACGATCGGGTTTATTGACACCCCCTGCTAGCGGTCAATTGGCCGCGAATCTGCAGGGGGCGGTATTGCACCAGAAGTTCACAAGAACTGCTGGTGCAAGGATAAATGCCGAGAGCGTATGCTGTCAGCATTTATCGATGTGCAGCGCTATATCGGATCATGTCCGCTCACACCATTATAAATAGACCTCAAGGTATGCATGTTTGGAGATGAGCTTTGTCAGAAACCCCTTCCTCAACAATATATCCCTTGTGGGTAAAGCTGTTTGTTAGAGACATGCCAGCCTTAAGTTGAAAGGCTCAAATAAGGGACCTGTGTTCCTTTTATACCTGTAGGACCAAGATATGAGCTCCATAATGTCACTTCTACCTCATAGCCAAAGTAATCCAAACTTGCCCCTTTTTAACCAACAGAATACGACAACCATTTCCAAAAAGTGCAAAGCATAGGCATTTTATTACACAAAGGAATCCCATTTCAATTCATTCAAAATGATTATGCATGATTCAGATAGGGCATGTCATTTTAAACAAGTTTCCAATTTACTTGTGAGAGGGCACTGATAGACTAAAATTACAGTCTGTCAAAAGAACTGAAATAAGGAGGCAGCATGCAAAGGCTTAGATACAAGGTAATCAAATAGGGAAAAAGTGTATTATAGGGACATTAAATAAATGCTAGATAGAATGATACATTCAAACAAAGATTAGTCTGAAAATAACTTGTAGATGTTTTTTTTAAAGTTTCATTAGCTGTTTAAATATTGACAAAATAAGTGTAAAGTTATAGTGTCTATAAAACAATTGGAGCTACCATGTTGTAACTTAGGTTACTTTCTCTGCTGTGGCCAATTAGGGACAGTTATAAATAGGTCACTAGAGTGTGCAGCCAATGGCTGTGTGGGATATAACAGTGTTCTGCACTTCCATTTCTAACAACAACTGAAAAGCTCACAATTTCAGAGTGGAATTACAGGAAAAGGGAACAAGATAAATAATAAAAGTATATTGCAGAGTTTTTTTTATTTATACAATTTATTATTTTATATTGCCATCTCAAAGTGTTTAATGTCCCTTTAATATACCAGCGTTGATCATGCAAAACTTGGGAATGGGTAAAAGGGATTATCTATTTAAACAATAATTCTGTAGTAGACTGTCCTTTTAAGCTATAGGATGATATATTGGTCTAGTTGGTCTGTTACACATATGTTTGGAGTTTATATATTGACTAGTATTAACTTAAAGGGCCACTGTAAGTAAATATTTTCTATGCCTGTTACTAACTACCCCAAATACGCTTTTTATCAATAGCATTTCATTAACATATCTCTACCGTATATCAGAAATCTTGTCTGCAAATTTAATTGTTTTCCAAACCCACTCCGTGGGTATCCTTTGCTCTGTACCAATCCGCTTACTATACCTAGGTTTCAAAATGGTGCTTTAAACACAAAGTTATTGGTTTAAGTATTTTGAACACGCAGTGCTGAAAATAGTGGGCAGGATAACGTGACATCATCGGCGAATAAAAGATATAACTTTTAGAACGTTATGAAACTTCGTTTTGGAGAAAATATAGGTCAGTAGGTTTTAATTAATGTTTATTAACTTTAATATGTTAGTTGTTTAGCTTAAAAATTATAACAGAAAGTAATCCTTTAACCCAGATGTTCTTAGCAACAGATAACAATATTCAAAATATTGTATCTTATTTCAAACCCCAGGTTGCATAGGAAGCACAGAAAGCAGTGGCTATAGGACTAACAAAACAAAAAGACCTAGTTAATGACACATTACATTTGTAGTTACTTTAGAAACTGTAAGAAATGTTATATATTACATTTCAGAAGCGTAATCTATTATACATCCCTGTTTGTGAATCGTTATTTTAGCAAGATCTATCAAATATTTTTTTTTATATGAAAATATTTTACTGACGTTAACCAGGCAAAAAAGTGGGAGGAGCACTCAACCAGGAAAGAACGGCTCAGTAAAGTGTTATTTGACTCAACACCTGGCAGCAGCCTCTTTTAGCCCAATTTAGCCTTTCAAAAAGGAGAAAGTCTCCCTAAAGGTGAAAAACAGACTCGCTACCCTGCTTAGAGTTATAGGGCTGCACCTTTCTGGCAAGGCCAAAATGATTTTCTGAGGTTGCCAAGTCTTTCGTTCAGAAGCATTGTCTGGTATTTCAGGACAGGACCAACCTGTTAGGTGGATCAGACCAATATACTTCAGGAAAGTCCCTTTTTGTTAAAATGCACAGAAGGGCTTAAAAGCTGCTCCCAAGTGGTATAATCACCATAGAACAAGTTACTCAACTGTTTGTTCCTTGTTAAGAGCTTCTTTCTATATGTTATATTATTTACTAGGCATAAGGAAATATTTGTTACTCAGCATTTGTCTATGCGAATGCTAAATATGGCCACAGGCAGCAGCTTCGGCAATCTTTGATCCTGTAAAAGAGAAACACAAATATCGGTGCAAATCCAGATATTTGTGTGTTGCACTTTAATACTAATAAATTAGTCACTGAAAAAAGCCAAATGTTGCTGCCAGTGGCCATAGTCGCCATTTGTTAAAGGGACATGAAACCCAAAAATTTTCTTTCATGATTCAGATAGAGAATACAATTTTAAACAACTTTCCAATTTACTTCTATTATTTTATTTGCTTTATTCTCTTGTTATCCTTTGCAGAAATGTTTATCTAGGCAAGCTCAGGGGCAGCAGAGAACCTACGTTCTAGCTGTTGATTGGTGGCTGCATATATATATTGATTGTGATTGGCTCACCCATGGGTTCAGTTAGAAACCATTAGTGCATTGCTGCTCCTTCAACACATGATACCAAGATAATGAAAAAAATAGATAATAGAAGTAAATTACAAAGTTGTGTAAAATTGTATTCTCTATCGTCTAGATTTAGAGCTTTGTCGGTAACGACTCGCGTAGCTAACGCTGGCTTTTTTTGCCCCGCACCTTTTAAATACCACTGGTATTTAGAGTTCACAGAAGGGCTGCGTTAGGCTCCAAAAAGGGAGCGTATAGCATATTTACCGCCACTGCAACTCTCAATACCAGCGGTGCTTACGGACACGGCCAGCTTCAAAAACATGCTCGTGCACGATTCCCCCATAGAAAACAACGGGGCAGATTGAGCTGAAAAAAAACCTAACACCTGCAAAAAAGCAGCGTTCAGCTCCTAACGCAGCCCCATTGTTTCCTATGGGGAAACACTTCCTATGTCTGCACCTAACACCCTAACATGTACCCCGAGTCTAAACACCCCTAACCTTACACTTATTAACCCCTAATCTGCCGCCCCCGCTATCGCTGACCCCTGCATATTATTTTTAACCCCTAATCTGCCGCTCCGTACACCGCCGCAACCTACGTTATACCTATGTACCCCTAATCTGCTGCCCCTAACACAGCCGATCCCTATATTATATTTATTAACCCTAATCTGCCCCCCCAACGTCGCCCTCAGCTACCTACAATAATTAACCCCTAATCTGCCGACCGGACCTCACCGCTACTCTAATAAATGTATTAACCCCTAAAGCTAACTCTAACCCTAACACTAACACCCCCATAGGTTGTAATTAACTGTACTATTATGGAATTTACTGATTGACAACTTAATACCTGCTGTGAAGATATTTTGTATCATTACATTTAATTTTGAATTATATGCATGTAATTGTTAATATGTTGTAAACCTGAACTCTCTGTAATAAAAATATATTTAAAAAAAAAAAAAACACCCCCCTAAATTAAATATAATTTAAATCTAACGAAATAAATTAACTCTTATTAAATAAATTATTCCTATTTAAAGCTAAATACTTACCTGTAAAATAAACCCTAATATAGCTACAACATAAATTATAATTATATTGTAGCTATTTTTAGGATTAACCAGGTACAATAGCTATTAAATAGTTAATAACTATTTAATAGCTACCTAGTTAAAATAATTACAAAATTACCTGTTAAATAAATCCTAACCTAAGTTACAATTAAACCTAACACTACACTATCAATAAATTAATTAAATACAATACCTACAGGGAGTGCAGAATTATTAGGCAAATGAGTATTTTGACCACATCATCCTCTTTATGCATGTTGTCTTACTCCAAGCTGTATAGGCTCGAAAGCCTACTACCAATTAAGCATATTAGGTGATGTGCATCTCTGTAATGAGAAGGGGTGTGGTCTAATGACATCAACACCCTATATCAGGTGTGCATAATTATTAGGCAACTTCCTTTCCTTTGGCAAAATTGGTCAAAAGAAGGACTTGACAGGCTCAGAAAAGTCAAAAATAGTGAGATATTTTGCAGAGGGAAATCTGATTGGCTGATTCAATCAGCTAATCAGATTTCCCCTGCCTTAATTCCGATTGGCTGATAGAATCCTATCAGCCAATCGGAATTCAAGGGACGCCATCTTGGATGATGTCATTTAAAGGAACCTTCATTCGGACTTAGGACGTCGGAAGAAGAGGATGGATCCGCGCCGGAGGTCTTCAAGATGGAGCCGCTCGTCATCGGATGAAGATAGAAGATGCCGCTTGGATCAAAATGGTTGCCGGTCTGGATCTCCTCTTCTGCCCGGATAGGATGAAGACTTTGGAGCCTCTTCTGGACTTCTTCTTGCCGCTTGATAGAAGACTTCAGCCGGGTGATGGATCTCCAGCCCCCGCTTGGGCTTGGATGAAGATTTCGGAGCCTGGACGGATCGGTGATAGATACCCGGTGTGGTGAAGATAAGGTAGGAAGATCTTCAGGGGCTTAGTGTTAGGTTTATTTAAGGGGGGTTTGGGTTAGATTAGGGGTATGTGGGTGGTGGGTTGTAATGTTGGGGGGGGGGGTATTGTGTTTATTTTTACAGGCAAAAGAGCTGAATTTTTGGGGGCATGCCCGCAAAAGGCCCTTTTAAGGGCTGGTAAGGTAAAAGAGCTTTTCTATTTTAATTTTAGAATAGGGTAGGGCATTTTTTTTTATTTTGGGGGGCTTTGTAATTTTATTAGGGGGCTTAGAGTAGTAGTAATTAGCTTAAAATTGTTGTAATATTTTTATTATGTTTGTAATAAAAAAATGTATTTTTTGTAACTTAGCTTTTTTTATTTTTTGTACTTTAGTTAGTTTATTTAATTGCATTTATTTGTAGGTATTTCATGTAATTAATTTATTGATAGTGTAGTGTTAGATTTAATTGTAGGTATTTTATTTAATTAATTTATTGATAGTGTAGTGTTAGGTTTAATTGTAACTTAGGTTAGGATTTATTTTACAGGTAATTTTGTAATTATTTTAACTAGGTAGCTATTACATAGTTATTAACTATTTAATAGCTATTGTACCTGGTTAAAATAAATACAAAGTTGCCTGTAAAATAAATATAAATCCTAAAATAGCTACAATATAATTATAATTTATATTGTAGCTATATTAGGGTTTATTTTACAGGTAAGTATTTAGCTTTAAATATGAATAATTTATTTAATAAGAGTTAATTTATTTTGTTAGATTTAAATTATATTTAACTTAGGGGGGTGTTAGTGTTAGGGTTAGACTTAGCTTTAGGGGTTAATACATTTATTATAGTAGCAGTGAGGTCCGGTCGGCAGATTAGGGGTTAATACTTGAAGTTAGGTGTCGGCGATGTTAGGGAGGCAGATTAGGGGTTAATACTATTTATTATAGGGTTATTGAGGCGGGAGTGAGGCGGATTAGGGGTTAATAACTTTATTATAGTAGCGGTGAGGTCCAGTCGGCAGATTAGGGGTTAATAATTGTAGGTAGGCGTCGGCGATGTTAGGGAGGGCAGATAAGGGGTTAATACTATTTATTATAGGGTTATTGAGGCGGGAGTGAGGCGGATTAGGGGTTAATAACTTTATTATAGTAGCGGTGAGGTCCGGTCGGCAGATTAGGGGTTAATAATTGTAGGTAGGTGGCGGCGACATTGGGGGCTGCAGATTAGGGGTTAATAAATATAATATAGGGGTTGGCGGGGTTAGGGGTACATAGGGATAACGTAGGTTGCGGCGGTGTGCGGTCGGCAGATTAGGGGTTAAAATTTTTTATTAGAGTGCCGGTGATGTGGGGGGGCCTCGGTTTAGGGGTACATAGGTAGTTTATGGGTGTTAGTGTACTTTAGAACACAGTAGTTAAGAGCTTTATGAACCGGCGTTAGCCCAGAAAGCTCTTAACTACTGACTTTTTTCTGCGGCTGGAGTTTTGTCGTTAGATTTCTAACGCTCACTTCAGCCAAGACTCTAAATACCGGCGTTAGAAAGATCCCATTGAAAAGATAGGATACGCAATTGGCGTAGGGGGATCTGCGGTATGGAAAAGTCGCGGCTGGAAAGTGAGCGTTAGACCCTTACCTACAAGACTCTAAATACCAGCGGTAGCCCAAAACCAGCGTTAGGAGCCTCTAACGCTGGTTTTGACGGCTAACGCCAAACTCTAAATCTAGCCGTATCTGAATCATGAAAGAAATGTTTTGGGTTTCATGTCCCTTTAGGTAAATAAATCCAGAAGAATAAATATTTGTCCATGACTAGTAGTTATAATAAAATGTAAAAAGTAGTTTTCTTAATAAAAACTCACCACTACTCCAGGAACCCCCCACACCCAATAAAAATACCTTGTAACTTGTCCTATTTCTTTATTAAACTCAAGATGTAAGCATTTTTTTAAAAATTGTAATCAAATAAATAATCTAAATCTTGCCACATATACACAAATTAAGTTACTTTTTTTTTCCTTTTAAAGAAGCCAGGAGTAACAGTCTTACTGTTGAATCGATTCTGTGTTTCCACAGAGGCTGAAAAAGCATTCAATTGTTTAGTCTAGGGTATTATATAATTAATTCAAATGCATGATGCTACCGTTTGAAAGGTGATTATAGACTAAATTGATTTTGTTAGGTTCAAATACAGTATAACAGGAGAGACTAAGGAACCATCAGTTCTAAACCAGACTTCCCTAACAGGTCAGATTCTCAGAATGATCTTGGGTAAGAGCAGGTTAATAACCATGTTTAATAATCACTTTCATATTTTACCTGTGCTCCAGTTCAGATATCCTGCAAATCTGTCATTTTAGGGTTTAGAACACTTGTTTTCATACCTGTCCTCAGGCCTCCCCAACGGTCCAGGTTTTCTGGATTACCTTGGATGAGAGCAGTTACAATAACCATGTTTACTAATCAGTAGGCTGACCATATTGCCGCTTTAAGAAGGGACACATGAAAAATACGTATGTCAGGGTTCTTATACAAAACATTTCTTTAAACAGCCCTGACATATGTATTTTTCATATGTGTCCCTTTTTAAAGCGGCAATATGGTCAGCCTACTAATCAGCTGATTGTTTCACCTGTGCTCCAGTTCAGATAACCTCAAAATGTGGCCTGCTAGGGAGGCCGAGGACAGGTTTGAAAACCAGTGGTTTAGAATGATTGTTCCTTCATCTTTTATGTTATACTGGATTTGAACCTAAAAATCATTTTAGTCTATACTCACATTTCAAACTCTAGCATCATGCATTTGAATTAATTCTGTAATACCCGCCGATAGAAGAATTTTATAACTTGGGCAAAGTTTCTAATCAATGAACTTTATTTTTTACTGATCTGCAAGGCATTTGTCCTTGTAACAAAACAAAAAAACACAACTTGTACCTTGCAATATTCAGGTTTTACTATTTCAACTAGTTATAACAAATTATAATACTATGTTTAAAAAAAAAAAAAAAACATTTGCAGGCTTGGAATAGGCCCATGTTATGGCAGGGTTGTATACAGGTTTTAAAAAAGTCTACTCTAATATTTAATCATGCAGATTGTCCCTATTAGACTCTCAAACCAGTTTTCTACAAGGTTAAAGGGACACTAAAGGAAACTTAATTACATTAATTTTGAAGCACCAGCTCCAATGTGCATGTGCAATAGTTGGCAGTGTATACATAAGCCTGATTCGCTGATTGATATCACATGACACTGTGGGTAGAGAAATGGAAGGAAATTTTGAAATGTGTTAAAAAAAACTGCACATTTGAAATTCAGTGTTTTACTGCATTGTGGAATTATGCATATGCCGATTATACATTTCTACTCTATTTAAGGGTTATTTAAAGTTCACCCTCAATTCCTATAGCTGGAGCTCACTTAAACCTGATATTAAATACAATTTGTCTATGTTTACTGCATCTGGTGATTTGGGGCAGTTCCCGACATAACTGCATATTATAAGGTACTTCCTAAAACGTTTAATGCAGAATTTGCTTAATGGTGCTTCACGTACAAAAATGACCTTTATTATTCCACAATACAATGTTCCAACACCACTCATCTACACACAAAAAATCAGTATTTTAGGTCAAACACACTCAAGCACTTTTCACATTAATCAGACGACATTAAACATTTTAGAATTGAAAAAGTTATATGTATTATTTTTATGAGCCAAAAAATGCTTAAAGGGATAAGAAAGTCAAAATTAAACTTGCATGATTCAGATAGAGCAGGTTATTTTAAGACACTTTTAAATTCACTTCTATTTTCAAATGTGCTTCGTTCTCTTTGTATCCCTTGTTAAAAAATGAATACGCACATATCATATACCAGTGGGAGCTGCTGCTAAATCGCATCTGCACACATTTGTCTCTTGTGATTGGCTAAATAGATATTTTCAACTTCCTGTCAGTAGTGCAATGCTGTCCCTTCAGCAATGGATAACAAGAGAATGAAGAAAATTTGATACTAGAATTACATTGGAAAGTTGTTTAAAATGTTATGTTCTATCTGAATCATAAAAGAAAATTTTGGGGTTTACTATCCCTTTAAACATCAATCAAATGTATCAAAACTTTGCACAGGCTAATTGTAAAATCTGGATTGGATGAGACTCTTAAGCGCTTGTGCTTAATTACCCAATAAGCACAAGTGCTTAAGAGTCTCATCCAATCCAGATTTTACCCCCACTTTGAAGTTTGTGAGATTAGAGATTACTTCTTCGAGACTCCCTAGCTTTTACCCCCACAGCGCATAGTTTATTAACCCAACACACCAATACAGGCTAATTGTATCACTGCAGACAGCCTATTCTAGAAGTATCATGAGCGTTTAATTCCAACATTGCAAAAAAATCTCTATAAATGGACATTAAACTGCTGGGCAATATGTTATTGCATTTCATCTTGTAAACCAGTTCTCCTTTTTTAGTAGCTTAAAGGGATACTAAACAAAGAAAAAAAAATATTTCATGATTCAGATAGAGCATGTAATTTTAAGCAACTTTCTAATTTACTCCTATTATCAATTTTCTTTGTTCTCTTGCTATCTTTATTTGAAAAAGCAGGAATCTAAGCAAAGGATCTGGCCCATTTTTGGTTCAGACCCTGGACATCGCTTGCTGATTGGTGGCTGCATTTAACCACTAATCAGCAAGCACACCCCAAGCGGAGCTTAAGTATCTGGCACCTTAAAAGGGACACTGAACCCATTTTTTTTCTTTTGTGATTCAGATAGAGCATGACATTTTAAGCAACTTTCTAATTTACTCCTATTATCAAATTTTCTTCATTCTCTTGATATCTTTATTTGAAATGCAAAAATGTAAGTTTAGATGCCGGCCCATTTTTGGTGAACAACCTGGGTTGTTCTTGCTAATTGGTGGATAAATTCATCCACAAATAAAAAAAGTGCTATCCAGAGTCTGAACCAAAAAAAAAGATTAGATGCCTTATTTTTCAAATAAAGATAGAAAGAGAACAAAGAAAAATTGATAATAGGAGTAAATTAGAAAGTTGCTTAACATTGCATGCTCTATCTGAATCACGAAAGAAAAAAATTGGGTTCAGTGTCCCTTTAAGCTATTATAACAGGAGAACTGATTTGAAAAGAGCTGTAGGAACAGGATGAAACAGTAAGAAGTTACTATTCTTTTGTAATTGTGCACAGCAGTTTATTGTCCCTTTAAGGGCATTTGTTGGGCTTTATAATGTTCAAAAATTACCTTTTATACAACTCAATTGCCACCAAATTTTCCACAATACAATAAAGAAAATTGTTTTGGACAAATATTCTTGGAAATTACCCAGAATATTTGTTGGATGCACTATTCAGTTTTCTTTTCTTTCAAAACAAAAATGGAATTTTCATTAAACATTTGCATTTGTTCTCATTAAAACTAATGTAAATGTTTTAAAGCTACAGGTGAAAAGTTCACATGTAACTACATTACTTACCTTAAAGGGATAGTAAAGTCCAAATTAAACTTTCATGATTCAGATAGGGCATGTAATTTTAAACAACTTTCTAATTAACTTTTGTCATCAAATTTGCTTGGTTCTTGGTATTCTTAGATGAAAGCTAAACCTAGGTAGGCTCATATGATAATTTCTAAGCCTTAATTACTAACGGCTAGATTTAGAGTTTGGCGTTATCCGTCAAAAGCAGCGTTAAGGGGTAATAACGCTGCTTTTTACCGCCCGCTGGTATTTAGAGTCAGCCAGGAAAGGGTCTACCGCTCACTTTCTTTCCACGACTCCAGGCTACCGCAGATCCCCTTACGTCAATTGCGTATCCTATCTTTCCAATGGGATTTGCATAATACTGGTATTTGGAGTCTTGGAAGAAGTGAGCGGTAGAGCCTCTACCGACAAGACTCCAGCCGCCAAAAAAAGTCAGTAGTTAAGAGCTTTATGGGCTAACGCCGGAACATAAAGCTCTTAACTACTGTGCTACAAAGTACACTAACACCCATAAACTACCTATGTACCCCTAACCCAAGGCCCCCCCACATTGCAAACTCTCTAATAAATTTTTTTAACCCCTAATCTGCCGACCGGACACCGCCGCCACCTACATTATAGCTATGAACCCCTAATCTGCTGCCCCTTATATCGCCGACACCTATATTATATTTATTAACCCCTAATCTGCCCCCCCCAACGTCGCCGCTACCTAACTACAATTATTAACCCCTAATCTGCCGACCGGACCTCGCCGTCACTATAATAAATGTATTAACCCCTAAACTGCCGCACTCCTGCCTCGCAAACACTATAATAAATTGTATTAACCCCTAATCTGCCCTCCCTAACATCGCCGCCACCTACCTACAATTATTAACCCCTAATCTCTCGCCCGCAACGTCGCCGCTACTATAATAAATGTATTAACCCCTAAACCTAAGTCTAACCCTAACCCTAACACCCCCTAACATAAATATAATTTAAATAAAACTAAATAATATTCTTATAATTAAATAAATTAATCCTATTTAAAAATAAATACTTACCTAGAAAATAAACCCTAATATAGCTACAATATAACTAATAATTGCATTGTATCTATTTTAGGATTTATATTTATTTTACAGGCAACTTTGTTTTTATTTTAACTAGGTATAATAGCTATTAAATAGTTAATAACTATTTAATAGCTACCTAGTTAAAATAATTACAAAATGACCTGTAAAATAAATCCTAACCTAAGTTACAATTAAACCTAACACTACACTATCATTAAATTAATTAAATAAATTAACTACAATTACCTACAATTACATTTAATTAAATAAACTAATCTATAATACAAAAAACAAAACACTAAATTACAGAAAATAAAAAAATATTACAAGAAGTTTAAACTAATTACGCCTAATCTAAGCCCCCTAATAAAATAATAAAGCCCCCCAAAATAAAAAAAATGCACTACACTATTCTAAATTACAAAGTAATCAGCTCTTTTACCAGCCCTTAAAAGGGCTTTTTGCGGGGCATTGCCCCAAAGTAATCAGCTCTTTTACCTGTAAAAAAAAATACAACCCCCCCAACATTAAAACCCACCACCCACATACCCCTACTCTAACCCACCCAATCCCCCCTTAAAAAAACCTAACACTAACCCCCTGAAGATCTCCCTACCTTGAGCCGTCTTCACCCAGCCGAGTCGAATTCTTCATCCAATCCGGGCGATGTGGTCCTTTATCCGGGCAAAGTCTTGATCCAAGCGGCAAAGAAGAGGTCCTCCACCCGGGCGATGTCTTCCTCCAAGCGGCATCTTCTATCTTCTTTCTTCCGGCTCCATCTTCAGACCGCCGACGCGGAACATCCACCTTTAAGGGACGTCATCCAAGATGGCGTCCCTCGAATTCTGATTGGCTGATAGGATTCTATCAGCCAATCGGAATTAAGGTAGGAAAAATCTGATTGGAACAGCCAATAGAATGTGAGCTCAATCCGATTGGCTGATTGGATCAGCCAATCAGATTGAAGTTTAATCTGATTGGCTGATCCAATCAGCCAATCGGATTGAGCTTGCATTCTATTGGCTGTTCCAATCAGCCAATAGAATGCAAGCTCAATCCGATTGGCTGATTGAATCAGCCAATCAGATTTTTACTACCTTAATTCCGATTGGCTGATAGAATCCTATCAGCCAATCGGAATTCGAGGGATGCCATCTTGGATGACGTCCCTTAAAGGAACCGTCATTCGTCGTTAGTCCGTCGGGGAAGGTGGATGTTCTGCGTCGGCGGTCTGAAGATGGAGCCGGAAGAAAGAAGATAGAAGATGCCGCTTGGAGGAAGACATCGACCGGATGGAGGACCTCTTCTTTGCAGCTTGGATCAAGACTTCGCCCGGATGGAGGACCACATCGCCCGGACTCTAAATCTAGGCGTAAGTGTTTAAACACTAAACATTTCATGGACTCCCCTCTAAATTAGGGGTCACATCATTTTGGTCGGAGAGTTAATGCACAGCAGCTCAAATTCAACAAGACAGCACCAATGTCTAGGAATAGGCAGAGAATAACTAATATTATGCTTATAAATGTATATTTTACTGTTTGTCTCTTTAAGACTCCTTCAAGCTTTTTCATCCTCCCCCCTATTTCCTTTTCCCCTTTCCCCTCAGTCTTTTAATGGCTCTGCCTGTTAAGGATAACTTACTTTTTTAGCCTTTATTCTCATCATTAAGTTTGAACAAATTCAAAATTGAATAGGCATTTGAATAGGAATTTGATACTGGATTGGTTAAAGATGGGGGATTACAGAAAAATACCATTTATTTTGATTAGCTTTCAAAAGGCCAATTGTATTTCAGGAATTCTAACTACACCAGTGTTAACATATCACTAATACAGGTTATAAGTACCTGTTTTTATAAATATGAATAGAAAATTCCTTGGCTGTTGTGCAATGTATGCAATGATTAAATCTCTCCCCCTCATACCCTTTTTACTTGGCGACTAATCAGTGCTATTTTCTTCTTTTTACATAGCATTCCTACAGAGAATGTATGTTATTTATATTACTAATGTACAGCAAAGGTGGGGATACAATAGGCAAAAGTAGCAATTTCAAATAGCAAAAAAATGTAAAGGATTTGTTTGCAAACATTACACTCCAGCAGGTAAAGTTAACCATTAAGAACACATATAGGAGTCAATTTATCAAAGTCTGGCGGATATGATACGCTGTAGCGTATCATGTCCGCCAGACATCGTTAAATGGCTGTCGGCATTTAACATTGCACAAGCAGTTCTAGTGAACTGCTTGTGCAATGCCGCCCCCTGCAGATTCGCAGCCAATCAGCCGCTAGCAGGGGGTGTCAATCAACCCGATCGTATAGAATCGGGCGGATTGATGTCAGCAGTCTTAAGACCGCTGCTTCATAACTGCTGTTTCTGGCAAGCCTGATGGCTCGTGCGGAAACAGGGGTATCACGGGCCATTCGGCCCTTGATAAATTAGCCCCTAAATGTTTAAATTTTTGCAATGCCCCTAAAACCAGCTACTTGATTTGCAAGGGACGCTATTTGCTTTTTGGATTCTCTAGGAAGCATGAAACAAGCAAACTAACACAAAAACTAGGTGTTTAATGTCCTTTTAATTGATAATTAGAACAACATTTAGATAAAAGGATTCAAGTAGAAGATATTATACCACATTGTAACTTAATGACAAGTGAACATTGCTTTTCATTTCAAATGATTATTGCTGATATGTTTCTAGTCTGGATAGAAGAAATTAAATAAAGGACACAATTTGTCATGATTAAACCTATCTGGTCTTTTTTGTACACCTATAAAATTACATCTTAGCAGTTTTATTTCAGGTAATGAAATCATTCAGTTCTTAAAAAAATATATTTATGTTCTACGCATTCTTTTCTAGATTTGGAGAATCTGAGCTAGACTCATGCAAATGAGTTCTCAGTATGTTAAATCATAATTCTTTAGTCATAGGGGCTGAATTATCAAGACCACTGCTCCATAACTGATCTGCTGCCTCTGAGGCTGTGGTCTTCAATCCGCCCGATCCTATACGATCAGGCTGATTGACACCCCCTGCTAGCGGCTGTTTGGCCGCAAATCTGCAGGGGGCGGCATTGCTTGTACAATGATAAATGCCGACAGAGTATGCTGTCGGCATTTATCGATGTGCGGCAGACATGATACACTACATCGTATCATGTCCACTCGCACTTTCAGAAATCGGCCCCATAGTGTGCCAGTACCCTCTTCAAAAGCGGTATTTAATGATCTTTTCTTAGCCAGTGTTCTATGAGCTTCAGGCAGGCTGCAATTACTATGGCCTTGTTATGTGACCTTGAAAACTAATTTATATTTTCCTTGTTCTACTTTAAAAATTACTAACAATGGTGTTTTCTTATAGATAGAAGTAGGACTTCAATATTTATCACATACGTTAAGCTTAGAAATGTAGAAGAAGTATTTAAGGAATTACAATGTTTTGCCTATTTTAATGCTGCAAAATGATTTTAAATCCGGTGATCAGATTGATTTGCACTGGAGAATATTGCTGACCAGATGCACAGTTGGTCTTCTGGTAAAATGACAAAACCTCTGCCTCTGTCTGAACATTTGTGACTGCAGCTGTAAACTTAGTGCAGTGTGCAAAGGCTATTCCTTTTGTGCGCAATGCATTAAAGACCATCTTTTTTGTGCACAGTGCTTTATCAGTAGAAGCACAGTCTGACATAGCGTGGTAAGTGGCTCCTGAAATGAGTCTCCCAACACAAAACCACAAATCATTAACCTTAGTGTCTGTGGTCAAAAACTTAACTCTTATTTAGTTCAAGGTAAAACCTGACAACCATACTTCAATTTATGATGCACACGTCCATGGCAGAGGTGACCGATGAAGGGCTAGACACGTGCTAACTGCGCTTGACTTCAGCTTTTGGGGCACGTCTTATAACGAGCGTATTACAAGTTGAAAGTGTTCTGCTTGTGTGCTAACTTGATGCCCGCAAAAAGCCGTAGTGTGTGAAATATATGTGTGTATATACATTTAGCCACCAATCAGCAAAGCTACCCGGGTGCTGAACCAAATATGGGCCGGCTCCTAAGCTTACATTACTCATTTTTTCAAATAAAGATAGCAAGAGAACGAAGAAAAAATGACAATAGGAGTAAATTAGAAAATTGCTTAAAATGGCATGCTCTATCTGAATCACAAAAGAACGAAAAAAATTGGGTTTTGTGTCCCTTTGTGTTTCTCAATTTAGATCTTAATGCGGGTTAGCCCACATGAAAACCAATTTCATAAGGCACGTGCTTGAAATATTACATATAAAATATTTTTAAAAATGTAAAATTATTAAACATTCTGTAAAATAGATATGTTACAATATTTTACAGTACGTATTCATTTTTTTAAATATTTTATAGGTAATATTTCAATAATGTGCCTTAAAGGGACGGTAAAGTCATATTTAGACATTCATGATTTAGACAGAGCATTTTTAAACAACTTTGTGATTTACTTCTATTATTTAATTTGCTTCCTTCTCTTGTTATCCTTTGCTGAAAGGTTTATCTAGGTAAGCCCAGGAGCAGCAAAGAACCTAGTAAACTGGAAAGTTATGTAAAATTGTATGTTCTACCTAAATCATGAAATAATTTTTTTGGGGTTTCATGTCCTTTAAAGAATACTAACGCCTAGATTATGAGTTTTGCGTTAGAGGCTGTGCGGAGCAGTTTATGCTCACTGCTCACTTACACACAGCGCTGGTATTACAGGTTTTTACAAACACTGCGTTAACCGCAAAAAAGTGAGCGTAAAGCAAAATTTAGCTCCACATCTCACCTCAATACTAGCGCTGCTTACCTTAGCGGCGAGCTGGTAAAACGTGCTCGTGCACGATTTCCCCAAAGGGATCAATGGGGGAGAGAAGGCTGAAAAAAAAACTAACACTGGCAAAAAAGCAGCGTAAAGCTCCTAACGCAGCCACATTGATTCCTATGGGGAAACACATTTTATGTCTACACCTAACACCCTAACATGAACCCCCGAGTATAAACACCCCTAATATTACACTTATTTGAACCTAATCTGCTGCCCCTGACATCGCCGCCACCCGCATTATATTATTAACCCCTAATCTGCCGCTCCGAACACCGCCGACACCTACATTTTATTTATTAACCCCTAATCTGCCACCCCCTATGTCGCCACAACCTACCTACATTTATTAACCTCTAATCTGCCACCCCCAACGTCGCCACCACTATAATAAAATTATTAACCCCTAAACCTAAGTCTAACCCTAACACCCCCTAACTTAAATATAATTAAAATAAATCTAAATAAAATTACTACAATTAACTAAATAATTCTTATTTAAAACTAAATACTTACCTATAAAATAAACCCTAAGCTAGCTACAATATAACTAATTGTTACATTGTAGCTAGCTTAGGGTTTATTTTTATTTTACAGTCAACTTTGTATTTATTTTAACTAGGTAGAATAGCTACTAAATAGTTATTAACTATTCAATAACAACCTAGCTAAAATAAAAACAAAGTACCTGTAAAATAAAACCTAACCTAGGTTACAATTACACCTAACACTACACTATAATTAAATGAATTACCTAAATTAAATACAATTAATTACAATTAAATAAAATGATCTAAAGTATGAAAAAACCCACTAAATTACAGAAAATAAAGAAATTACAAGATTTTTTAAACTAATTACACTTACTCTAATCCCCCTAACAAAATAGAAAAGCCCCCCAAAATAAAAAAAGCCCTACCCTACACTAAATTACAAATAGCCCTTAAAAGGGCCTTTTGCGGGGCATTGCCCCAAAGTAATCAGCTCTTTTACCTGTAAAAAAAACTAAAAATACCCCCCCAACATTAAAACCCACCACCCACACAACCAACCCTACTCTAAAACCCACCCAATCCTCCCTTAAAAAAACCTAACACTAACCCCTTGAAGATCACCCTACCGTGAGAAGTCTTCACCCAACCGGGCAGAAGTCCTCAATGAATCCGGCAGAAGTGGATTCAGCCAATAGAATGCCAGCTCAATCCTATTGGCTGATTGGATAGCCAATAGGATTGAAGTTCAATCCTATTGGCTGATTGCATCAGCCAATAGGATTTTTTCTACCTTTAAGTGTCAGTAAACCTAAAAAATAATGTTATATAATTCTGCACATAGTGTGCATATGTATGTGCATATGTATAAATGTATGTATGTATGTGTGTACGTATGTGTGTATGTATGTATGTGTGTACGTATGTATGTATGCGTATGTATGCATGTATGTGTGTATGTATGTATGTATGTGTGTATGTATGTATGTATGTATGTGTGTATGTATGTATGTATGTATGTGTGTACGTATGTGTGTACGTATGTGTGTATGTGTGTATGTATGTGTGTATGTATGTATGTATGTATGTGTGTATGTATGTGTGTACGTATGTGTGTATGTGTGTATATATGTATGTATGCATGTATGTATGTATGTATGCGTATGTATGCATGTATGTGTGTATGTATGTGTGTATGTATGTGTGTATGTATGTATGTGCGTATGTATGCATGTATGTGTGTACGTATGTGTATATGTATGTGTGTATGTATGTATGTGTGTATGTATGCATGTATGTGTGTATGTATGTATATGTGTATGTATGTATGTATGTGTGTATGTATGTATATGTGTATGTATTTATGTATGTGCGTATGTATGCATGTATGTGTGTACGTATGTGTATATGTATGTGTGTATGTATGTATATGTGTATGTATGTATGTATGTATGTGTGTATGTTAAAGCCCCTTTCAGTCTTTTTTCTAACACCTGAGTCCTTATAACTATTGTAATTTCTTTCACAGTAATTAGTATAGTGTTATTATGAGTAACTACTTTTAAATGTATTTTTTTTTAAATTATCTTTTATTGAGGTTTTGCAAAGAAACAGAATACAGTACATGTTCTTAAAACAATAATGATAACATTTCCATTACACACAAAACAGTGATAAGAGTAAGAAACAAGATGGATGACCCAGTAAGAGCTTCTAAAACCTCTATTTTGTAATTTTACAAGCTTATATGGGTGACACTGACTGGCTGTTTCACCTCAAATTATCCTGTGTATTAGATGGTGTAACAAAGCTTGGGAGTATCAAATATAAAACGGTCATCTTCCATCATGAACTTGTAGCCTAACACATAATAAGTAGGGTATAGAGATCTTGAAATATAATAGAGTGGTTATACAAATGCAAGCAAATATTAGACGGATACAAGCTAGGTTATTTAGGAAGCTTATGTAAGAGTCACCTTACGTTAGTAAAATTAGTTACATCAAAGGTGCTGCTGTTTACTGTAATCCATGCAATGAAATATATCAAGAAACAAGAAGAGTACAATATAGAATGAGTACAAACTCTCAACTAGGAGGTAAAGGGGGCAAAACCATTATAAATAGCAGGAGCTGTTTTACTAAACTGGTGAAAGGGCCAAACATGTCTCCCTGGTAACTATTTAGGAAGGCTAATTAGATTACATCAGTAATTAAATGTGGGTTACATTAAGTAGTGTTAATATTTAATCTGAGTTGGATTTAAAAAGTTATTATATAAGATTGTCATAAAGTAAGAAGCAGTAAGTAAGAAGCAATCAGCTGAGCCCTAGGCTAATTGAAAAATAAACTTTTAAATAGGAAAGCATTTATATAGCTTATCTAATTCTTGGACCCTTATATGGGTGGAATATATTAACGCACAGATAAGGTATGAGGAACAGACAGCTACACATTATTCAACTATGGTGTACGCAAACTCAGAAAGGTATCATAGAATATAATAGCAAGGCCCCTCAAACATCTGGCTCAGTTGTCATCATTACTGCATGTTATAGACTATGCAGTAAGGGATTGTGGATATATTAATAGCCTTTGAAAGAATAAATAAAAAATGAGATACAAACTTAGCAATAGAGATAACTAAATGGGTGGCAGAATGATAGAACAGTTTGTGTCAAATTTCGAGTACTAAAGTACTCAAGTACTAAATCTGGGCTTGGTTACATCCCTATAAAGAATAAGGGTTGCTACCCCTGTTTAGGGTGTTCATGTTTTAGCAACATGACCAAAGGGTCAGTATTTTATCACCCCCACAGTGGAAAGAAATATGACATAAAAGGCTTTTTTACCTGTCTAACCACCTTTGTAATATATATGATTAAGTGTCCATGTGGGGGGGTATATATAGGAGAATCGACCAGGTCCGCCAAAGATAGAATTATCGAACATAAGAGCAATATTAGGACTGGCAATATAAAAGCCCCTTTGGCTGCCCATTTTTTGAAAGATGGCCACTCTATCAGTCAATTGAAATTTCAAATTATTGATAGCATTAGTACCCCACGTAGAGGGGGAGATAGAGAGGTATTACTTACACAAAAAGAATCCTATTGGATATATGAACTTGAATGCCTGGAAATGGGATCTCACTCTTTTCCTATAATGAATATATCTTATGAATTTAATGTAATCATGAGTATTAAATTTATTTTTAAGTATGGATGACTTTAGTTTGCTGTTGTACATATTATAAGAAATGAATTGATCTTGTTGTTAGCTAAAATGGTTAAAATGTTAATGTCTGTATAAGGAATGAGTTAAATGTATTTGAGCGCCACCTGGTGGTATACATGTATATAAGTCACTTTGTGGTTTGTAGTAGGCATGGCATGAATAAGGGATAAGATCCCGAAATGTTGCCTTCCTTTTTGTCTTTACAATAAATTATTACTGCATTTGCTGTCACCCGCCTGCTGTTTTTCTATATATGAATTGAGGACCTAGGCAGTGGTCCTTGGGTGGCGTGCAATTTAAGCCTGAGTGCTGAAATACCTTGTTTCAGTTAACCGCTATCTTATCCCTGCGGCCTAGCCAGTTTGTGTCGGAGTGGTGCAGTGTCTCTGTTTCACGCTGTGTGTGAGGCAAATACACCTCCAAGGGTGAGCTGCAGATTTTCATGCAGGTTCGAGGATCCGCTTCCCCAGATTTAGTGGAGAGCAGTAAACTGTTGTCTGCCAGAGTGCCATGTGGATGAGAAGATGGCCGCTCCCTATTGCTCTCTGCGATGATCTTCTCCGGGATAGTGAGTGATGGTCTCCTTCACTCAAACTGTTTCCTATGTTGCGGATGTCTATTTTACCCCCTAGAGTATGAGCCAAAATTTTGGGGCAAATTGAGCTGTACTGAGCGGTCAGAGATATAAATGTTTGGCACAGGTCCCACTTTTAAATGTATTTTTGATGTTTTTCATGCAACTTTTTATTCGAGCTGAACTGTTAACCAGAGCTCTGAAGTAACGCTAACCCGACGTGCATTAAACACCTGTGATAAGCCCAATATTGCTCACGCACAACAGTTAGGGCGACACTCGTTATCTAGCCATAAGTGCACGGACAACCCGGACTCTGGTTATTGCGATACACCACTGATCTCTAAATTTGAGTTTGAGAGTACTAAGCCAGCTACCGTAAAGCAACAATAAATGGTTTATTCCAACAGCCAATTACTTTTGACCCTAAATTCAAGAAGACAGAATAAGAGGGACACAAACTCCATTATGATAACTTTTTTATTTTAGATGTAGACAAGCAAGACAAACGGTTGCCAACATTTGAAAAAAAAATCTGGAACACTTTGCAGTCAAGCCCCAACTATTTACAGTTTGCCCACTCAGATCAACCCCCAAAACAAGCACATAAAATTCTAGTAGTCTAATTTAGTTTAAATTAAACTTTTATGATTCAGACAGAGGTTCACCAGATGTGTTTAGTTAGCTCTCAGCAGTGCATTGTTGCTCTAGAACTAGACAACCTCTGCAACCAGGGCGGAATTACCATTGGTGCAGCAGGTGCGGTGGCACCAGGGCCCAGGTGCTGAGGGGGCCCATATAAGCCAGTCTATTCATATGACATGTGCAGAATGTGTACAATTCTAATGCAGGGGAGCCTTTTATTAGTGCAGGTTGCAGGTTCATCTATCATCCTTATAATCATAATACAGAGCAGCACTGTTATATTCGTTATATTCTTTAATGCAGGTTAAAGCATCAAGCTTATCACCCCCCCCCCCCCTTTCTCTCAAGCACATAATTGTGAAATGAAGAGTAACTTTACAAGTATTAAAAAAAGCAACCATGGGTTACATTTTTAACCCTTCAGCATCTGTATAGCAGGAAACCACATAACACCTAGTTTATATAGATGTTAAGCAGCCTGAAATTAATATATAACATATAATAATGTTAACCTGCTAACTGCTGTCTTGGGGCTGCTGAAAACTGAATGTGCAGATATTTTATGTTGAAATTCTTTTTATTTCGTTCCAATATAACATATATAATACATAAGTTGCATCTTATATATCCTTTATCAATTTACAAGAGTTACAGTTTGAACATATTAACAGGCAATATGTACTGTAACTATGGACACAGTAACTAGTTGGGTTCTTATCAGAAGTCTTCTGGTGTTGGCTTCAGCTTGATATATGCTAATTGTCCTAAGAGTCTTTCTCATAGTCCTGAAGCCTTATAGTGAAGATCAATGTTCATGTGAAAGTGACCGTTTTTTTAAAAAAAACTGTTAAAAACAGGGGCACTTTCATTCATGAAAATTGACATTGCACCGGATTTTTAAAATACTTACCTTTTACTTCTGAAACACCGGAATCACTGATGCCCCCCACCTGCTTCTTCCGGGTTAACTTACCCAGCAATGATGAAACCAGCTTCCTCCAATCACAGCGTTGCCTCAGGCAATGATTACCCCGGGGGGGGGAGCCGTGATTGGAGGATGCCGAAATCGTCATTGCTGATGTATGAAGAGGCTTGCTACGGGCTGGTGAAGCACTGGAGCGGCTTCAAGAAGAGAAGGTTAGTAATTTAAAGAAAACGGGTGAAATGTAAACTTTCATGAATGAAAGTGCCCCTATTTTTAATAGTATTTTTAAAAACCGGGCACTCATTCTTGAAAGTTTATATTCACTTTACCTTTATGCAAAGAACAACATTGTAGTGATGAATTCTTACAGTCCATAGTTGGATATATATCTTTCTTAGAAGTTACAGGAACATTTGTCTTTTTCTTTTTAATGAATAAATAATAAAACAACAAATAAACAATTGAACTAACTAAATGTGGTCTTCATTTATGAATAAAGAGTCTAATTATCATTTAATTTTTCGGGCCTTGTGATGAAATGCTGTAATATTCAGCTATTCGATAAATTGGATAGGTTTATTTACCCCGTGGCTGGAGACAACTTTGGCTCTCACAAAATCTGTATCTCGTCCTAACAGTCTACACCAAAATTGTTATTGCTTAAAAAGATAGATAACACCTTTACTACCCATTCCCCAGCTTTGCACAATCAACATTGTTATATTAATATAATTTATAACATTTAAACCTCTAAATTACTGCCTGTTTCTAAGCCTCTACAAACAGTCTCTTGGCACATGCATTTTATTAGCTTTTCACAACAAGACACTGCTAATTCATTTAAAGACTTGCTAAGATACTATAGAAAGTCTCACAAGTAGGTGGCATTTTATGAGGTAATTATTCATGTGTTTATATTTGTTGCTGTAGTGAGCAGTAGGTTAATAGACCCAAAAATGGCCCAGTAAATTGTTTTTTGTATGTTCTGTGAATTCCAGTCAAAGCACAGGAAAAACCTGATGTGTTTTCCAAAGAAGATAGCAATCCTAAAACCCAATAGAGAAAGTTCTTACTATGATGTAATGCATATAATCACATTTATTATTCTCTCATCATATACAGCCATATATTCTTATTGACTTATTGTGCTTTATGACTATTAGTGGTAAAATTCTAAGTATTTATTTAAAATCTAAAACTTTAGAGCGGTTTTTCTCATGGGATAATGATAGTGAGTCCTTTATGGTTGAGCTTTATGAAATTCCAGAACCAAGGAATTTCATAATTCATTTTATGTTCCTGAAAAAAAAATCAACTATGATACTTAGGGGTATATTTATCAATGTGCGAGCGGACATGATACAAAGTAATTCTTTAACCAATTTTTTGTAGCAATGTCAGCTTTATATAATGACCCTTACAAACAATATAGTGTTGAAAATACTATGAGGGCACTAAAACAAAATATAGCTCCCGTAGAAGATTATATTTCTCAGCTTAAAACTATAGCTAAAGATACTGAATGGAATGACTCATCCCTATGTAATCAGTTTTGCTTGGGATTACCAGAGTCCCTTTAGGATGAACTTGCTCGCATTGAGATGCCCAGTACTCTGGAAGCCTTAATGACTCTTACTAAATCACTAGATCGTAGAATTCGTGAGAGAAAGAATGAGAGATTCCCACATGATCCTGTACTATAAGATCCTCTCCAATTTACTCCTCACCTTCAAAACAAATAGATGAACCCATGGACATAGCTTTCATTAAAGGCCCTTTAACTCCAGACAAAAGAAGGGTAAGCTCTATAACTTTAATCAGTGCTTGAACACCAAATGTGCAGGGTCGGCCCTAGCCATTGCGGAGATCAAGGCAGGATGACAAAATGGGACCCCCTTTTTCTCCGCTCCCAACCCTGCCCCATCTCCGCCTCCAATCCCGCCCAATCGACGCCTCCAACCCCACTAAATCTTCGTTTCAAACCCCGCCCAATCTCTGCCTCAACAGCTTTTAAAATAAAAAATAAAAAAATGGGAGAGCAATCATTTAAAGTAACGCACACCATTTTATATAAACAAAAACATATAAATCCACTAATGTGGAGCACTATAACATTGTAAATATTGCAATATACCATTTGTACTATTGGGACAGCTGTTTATGTATATAATAAGGAATTATGCAGACAGCCCCCCCCCACACACACACACACAGAGAGACAGCCCCACACACACACAGACAGCCCACACACACACAGGCAGCCCACACATACACACACAAAGAGACAGCACACACACACACACAGAGACAGCCCACACACACACACAGCCTACGTACACACAGCCCACACACACACACACACACAGACAGCCCCGCACACAGACAGCTCCCCACACACACAGAGACAGCCCCCCCCCCACACACAGAGACAGCCCCCCCACACACACACAGAGACAGCCCCCCCCCACACACACACACAGACAGCACCCACACACACAGAAACAGCCCCCCACACACACACACACACAGAGAAAGCCCCCACACATAGGCAGCCCCCAAACAGAGACAGCCCCCACACACACACACAGAGACAGCCCCCCCACACACACACAGAGACAGCCCCCCCACACACACACACACAGACAGCACCCACACACACAGAAACAGCCCCCAACACACACACACACACAGAGAAAGCCCCCACACAGAGACAGCCCCCACACACAAACACAGAGACAGCCCCCACACACACAAACACAGAGACAGCCCCCACACACACAAACACAGAGACAGCCCCCCACACACACACACACACAGAGACAGCCCCCACACACACACAGAGACAGCCCCCACACACACACAGAGACAGCCCACACACACACACAGAGACAGCCCACACACACACACACACACACACATACACAGACAGCCCACACACACACACACACACACACACACAGAGACAGCCCCCACACACACACACAGAGACAGCCCCCCACACACACACACAGAGACAGCCCACACACATACACAGAGACAGCCCACACACACACAGAGACAGCCCCCCCACAAACACATAGAGAGACAGCCCCCCACACAGAGACAGCCCCCCCACACACACACAGAGACAGCCCCCCCCACACACACACAGCCCCCACACAGAGACAGCCCCCCCCCACACACACACAGCCCCCACACAGAGACAGCCCCCCCACACACACACAGCCCACACACACAGACAGCCCCCACACACAGACAGCCCACACACACACACAGGCCCCCCCACACACACACACAGAGACAGCCCCCCACACACACACAGAGACAGCCCCCCCACACACACACAGAGACAGCCCCCCCCACACACACACAGACAGCCCCCCCCCCACACACACACAGACAGCACCCACACACAGAGAAACAGCCCCCCACACACACACACACAGAGAAAGCCCCCACGCATAGGCAGCCCCCACACAGAGACAGCCCCCACACACACACAGAGACAGCCCCCACACACAAACACAGAGACAGCCCCCACACACACAAACACAGAGACAGCCCCCCCACACACACGCAGACAGCCCCCACACACACACACAGAGACAGCCCACACACACACAGAGACAGCCCACACACACACACACAGAGACAGCCCACACACACACACATACACAGACAGCCCACACACAGAGACAGCCCACACAAACAGAGAGACAGCCCACACACACACACACACACACCCACACACAAAGAGACAGCCCCCCCACACACACACAGAGACAGCCCCCACACAAAGACAGCCCCCTTGGGAAGTGAACAGAGACAGCCGCTTGGGAAGTGAACAGCGATGTACCCGGTCGGCGTGTGACGTCACCACCCGACAACAGCTGATTCTGTTAAACACTCCGTCTGCATACACTGACTCACAGTGCTCTCTGGATCTCGGCCTCAACGCGTTTCTTGCCCCCTGCTGGGCTCTTTGTCAAGAGGAAACTGAGTATATATATATATATATATATATATATATATATATATATATATACATACTTTTTTTTTTAACCCCTCCCCCCACGCTTATCTGTCCGGTATTTTTGTTGCAGAGACCTGGCAACCCTACACAAGGTTATGGAAATACTTGTAAACACAGAGACAGCCCCCACACACACAAACACAGAGACAGCCCCACACACACACACACACACACACAGAGACAGCCCCCACACACACACAGAGACAGCCCCCACACACACACAGAGACAGCCCACACACACACACAGAGACAGCCCACACACACACACAGAGACAGCCCACACACACACACACACACACACACACATACACAGACAGCCCACACACACACACACACACACACCCACACACACAGAGACAGCCCCCCCACACACACACAGAGACAGCCCCCCCCCACACACATACAGAGACAGCCCACACACATACACAGAGACAGCCCCCCCACAAACACATAGAGAGACAGCCCCCCACACAGAGACAGCCCCCCCACACACACACAGCCCCCACACAGAGACAGCCCCCCCACACACACACAGCCCACACACACAGACAGCCCCCACACACAGACAGCCCCCACACACAGACAGCCCACACACACACACAGCCCCCCCCACACACACACAGAGACAGCCCCCCACACACACACAGAGACAGCCCCCCCACACACACAGAGACAGCCCCCCCACACACACACACAGACAGCCCCCCCCACACACACACAGACAGCACCCACACACAGAGAAACAGCCCCCCCACACACACACAGAGAAAGCCCCCACGCATAGGCAGCCCCCACACAGAGACAGCCCCCACACACACACAGAGACAGCCCCCACACACAAACACAGAGACAGCCCCCACACACACAAACACAGAGACAGCCCCCCCACACACACGCAGACAGCCCCCACACACACACAGAGACAGCCCATACACACACAGAGACAGCCCACACACACACACACACAGAGACAGCCCACACACACACACATACACAGACAGCCCACACACAGAGACAGCCCACACAAACAGAGAGACAGCCCACACACACACACACACACCCACACACAAAGAGACAGCCCCCCCCACACACACACAGAGACAGCCCCCACACAAAGACAGCCCCCTTGGGAAGTGAACAGAGACAGCCGCTTGGGAAGTGAACAGCGATGTACCCGGTCGGCGTGTGACGTCACCACCCGACAACAGCTGATTCTGTTAAACACTCCGTCTGCATACACTGACTCACAGTGCTCTCTGGATCTCGGCCTCAACGCGTTTCTTGCCCCCTGCTGGGCTCTTTGTCAAGAGGAAACTGAGTATATATATATATATATATATATATATATATACATACTTTTTTTTTTTAACCCCTCCCCCCACGCTTATCTGTCCGGTATTTTTGTTGCAGAGACCTGGCAACCCTACACAAGGTTATGGAAATACTTGTAAACATTTTTTTTTTTTTTTCCAGATGTTAATGCTTTATTTGGAATACCAAGGTATGGCAGCTACCTGTTGTAATAAAGTTTTATTCATAGCCCCAGCCATTATAGAAAGCAGTTAGGTAGTGTACATTGGCATGCCTTCTTATAAGTGTGCATTTTATATGCAACTGAAAACAAATCTGGCATTACATTTAACCTTTTGCCGCCGTTATGCCTTTATATTTCGTCCAAACAGCGCTGGACTTTAGCGCTGTTATGACGGAATACAACGTCATAGCTAACGGCTGTCCTGAAGCCTTCTGAGCTTCCTGGATTTGATCGCGGTCTGGAGGACGTTGCTAGCGTTATAGGGACGCCCCCCAGACCCGATCCAATAATTGAAATCTCGTGCAAACGATCGCATGATTTCAATTTGTCTACATCGGAACAGTTTTTCCGATGTAGACACTTTATCCTCGGCAGGAAAGGGCTAAACAAAAAGTACCTTAGTTACACCAAGTTACAATGAATGTAAAGTTTAACTTTGCAGTTAGATTCTTTGCTGTAGACATTAGACTGATGTCCAATATTCACATAATCTTACAGATTGTAATACCATGAAGCAACTGAAATGGTGTAAATTGCTTAAAGGGACAGTCTAGTCTAAAATAAACTTTCATGATTCAGATAGGGCATGTCATTTTAAACAATTTCCAATTTAATTTTATCACCAATTTTGCTTTGTTTTCTTGGTATTCTTAGTTGAAAGCTAAACCTAGACGGTTCATATGCTAATTTCTAAGCCCTTGAAGGCTGCCTCTTCTCTAAGGGCATTTTGACAGTTTTTCACCAATAGAGGGTGTTAGTTCATGTGCTTCATATAGATAACATTGAGCTCACACACGCGGAGTTCCTAGGAGCCAGCACTGATTGGCTAAATTGCAAGTCTGTCAAAAGAACTGAAATAAGGGAGCAGTCTGCAGAGGCTTAGATACAAGTAATCACAGAGGTAAAAAGTGTATTTATATAAACTGTGTTGGTTATGCAAAACTAGGGAATGGGTAATAAAGGGATTATCTATCTTTTAAAACAATAAAAATTATGGTGTAGACTGTCCCTTTAAGTTTAGTTGCAGCTAAGAATGTATATTCATTCTACTATGAAGATATAAGCTGCACAAAACCAATATATAATTTTTAATGTAGCCAAACAAATCACATTAACATATATAGAAATTGAAATGTCATAAGGTCTCTCACAGAGTAACTTTAGGAGTGTGAGACTGCACATGGAAACATTTGTGAATCTATTTAAGGATAATATCTATGGGCAATTCTAGAGGATAAATTGGCAGTAACATCATGTAAATGTTTCTGAGATGTATATGTTTGCCTTTACTTATTAAATCTCTCTAACCGAAAGACTGTGTCTAATATAGTTTTACATCTATGTAAAAAGGTAACATTCTAAGCATAATACCCACCTACGCATCTCAGCCGCTGACAGAGCAAGATTTTAAAACTTTGGACTTACATGACACTCCGTAGGTTAAAGTGCATACATAACTTGTAATGTATGATTAGGATACTATGCTTAGGCATATAGAAGGTAACCAGGATTTATTTAAATGCACTTACTAAATAATTTAAACAGCTTAGGTTAACTAACAGCATATAGTACTATAATAAGAGGAGATGAATATTGCACTATTATCACACTTAAATATGATCATTGTCATTGTGCTGAATTTAGGCCAGTTAGGTATGTTACCAAACTTAACTGTAGTAGCAAACTATAATTACTTACTGTACAATAAAATAAATCAAAATCTGCTATATAATATAGATTTTCCTGTGAGGGTCTCAATTTTAACAGTAACCATCAATGCAGGTAACCGTCAATATATGACTGACGTATAAAACTAACAGACTGTAGATTGCTCTAAAGCACTCTACCCTTGCTGCTCATACCTTCAGGCTGCCTCCCGTGACCGTCCTGCAGTCCACTGCACATTTTAATGCACAAAAGAAGCCACTCCCGAGCGTGCTGCCTACACCCTCGCCATTACAAAATAAACAAACCCTAAGGCCTGTCACTCCTCCTCCTGTGTCTCTGCTCGGCCACTCCGCCTCCTCACTCGAGTCCTGAACTTTCTCAGCTGGGAAAAAAATGTAAATAAAAATGGCGCCAAAAAAAAAAGTTACAGCACACACACACTCAAAAAATTATATATAAAAAAATGTTTGTTTGAACCAGCACGGCGGGGCCCCCCTAACCGTGTGGCCCTAAGTGGCCGCCTCACTCACCTTGCCCTAAGGCCGGACCTGCAAAGGTAATGTTACTCACCATTGTATTTTACCAATCTCCTTGCAGTGGGATCAGCAAAGAGTACACCTTGATGCTATCCTTGATTCTGGAGCTTCAGGAAATTATATAGATAAAAAGATTGTGTGCATGAATAAAATACCCATTATTGAGAAAGCATCACCTGTGTTCTTGCGTGTTATTGATGGTAACCAAATAAGCACCGGGCCTATCACCCACCAAACCATAACATTAGTAATTACTGAACATAATGAGCATAAGGAGGTTTTATCTTTTGATGTTATTCAATCCTTATGCTTTCCTGTAGTTCTCAGGATTAACTGGTTCAGGACACACCAACCTCACATTAACTGGGAGAAGTTAGACATAAAATTTAACTTCAAATTCTGCAAGAATAATTGTTTATCCTCACCACCAATACTAAATACATCTGCAGACCCTATTCCACTTGAGTATTCCGATTTGACTGATGTCTTTGACCATAAAGAGGCTAATAGTTTACCTACACATCGCCCATATGATTGCCCAATAGAACTCTTACCAGGTAGCACCATCCCATATGGCCATGTTTATCCCTTGTCCCACACCTAAAGCTCTATCTGGATGAAAATATAAATAAAGGGTTTATAAGACCTTCAACTTCTCCAGCTGGGGGTATGTTTTTCGTTAAAAATAAGGATAATTCCTTACGTCCGATAATTGATTATAGGGAATTAAATAAAAGAACTGTGAAAAATCGATACCCACTTCCATTAATATCTGAGATTTTGAAAAGATAACAGGGAGCTAAATTGTTTACTAAATTATATCTTAGAGGGGCCTATAATCTTATCCGAATATGCAAGGGAGATGAATGGCTGACCGCTTTTAGAACTAGGTATGGCCTATATGAAAATATGGTCATGCCATTTGGGTTGTGCAACGCCCCTGCCATGTTTCAATATTTTATTAATGATATTTTTAGAGATGTTCTTGATGATTTTTTTGGTCATATATCTTGATGACATTCTTATTTTCTCCCTTAATTATGAAGATCATGTTAAACATGTTAGATTGGTTGAGAACTCATAAATTATATGCCAAGTTAGAAAAATGTATTTTTCATAAAGATACCATGGCCTCTATTTATCAAAGTATGGCGGACCTGATCCGACAGTGCGGATCCGGTCCGCCAGACCTCACTGAATATGGAGAGCAATACGCTCTCCGTATTCAGCATTGCACCAGCAGCTCACAAGAGCTGCTGCTGCAACGCCGCCCCCTGCAGAATCGCGGCCAATCGACCGCCAGCAGGGGGGTGTCAATCAACCCAATCGTACTCGATCGGATTGAATTGCGGCAATGTCTGTCCGCCCTGCTCAGAGCAGGCAGACAGGTTATGGAGCAGCGGTCTTTAGACCGCTGCTTCATAACTGGTGTTTCTGGCGAGCCTGCAGGCTCGCCAGAAACACGGGGCCTCAAGCTCTATCCGGAGCTTGATAGATGGGCCCCCATATCTTTTTGGGGTTACCACATAACCCTAAATGGCATTCATATGCAACAAGAGAAAATTCAAGCAATCAAAGAGTGGCCAATCCCTCAAAACAAAAAAGACGTACAAAGGTTTATGGGCTTTTCAAATTTTCATAGAAAGTTCATTAAAGGTTTCACTACCCTCACCAAACCTATAACAGATCTTACTAAAAAAGACATAAACCCTTTAGCCTGGACTTAAACAGCTGATCTGGCATTCCAGTTTCTAAAAACCTGTTTTACTACTGCACCTATACATAGTCTACCCAATACATCACTACAATATATTTTAGAACTGGATGCGTCTGACTTTGCTATAGTCGCAGTTCTTTCACAAATAAAATGATTTATCAGAACCAATTCATCCTGTTGCCTATTATTCCAGAATCATGTCCACAGCAGAACAGAATTATCACATAGGTGAAAAGGAACTACTTGCAATTAGAGCTTCTCTCGAACACTGGAGGTATCTACTTGAAGGAACATCACTTCCCACAATTATTTACACTGACCACCGTAATCTCCAGTACCTCAAAACTACCAAAACTCTGACTTCGTGCCAGGTTCGTTGGAGTCAATATTTATAGAGGTTCAATTACACTATTATGTTTAGACCAGGAAAGAAAAACGGTAAAGAAGATGCTTTATACAGGAAAGACATTAAACCTAATAATTTCCAAGAGATGTCTAACATAATCCCATTACAAAATGTTGCTACTTTATTACACCTAGACTTATCAGACATGAAAATACATCAAAACAATGATCCTACTATACCAAAGTAAATTCTACATCAAGACTCCAATGGTGTATTCTATCATGACAAAGAATTATATGTACCACCTACACTCAGGTCTGATATCCTTCAAGCATCTCATGACTCAGTACTTGCTGGCCACCCTGGAATTTAGAAAACAACTGAACTCCTAAAAAGATCTATCTGGTGGCCATCTTTAACAAAAGATATACAGGAATACATATAGACCTGCTACTTCAAAAGCGCAAATGAAGAAACCTTATGGGTTACTTATGCCCCTACCAATACCTAAAAGACCTTGGGTAGATATGTCCTTAGATTTTATTGTGGAGCTTCCAACTTCAAATCACTATTCTGTAGTTTTGGTTGTGGTTGATTTGCGAACCAAAATGGCACATTTTATTCCATGTAGAAAATTACTGACAGCCTCAAAGACAGCTCAACTTTTTATCACTCATATAGTCAAGCTTCACGGACTTCCATCTACCATCACCTCTGATAAAGGCTCACAATTTACTTCCAGATTATGGAAAGAGCTTTGTTCAGTCCTGCAAGTACAACAACGTCTGTCAATAGCATTTCATCCGTAGATCAACGGACAGACTGAGCGAACCAATCAGTGGTTGGAACAGTATTTACAGTGTTACTGCAGTCACCAACAAGACCAATGGTCACAATATCTTGCTTATGCCAAATTCGCATAAAACAACACTTCTCATTCAACAACTAAACAATCATCATTTTATTCTAACTATGGGTACTATCCTAATTTTCGCTTCTTCCATAATCATGATAGCGTTTGACCCTTGGTAAATGATACTATCAACACGCTGTCAGAAAATTTAGTTATTACAGGATAACATAAAGATGGCTCAAGAAAAACAAAAACATTCTTATGACCTTAGGAGGTGAACTCCACCATCATATACCAATGGAAACATTCTCTAACTGTTCCTACTACCGCTACTTCAGACGAAGAGGAATATGAAGTTGAGAGAATTCTTGTTTCTCGTTATGTAAGAGGTGAACTCCAATATTTAATTAGGTGGGCTTGTTTTGGTCCTGATGATGATGATTCCTGGGAACCAGCATCTAATGTTTCTTCTCCTCAGTTGGTCTCTATCTTTCATAGATGTTTTCCTGAGCGTCCTAGACCTAGACCCACTGAGGTTCCTTGGGAAGGGTGTCCTGTAATGATCTGTTCCTTAAAGAATGAGAGTTGTTCTGTATTACACCTACCCCTATATAACCCGCCTTCAACTATTCAACTTTTATAAAGCTACAAGGCAAAAAGTAGACAGTGAGTGGGGGGCAAAAATTAAATACACACCCACTAGCAAGATTTCTGCTTGCATACATACGATTCAGAGTTTAATACAAAGCTGAAATAGCACGTGTAAACTTCTTGTAGGTCTGCAGTCTTTGCTGCATCTTGGCTTACTTATCCACCAATTTTCCAGCCACCAAAACAATGCTTAAAAACGTACAAGGCTAATTTTATTACTATATAGAAAATATAAAACTTTCAAAGGAATAATCACACCTACTCTCTAAACTGTTCCACATGCAGTCAGCTCACCGGAACCCTTCATGCTATCTTAACCAGCAACACTGCTTCTACAGCTTGTCTCATACCCCTGCTCATCTCAAATGCTTTTTGTGATATAAACACCAGCAAGCAATACAGAGACAGCCTGCACACTGGTTATAGACAATTTTGAAAAAAATAATAAAGCAAATACATTTATTGTAATGCAAGTGTGAAGTTTGTCAAGGTGCAAGACCACGTTCTGTGCACCTACCATACCTACTTAAAGCGAGACCTGTGCTTGTTCCACCACAGAGGCTTCTGGGTATCAGCAGTGGCATGGATGTCAGAGGTTTGAGTAGCCAAATACTGCACATTATGCTAGATTTCTTGGGGATATTTATATCTCCCCTCATTAGGGCTAGTGGTTAATGAGTTTGTACACTGCTCAATGCAATAGCTTTAGAGTATGCAGCTTGTTCATGCAATGTACATGCTGCAATACTTAGGTTACAGAGATAAACTTCCATCATCTCTATGGAGTGTTGGACATTCATTTTGCAACACAACTAGGCTATTAAAGTATATTGCAATGTAATATTTTCATCAAAATTATAAAAAGCATGAAAATGATTCCTGTTATTATATTGGAGCTGTACAATGTTCAAAATCAACTGGGTCATGGGTGAGTGTCTATAGATATCCAAGGAAAGAAGATAACAAGGCTAAAACGGCCAAAATGGGAAGGCAGTAGGTAATGCATAGAATTAGCTTTGTATAAATGTGATTGGAAAAAAAAATTCAGGCCATTACCTAAAACCATATAATTGCATAAAACTGCCAGTATTCATATAAAATCTGTCTTTTGTAATAGCTACTTCTTTATGTCTTGCAGTAAGAGTTAGAAAATGCTTCCGCCTCTGCAAGACACATTAACATGTATGAATAATGCCTTAGAATAGTTCAGTAATTACTGACATGTCATTTTAGCTTTCCTGCACTTGTACTTTCAGCTGAATGGCATTTATGAATAAGTATAAACATAATAAAAGGTCCACTAAGCTACAAAGTGCTCAATTAGTGGTTTTGGGCAATAGAATGTGTTAGAGCTTTTATGTCTCATTTACTAACATGCTTTGGCTGGTAAGTACTCAATCTTAATATTATATTAAAAAAATACACTAATTCAAAATAAAATAAAAGCTATTTAAGCTCAATGCCACAAAACCAATCTTCAAGTAAACATTCTTTTCTTCACCTGCTACTATTTCTAAAAGCAATTAGCATCATTGATAACAAAACCTGACAAATACGCTGTGTCATGAGACATCCTGTTAATTTGCTTGATTGGATTTAAATGTACCACTATTTCGAAGACTGAATCAACATTAGCAATGCTTAGTACATATGGGATATTGTTTAGACAAGGGGAAAACACTGCTCTCTATTCCAAACAGTTAACAGTGAGAATAGCAAATTAAAATAAAAATATTTTTAACATAGCTATAATTTTACTGCATCTGCACACTGATGTTCCTGCATTATAAATAGGGGTCACTTATGTCAAGTAAAAATGAAAAAGCACAGCTTTATGTAAATTGCTGTATTTTTCCTTCAGCTTCTGCAAGTACACTCCTTTTTGCTGCAGTGGTCTGAAAAGCATTGCAGTTTTAAAGATCTGAAGATAAAGAAACATTACAAAACTAGTGCCTTCAAATATTACGCACAGTTATAAGACTTAGATGTAAGAACTCAAAACTGGATTGCAAGATATTAAAAAAATTCAGTGCTAAAAGATTAATTATTGCACAGGTTTTACAAATATATCATTTAAAATAACCAAAGTAAATTTAAATTAAGCATTTTGTTTATAACATAGTAACATAGTAGATAAGTTTGAAAAAAGACAGAAGTCAATCGAGTTCAACCTATACAAATCTAAAATACTTACAAAAAGCTCCAGTTAAGCTTCAATAACCCCACTAAAAGGTGATCCATTTAATAATAAGCATAAGGTTATGTGCAAGAACAAAGCACACATATGTAAAAGTTAAACACATAGGTCAGATAAATGTTAAACACATAGGTAAAATGTTAAGCACATCAATAGAATAGAATGCTAAGCCCATAGGTCAAGACAAATATAGTGCACTTAGATAGCATAGAAACAAGTCATCCCAAATTGGCCTAATTGGCAAACACAATATACTAACAAATTGTAGTGTAACAAACATAGGCCTCCAAACATAATCACATTTATGTTCACATAAGCGCATCATTGTAACCAAGCCTCTTGAAGCCATAAACATGAGAAAAGTACGATAAACATAGTACATATATGATAAGCAGTGGCTATCTAAAAGGCATAGTGGATAATCGCAACATATACAGGATAGAAAATAATGAGTAAAAATCAGACCGGCACATAAATCAGTACTGGGGGACTCTGACCGCTTACAGAAAGACCAGGAATGCAGGCAAATTCAAACCAGAGCGCAACAAACCGGTTGCCATGGCAACCCTGTCTAAACAAAGCAGAAATGCGCTGAAGCAGTATAGCTGTAGTGTTATTATGTGTTTGGCCATATAGCATAGGTGAGAGCGGGGATGTCAGGAGCTAGATAAGAATAGAGCTAAAGGAACGCACAAATCTGCAGGGAATAGTCAGGCTAGCGCCAAGATGATTTTTATTCGTTATTTTCTATCCTGTATATGTTGCGATTATCCACTATGCCTTTTAGATAGCCACTGCTTATCATATATGTACTATGTTTATCCTACTTTTCTCATGTTTATGGCTTCAAGAGGCTTGGTTACAATGATGCGCTTATGTGAACATAAATGTGATTATATTTGGAGGCCTATGTTTGTTACACTACAATTTGTTAGTATATTGCTTTTGCCCCTATAGGCTTCCTACACAAATATACTCATATGCTGCACGTCCATTTCAGTACATTAGGCCAATTTGGGATGACTTGTTTCTATGCTATCTAGGTGCACTATATTTGTCTTGACCTATGTGCTTAGCATTCTATTCTATTGATGTGCTTAACATTTTACCTATGTGTTTAACATTTATCTGACCTATGTGTTTAACTTTTACATATGTGTGCTTTGTTCTTGCACATAACCTTATGCTTATTTATTTTTGCCTATGGGCTTAACCCTATGTACTCATATGTACACTGTATATGGTTGACATTAAGTATCCTGCTGTTCACATTATCTTTTATTTAGGGCCAGCCTCATTCGTTACTAGAGGGGTGACATCAACTTGTGGGTGGCACCCTATTCTGGAGAGCGAGTGATTGGTTGGCCTCTCTACTGTGTCCGGTGTGGGTTTATTCACATTGTATTTTTGTATGTCTGAGGAAGGGGCTAATCCCCCGAAAACGTTCACATATTTGGAATACAATTCTGAAAAGTCCTGGCGAGTGCACTCTCCTTTATGTTTTGTATATATATTTATATATACACACACAAAGTTAATCCCAAACTGTTGTTTTTTACCAATACTCTGACGAGGATGTTTGGAACAAATCTGTGATCTCACTACCTTTTTAAATACACCCCCCACTTTAGTTAAATAGTAAAACTATTATTTATAATAATAACTAGTATTTATATAGTGCCTTTCTCCCAGTGGGACTCAAAGCGCTTTTTCAGCGCTTGCTCTCGGAATTAGCCAAATCGGCAGCTGAATAGTAATAGTTGTTATTATTACACAATTTAATGGTACTCATTTTATCGACCTCGGAAGGATGAAGGGCTGAGTCAACCCTGCTGGGATTTGAACCTGTGACCTTGGATCTTTTAAACAGGCTTTTTTGTAGTCAGGGCATTTACCAACTGAGCGACCTCACCAGCCTATTTAATACATTTTAAAATGTTAATTGTGATATCATTACGCAATTACTAACCACAACAGCTCACATTTGTATATATAGTCAGAACACTAGAGTAGGCTGATGGGCTGATGTGTCCCTCCACATTTTATTAAAAACTTACTTGCATAAAGAGCCAAGTACAAAAAGTACCCTGGATTATACAAACAAGGTACTTGTTTACAATTGTCAATAAAGACTTAACATGACCTTCACACTATTTACCAAATTAGCAGTGTATGATAAGCAGTGACTAATGCACTAGAATAGTAAATAAGGCTTTACTGCACTCAGAATATAGTGTCCAGAAATTAGTAGCAAAAGGCCTAGCAGTCAGAAAACACACAAAGTAAAGGAGGAAAGACGTAAACTATAAGAAACTACCAGAAAGCTACTAGCGCATATATGAGCTCTGCTTGTGGATCCCTGGACCTGCACAATATTAGGGGAGTTTGTGTGATTACATATGAGATGCCATTAGATTTCTCTCTGGACAGTCCAACCAAACCACCATTTGGTCAAACCCTTCTTGATTTAGAAACTATTCTTCAGAGTGTAGAGTCTGGTGACTGAAGAAATCCACCTCTCATTTGTTCACTTTTGGAATATGAATTACAGAAATTATATTATGATTGCATTCCACCCACTGTAAGATAAGAACAGCCTCCTTTACTTTTAGGGAACTTTGAATTGCCCCCTGATGATTGATATATGCCATGGTTGTAACATAGTCAAATTGAAATATGCACAGTTCAAGAACATTGATTGTTAACCTCCCCTTCTGAGGAGACCAAAGCCCTGGGGTTTTTGAGACTCCAAAACCACACCACCTCTGGACAAGCAGGTGTCTACGGTAATGCCTACCCAAAATAGAAGCAAAATGATGGATTGATGCGTAAAGACAAGTATATTCACCACTCTGGGTCCTCTTCAACTCAGCATGCTCAGGCAGTAAACAAAATTTTGCAAAAGGAATGGTGTCTGAAGCAGCCAACATTAGACCAATCACTTCCATGCACTGGGCCACAAACAATTTGTAAATCTGCACAAGCCTTTTGTAACTTTGCCCTGTGTTATCATTATGGTCAGACATCAATTCCATGCATCTTTCTTACAGAAGAGAGACCTTGATATGGTGAAGGGTCAACAAACTCTTTGGAGCATTGATTTTTCCAAACATGATCTTAAAGAAACAGAGGTCTTTATGTGTGCGACTCTGCCAAATGAAATGATGGAGCATGAAACAATATTTTGTCCAGATAGCTACTGCTCTACCACCTGAGCTCTTACTAATTTTAATGGTGCTCCCAGAACCTTTGTAGACATTCTTGGAGCCATTGCTAAGCCAAAGCGTAGAGAAACAAACTGGAAATGCTTGTCCAGAAAAACAAGTCTGAGAAAACAAATCTATCAAGGTCAGGTTTTGTCCTGGTTGAACCAGAGGCAAGATATTGCAAACAGACTTCATCTTGAAATTGAAAGTTCCTTCTTTGAAACTATGAACAAAAACTGGAATAAAATCCCTGATGTTGTCCCAAGCCTGGGACTGGAATGTGGACACTCCTATTTGCCACTCTGAAAAGGGCCCTCTATCCCTTTGTCTCCCATAGCAACTCACAACTAGAAACATAAATAGATACATTTAGAAATAAGGTGATAAGCACCATTCTGAACAGAAACAACACACCATTATACAACCTAAGCTATTGATTAAGGAACATAATAAGGTCACTAAAACAAAAGACATTACACCATAAAACTAGCGGACAAGAGTGGGGCAATTGTAATCATGAACACAAGTGACTACATTAAGGAAGAATTTAAGCAGCTCTCCAATCCTGCCCACTATAGGAAACTACAGGAGGACCAAACAAAAATTGGCAAAAATCTGAGTTGTATTATCAGAAAACTCCCCCCTCAACTGGCACAAATCCAGTCTAAAATATCAGACTCCCAAAAACAGGGTACTTTTACATGCTGCCAAAAATACATAAACAAGGCAATCAAGGAAGACCAATAATATCTGGGGCTGGCACACTAACTGAAAACATCTCTGACTGGGTGGAAAACATCCAGAAACCTTTGATGAGTACAGCCAGCTTCCTTCAAGATACCACTAACCCCCTAAATAAGCAGGCAGACATCTTGCCAGTACCAGGAGAAGTCATTTTGGCAACCATCGATGTAGAAGCCTTTTACAATAACATCGTCCACAGTGATGGCCTTGCAGCATGCAAAGAATTCTTAGACCAACACAACCTACCCACAGAGTATTAGTATACAATTGAATGAGTTTATACTCACACACGGCCATTTCTCTTTCGGGGAGGAGAGATTATGAATAAAAAAAATTTCACATTTACAAGAGACTCACTGACATGGGGATACGTTTTGCACTCAAATATGCAAACCTATTTATGGTAAAATGTAATAACCACATGCAACAATAAACCTGCCTACTTCTGCTATATTGATTATATCCTGATCATTTGTACAGCTGGCAAACAAAGGTTACTCCAGATTTAATCATTTTAACTACACAAACAGCCTTAATCACTCTACCATGAAAGTTAATTTTTTAGATACCACCATCTATAAAAGACTTTACAAAACAAACATCCCTGTACCACAAGCCCACTGACCAACCATCATACCTCAAATACGACAGCTTCCATCCCACACACTCCTTCTGCAGCCAAGCAATAAAAGTACAACCAAATATGCTAACAAAACTAACAGGAATAACAACCTCCAATCACTGATGAAGATCTTTATAACCGTTACCCAAAAAAGATCATAGAAAGAAAAATTCAGAGCTGTGAAAATATCTAGAACAAAACTCATTGAATATAAAGCAAAATCTGAAAACAACTTCTTTTGTTATAACATCCATCCCAGAACTTGAGGTACTAAGGAAAATTACCAAAAACCTACAGTCTATCCTCCACAGAAACAACAGATTAAAACTGGTGTTTCTTAAACCACCAATCTTCTTAAAGGCAACCCGCAAACCTTGAGATGATTGTTAAAAGCCAAATAGCAGTGCTGAAAAAATAAGCACATTCCCCTTTCCGCAAAAAAGGGGGTGAGACTTGCTCACATATTTCACACTGAAATAATTCACCCAACAAACAGAAGGAATATAAAATTTGACAGTCTTTCACCTGCACCTCAAATATGTTGTACATTATAATGTGCACCAATTGCAGTAATAGAGCACATTATATTGGTGAGAAAGGTTAAAAACTGTGTGAGAGAATAAACCTGCATTGCTATACAATTAAGAAGAAAACCACCCAGGACACAGTCTTCAAGTTATGAAAGTATCAAAACTAAATGGCAACTTCAAATCACAGACTGGAAGAGATGTGGGAAGGCAAATGTATAAATATGTTTGATGCTCTGAATTCTGTGCTAAATGTAAGCCAGTGGTTCATGGGTAACTATTTGACATAACACATAACTATATATATACAAACCTTTAGCCTGTCTTAATTGGACTTGACTAAAGCAAACTTCACACATCCATGAGAATCATTGCAGACACCTAGACCATTTCCCATCACAAAATAACTGCCCCATCCTTATCTTATTTGATATATCTGGTTGAATCAAAAAATGGTAGACACTTATGTTATTCAAGATTTGTCTTTTTTCTATAAACTATTGATTAATATGTCTGAGCTTCACTTTGAAACAAACATACCCGATGAAGGAGCCATAGAGCTTCAAAAGCTTGCAAACAAATTTGTTTTGTTAGTCAATAAAGGTATCATTTATACAATTTGTTATTTTACTCTCCCATAATAGTTACCTTGCATATCAGACCCATGTTTATAGCACTGCAGAATATGTTGGTGCTCTACAAATAATTAAGAAGAAGAATATTTCAGGTTGAGAATGCACTGAAACAAGGCACTCAATTTGCCAGAGTCCCTAAAGGGACACTAAACCCAATTTTTTTTTTCTTTCATGATTCAGATAGAGCATGCAATTTTAAGCAACTTTATAATTTACTTCTATTATCAATTTTTATTTGTTCTCTTGCTATCTTTAATTAAAAAGCAGGAATGTGATGCATAGGAGCCGGCCCATTTTTGGTTGAGAACCTGGGTTATGCTTCCTTATTGGTGGGTAAATGTAAACCCTCAATAAGCAAGCACTATCCATGGTGCTGAACATAAAATGGCTGGCTGCTAAGATTTAAATTCCTGCTATTAAATAAAGATAGAATGAGAATGAAGAAAAATTGATAATAGGAGTAAATTAGAAAGTTGCTTACAATTTGGGTTCAGTGTCCCATTAAGGACTTGACCGTAAACCTATTCTGTAACTTGTGAAACTAACTCAGATAAGGAATTACATCAAAGTGATAGCACAAGCTACACAAGCAACACTGATTGCTGGTTTAAACAAAACCTCAGCTTGTTAAAAAGCTTTCCTGTAAGCTTCCAGCTTTCTGTAAATTGGATCCCAAAGAATGTTTGTGTGTCCTCTAGCCCAACTCAGCAATGCATGGTTGGAGCAGGTTAGTCAAACTTGCAAAGCACACACTAACTTGAGGGAGGAGTGGTCAATGAATCTCCCCTCAGGTTTGACTGCAAAGATGCAGTGGGGACAGTACCAGTATAATCCATAGAAAACCTAGAAAGTCTCAACAGAAAAATATACTATTTCTCATTTGTACACTAAAGGTAATGTAATACTGAAAGGAATTCCAAATTGTTTTATTACAAAAGGAAGTAAAAATATAACGGAACAGTATGACAAAATATGGTATGATAAAAGACAAGTATCAACAATTATGACAGACTAAAAAAAACGTTTTACAAACAGGCTATATAAATATAATAAATATGATGTGACCGGTCACAAACACTAAAGAGAGCTTTATACAATCTCTGGCCAGATAAAATGGTGTAAAAATCTAATTAAAAAGTATTTGTACCACCAATGAAAACCACCTGTATATCTCAAAGTCACTTTATATGTATAAGGAAATTTTCGTTTTTTGAAACCAATCCTTCTAATACTGGCATATATTATTCCAATACTATCCTCCAAATGAAGGTAGACAAAAAACCTGGGCTGTTTATATACTGCCGCTCTGTATTACCTTCAATCCTTTTGTATCTCCCTAGTCCCAGTCTAGTGTCTCACAGAGATCATCTGTGGGCTTCTACATCTGCAGCGGGAGACAAGGAGGCAGCAGCATGGGAAAACTGTAGTGGTGTACGCTGAACTTCACATGTATTTTGTACGCTGAATTTCACATGTATTCTGTGGCCAATCAATGCCTCTGTATGGCGGCTCAGTTTTTCTACTTACAAATGGGTATTTCTGCTCAATTTTCTCTGCGCAAAGAAACATACAAGGACTGGCTGCCTTGTCAAATAGAAAATATTGTATTCATCAACGCATTCCACCTACATATAAGGTTTTTTCAAGATGGTTGTTAGGTGCAGTCTACTTTTTTAAATACCCCTCCTATTCTTTTGATTGGTCTAGTTCTTGGTCATATTAAGGTGGATTCCATGTTTAAGGTGGTATTCTAAAGTTTTAGTGGTCTCAATGGTTATAGTTGCTAATTCTTTTAATTTATATTAAAAGAGAACAAATATTTGATTCTCCTTACCATAAACTCTCATAATAAGTAGTTGCTTACCAGAAAAGACAAATAGTTAGTTACCCTTGTCACAAACAGCATATATTGGAAACATTATTAGAAGCCATTATTACATTATTAAATAACCAGTCCAGCAAGACCAATCAGGTTGCGCTCACATTGCCTATGTATAACACAAAGCAGAAAAAAACAACAATAGTCCCAAGATTAAGATGATGGTCAGACTCCAGCCACAGGCAGCTCTCCCCAAAGATAGACTCGATAGAAAAAATCTGCAAAACAGGAAGGAGGCGCCTCATAGAATAGTAACGTCTTTACAAGAAGAACACTCAGAAAAGTCAAGTGCAAACTCACGTAGTCAGGGGCTATATGGCGCAAGCCGAGATCTCTAAAGTCGCCCGGCAGACTATCTCCCGGTAACCAGCTTCTGATCACATGATGATACGTCCACCGATCAGGATCTTCGCTATGATAATGTCAAGGGTGGTTTCTTCAGTGTATCCGCCAATCGGCTGGCCCAAACTGGGGGGTTAGAAACACAAGGGTTACTTTGTGTAAAAATAGATCGTAGAAAAGGGGTAAAATAAAATCTGTTTATTAAAACAAATAGTTAAAAACAGCAACGCGTTTCTCGGCCACAGTGCCGTTTCATCAGGCTGTGAATAAAATACAAACCCCTCTCTCTATTTGAACCCTCCCCTTGACCAATCACTGATCAATGTATATTACATACCCTAAACGGATGTTACGCTCATACTGCAACATAAAGGAATATAAATGATACCCTCCCCTTAAGCAATCGCTGATCGATCTATGTTACACACCCTAGACAGATGTAACACCTATACTACAGCATATAAAAAAAATAATATATAAATGCAACCATTAGTTGCTATATTAAATTGCATAAACGTGAAGCTCTAACATCCAAGGCATAATTTTCAATGTGTAAAATAAATTTAAGAGGAACCATACAAATGAAAACAATGTGAGCTGATATATAATAGACATCAGTATACATAAAAATAGCAATAATAATAATAAGTGTAACACCAAGTGACACATGATATCAACTTGTGTAGATAATTTACTAGCATATATAAGGCACATATTCCTTTAACTAATAATTGGGCATCTAATCCTGCCATGGGAAAAAAAATAAACGCATTGGAAACTAAATAACGTTAGTATACCATGTAGTAAGTATAATCCCATGAAAAAATCATCTTATTTTATGTGTAAATAAATACAATAGGTGTGTATACAGTAATTTAGTGAAAAAAACACTATGGTGATATGTTATAAATTACACCAACAAGTGTAATATGCTATGTGAGAATAATAATCCTATATAAGGGGTGAGTGTGAAAAAGAGTCGTAAAGGGAGTCTAAAGCCATTAAACCAGTATTGACCAAAACATAATGTATGATCCTTACTAGAAAAATAAATAACAATAAACATAAAGCTAGATTCTAATTAGTGATAAGAAGTGTATTAAAATAATTCAGCTATCATGTATATAGCTTGAATTAAGGAGTGATACAAATATATAGTTAAATATATGTGTGAATCAACTGGTGTAGTCAGTGGAAGGCTGCCAAATCCACATTCATATTGAGACCACCTGTTGGATTGTTCTCAATTTGTGGATCCAGTAGGTCTCCCTCTGTCTAAGCCTAAAAAATTGATTGTATAAGTGAGATTTAGGTACATATTCTATAGGTATAATAGTGAATCACTCCAAATTACCATTATGTTTCACATTACAATGTCTAGGAACACTATGCAATTTGTAGTTGTTCTTCATATTGCGATAGTGCTCAGACCATCTAATACTAAGACGTCTACAGGTGCGGCCAACATACTGGATCCCGCAAATGCAAGATAGGAGGTACACCACATAGCTGGATGCACAAGATATGCCACCCACTATTGGATACACCTTCTTAGTCAAAAAAGACTGTAAGGTGTTCTTGTGGTGCTCAATGTGAGTACACATTTTACATCTCCTATTCCCACATCTAAAGGATCTCCTATGGAGCCCACTGTTTTTTTATTATCAATAGAACTTGAGGTGTTTTTCTTATGTTTCACTACCTTACTGGGTGCCAATATTGTTTTCAGGCTCGGTGCTTTTTTGAAAACTACTCTAGGTTTATTGTTGATCACATCTCATAGGATGAGGTATTTTGTTAAAATCTTCCAATGTTTATTAATTATCTGTTTAATTAACCCGTGGTTGCAATTATACTGTGTAATAAACATGATTTCTTTAGAGGATATATTCCCATCCTGTCTAGAGTTCGGTTTTGGGATAAAGTATTCTTCTCTATTATCTAATTTTGTTCTTTGGTAGCCTTGTTCAATACTATTTAAGGGATATCTTTTTTCTTTAAATTCTCTTTTAGAATCATACTTTGTGCTTCGTAGTCGCAGAGTGTACTGCAATTCCTGCATACTCGTTTGAGTTGTCCATATGGGACATTCTTCTTCCATGGGAAGTAATGATTACTTGTAAAGTCTAGATAACTATTACAATCTACCGCCTTAAAATGGGTGGTACTGATCACCTTGCCACTATCAAAAACTGAGATTAAGGTCCAGAAAATTCCTTGAGGCCTTAGAATGTTCAAGAGCTGTTCATTCAAAGAGGATGAACCTTTAATTATCAAATGGGATGATACCCTTAATGATTGTTCTTTCAAGCTTATGAAAATTCTCATTGCCCATAGGAAAGCTTTGGTAGAGAAGGCTTCTAAGGAAATAGACGCCATACAAGGCAGCTTAGAAAAATTTAAGTCATCACCACAATATCATGAATTAAATTATATGGTATTGCAAAAGACGGATACTTTTCAGAAAGAATTAATGGGCAATAAAAATCATAAGCTATCCAGGGATGAGGAAAATTATTTAAAGGGAGAAATACACACCTATAATAAACAAATCCACTAGACTAAAGCCTCCAATGGTTATGAATTCTAATGATTACTAGTGATGTCGCAAACTGAAAATTTTCCGTTCGCGAACAGCGAACACAAACGTCTGCAACTGTTCACGAATGGGCGAACCGGGCGAACCGCCATTGACTTCAATAGGCAGGCGAATTTTAAAACCCACAGGGACTCTTTCTGGCCACAATAGTGATGGAAAAGTTGTTTCAAGGGGACTAACACCTGGACTGATAGATATATAATTTCCCAGACAGAGAATTACAAGACATGCGGTCTGGGACCCATGGTAAGGTTCCCAGAGGCAGTTGCGCCGCCAGGGGACGTGTATATAGCATGGATTTTAGGAACCGGGAGATGGAAAAAGATGCTTGGTCGGTCCTCCTACTTCAAATTTAGGGCACTGTGCATGCAATCTACTGTGCCACCAGATATGAGTGGTGTGTTAAGTAGTACTATTCTGATCAGTTTAATACCTGTTACGCCCCCTATTAGGGGATGTGTATATGGCATGGATTTTAGGAACCGGGAGATGGAAAAAGATGCTTGGTTGGTTCTCCTACTTCAAATTTGGGGCACTGCGCGTGCAATCGTGGCCGGACTTTTAGCCGACGGACATTTGGCCGACGGACAACTGGCCGAAACACAAGTGGCTGTCACACTAGCAGACTGATGTTTCACAGTCAAAAAAGTTTTTTTTTTTTTAATTTACACTAATGTTACACCAGATATGAGTGGTGGCACTGGGCAAGTGGGCACAGTATACGCTGTGAGCCTGGCACACACGCTGGAAGGCAGGCAACTGCAATTAGATTATACTAGCAGACTGATGTTTAACAGTCAAAAAAGTTTTTTTTTTTTTAATTTACACTAATGTTACACCAGATATGAGTGGTGGCACTGGGCAAGTGGACACAGTATTCTCTCTCTCTCTCTCTCTCTCATGTTTTGAATCCAGGGATTTTGGACAGATTGTAACCAAGCTTTCTGAAAAACATTTAATCTGCCCCCTACCAGTAATACTGGGTTGGAGGCCATACCTTCATGCGGTCTAAGAGGCTGGATTAGCTTCCTTTTTCTGTTTGGATTTATTCCAATTTGAAGTGGGTCTCCAGAGGGTTTAAGAGAGGAGTTAGTTTTCTGTTCTCTATTCTTTTATTTATTTTAAGTGCATGTGCTATGGCACCCTAACCTGACAAGCATGTAAAATGTCTGTTTCAAAAGCTTTGCGTCTTGACGCAGACTTCCTGCGTGCATTATTGAGTGCAAACCAAACAAGCATATTATGCATTGGATTTAACATGCGCAATTGAAAAAGTCTCAGGCCCATATATACACATACATATAAAGTTTTAAACATGCAAACGTGCCCATTAACATAGCTGTGAGGGCCTATATAAAAAATACAAAATATACTTACCCACTCCTCCACTTAGTAGCAGACAGCAAAACCAGTAATGAAACATATCAGCAAAGGTAAAGGAATAGGAGTATAACGTCTATCTGTTAAGGGAGACAGAAGACAAGTCCCTGTGACAGTTTACAAAGAGCCTACAAAGGATTTCCCATGAGGCAAAAACATTGTATCATGAGGCAGTACTCCAATCTCAACTCTCTGACAAGCACTGTGCTGAGGGGAACTGACCTTCAATATGCTCTGATGCACTTTTCAATGAAGAAATCAAGCATATCTTACTTTAACCACCTCCAACGGAGAAAAGTTTAAAAACTGAGGTATGAGTGAGGTAGGAGGGGTTTTACAGGCTTTTGGAGTTTGGGAAACTTTACCTCCTCCTGGTGGGATTGTATATACCATACATAACAGGTCATGGACTCTTGCCACCTTAATGAAATAAATGTAACTAAAAAAGTTCTACTTACCTTACTATTAGCAAGATTACAAGTTATGCGCTAAACTGGGTGTGTAAATAACGCAAAAAAGTTAGCGGTATCGCACTCTCCAAAGCGCCACCATTACAAGTTACTGAAAAAAATTATTCTTGTTCTGTGGTATTGTGCGTTAAGCTCCAAACCGCACAAGTTTTCCCCCATAGACATCAATGGAGAGAAAGTGTTAGAAAAAAAATTAACACCTGCGATCGCGGAATGGCGATCGATATAACGCAATCCCCATTGATGTCTGTGGGGAAAACAAAGTTACATTAAAACGTAACACCCTAACATAAACCCCTAGTCTAAATACACCTAATCTGCCACCCCTGACATCGCCGACACTAAATAAAGGGACTAACCCCTAAATCACTAAATTAAACTATTAACCCCTAAACCTAACTATCCCCTATACATTTAATTAATATTACAATATAACTATCTTAAAATAAATAAAAACTTACCTGTGAAATAAAAAAAAAACTAAGATTAGACTAAACCTAACATAACTATTTTAAGAAAATAAAATAAAGGAAAAATAAAAAAAACCTAAAGATTTAAAAAACCTAACACTACGAAAAAATTTAAAAAAATCTAACATTACTAAAAAAAAAAATTATTATCTATGATTTGAATTGCCAATAGGATTTAAGCAGCTCTCATCCTATTGGCTGTTTTGAATTTTTCAGCCAATAGGAATGCAATTTTACCCCAATATACCTTGCATTCAATCCTCAGTGTGCGCCGACGATTGTACAAAGAGGATCTTCCATGCTGGATGGCTCCGCGGTCGCCGGTCCTGTTCCGTGGTCACCTCCGCTCCGTGCTGCCTTCGTCCTGGATGAAGATAGAAGAGGTGCCCGCTCTGGATGAAGATGTCGCCGCCTGGAAAAAGATCTTCACCACCAGGAAGAAGACCTTCTCCGCCAGACTTTAGGAACAGTGAGTACCTATTTGGGGGTTAGATTTAGTTTTTTTTATTATTATTTTTGGTGTGTTTTTTATTTTTAGATTAGGGCTTTTTTATTTGTATGGGCGATTCAGGGCACAAAAAGCTGAATGCCGTGAATGGGCAATGGGTAACTTAAGTTTTTTTTTAGACTTTGGCCTAGATTTAGAGTTTGGGGGTAGCCGTCAAAACCAGCGTTAGAGGCTCCTAACGCTGGTTTTTACCGCCCGCTGGTATTTGGAGTCAGTCAGGAAAGGGTCTAACGCTCACTTTAGAGCCGCGACTTTTCCATACCGCAGATCCCCCTACGCCACTTGCGTATCCTATCTTTTCAATGGGATCTTTCTAACGCCGGTATTTAGAGTCGTGGCTGAAGTGAGCGTTAGAAATCTAACGACAAAACTCCAGTCCCAGAAAAAAGTCAGTAGTTAAGAGCTTTCTGGGCTAACGGCGGTTTATAAAGCTCTTAACTACTGTGTTCTAAAGTACACTAACACCCATAAACTACCTATGTACCCCTAAACTGAGGCCCCCCCCACATCGCCGCCACTCTATTAAAAATTTTTAACCCCTAATCTGCCGCTCCGTACACCGCCGCAACCTACATTATACCTATGTACCCCTAATCTGCTGCCCCTAACACCGCCGACCCCTATATTATATTTATTAACCCCTAATCTGCCGCCCCCGCTATCACTGACACCTGCATATTATTATTAACCCCTAATCTGCCGCTCCGTACACCGCCGCAACCTACATTATCCCTATGTACCCCTAATCTGCTGCCCCTAACACCTCCGACCCCTATATTATATTTATTAACCCCTAATCTGCCGCCCCCAACGTCGCCTCCACCTACCTACAATAATTAACCCCTAATCTGCCGACCGGATCTCACCGCTACTATAATAAATGTATTAACCCCTAAAGCTAAATCTAACTCTAACCCTAACACCCCCCTAACTTAAATATAATTTAAATCTAACGAAATAAATTAACTATTATTAAATAAATTATTCCTATTTAAAGCTAAATACTTACCTGTAAAATAAACCCTAATATAGCTACAATATAAATTATAATTATATTATAGCTATTTTAGGATTAATATTTATTTTACAGGCAACTTTGTATTTATTTTAACCAGGTACAATAGCTATTAAATAGTTCATAACTATTTAATAGCTACCTAGTTAAAATAATTACAAAATTAACTGTAAAATAAATCCTAACCTAAGTTACAATTAAACCTAACACTACACTATCAATAAATTAGTTAAATAAAATACCTACAATTAAATACAATTAAATAAACTAACTAAAGTACAAAAAATAAAAAATAACTAAGTTACAAAAAATAAAAAAATATTTACAAACATTAGAAAAATATTACAACAATTTTAAACTAATTACACCTACTCTAAGCCCCCTAATAAAATAACAAAGACCCCAAAATAAAAAAATGCCCTACACTATTCTAAAAATTAAATAGAAAAGCTCTTTTACCTTATCAGCCCTTAAAAGGGCCCTTTGCGGGGCATGCCCCAAAGAATTCAGCTCTTTTGCCTGTAAAAAAAACATACAATACCCCCCAACATTACAACCCACCACCCACATACCCCTAATCTAACCCAAACCCCCCTTAAATAAACCTAACACTAAGCCCCTGAAGATCTCCCTACCTTGTCTTCACCTCGCCGGGTTCACCGATCCGTCCACCGAAGTCTTGATCCAAGCCTCCGAAGTCTTGATCCAAGCCCAAGCGGGGCTGAAGAGTGACGTTCATACTCCGGCTGAAGTCTTGATCCAAGCGGGCAGAAGAGGACATCCGGACCGGCAAACATCTTCTTCCAAGAGCCGCATCTTCTATGCTCTTCAATCCGATGACGACCGGCTGATCTTCAAGACCTCCAGCGCGGATCCATCCATCTTCACCGACGACTTCCCGACGAATGACGGTTCCTTTAAGGGACGTCATCCAAGATGGCGTCCCTCGAATTCCGATTGGCTGATAGGATTCTATCAGCCAATCGGAATTAAGGTAGGAAAATTCTGATTGGCTGATGGAATCAGCCAATCAGATTCAAGTTCAATCCGATTGGCTGATCCAATCAGCCAATCAGATTGAGATCGCATTCTATTGGCTGTTCCGATCAGCCAATAGAATGCGATCTCAATCTGATTGGCTGATTGGATCAGCCAATCGGATTGAACTTGAATCTGATTGGCTGATTCCATCAGCCAATCAGAATTTTCCTACCTTAATTCCGATTGGCTGATAGAATCCTATCAGCCAATCGGAATTCGAGGGACGCCATCTTGGATGACGTCCCTTAAAGGAACCGTCATTCGTCGGGAAGTCGTCGGTGAAGATGGATGGATCCGCGCTGGAGGTCTTGAAGATCAGCCGGTCGTCATCGGATTGAAGAACATAGAAGATGCGGCTTGGAAGAAGATGTTTGCCGGTCCGGATGTCCTCTTCTGCCCGCTTGGATCAAGACTTCAGCCGGAGGATGGACGTCACTCTTCAGCCCCGCTTGGGCTTGGATCAAGACTTTGGAGGCTTTGATCAAGACTTCGGTGGACGGATCGGTGAACCCGGCGAGGTGAAGACAAGGTAGGGAGATCTTCAGGGGCTTAGTGTTAGGTTTATTTAAGGGGGGTTTGGGTTAGATTAGGGTAGGGGTATGTGGGTGGTGGGTTGAAATGTTGGGGGGGTATTGTATGTTTTTTTTACAGGCAAAAGAGCTGAATTCTTTGGGGCATGCCCCGCAAAGGGCCCTTTTAAGGGCTGGTAAGGTAAAAGAGCTTTTCTATTTTAATTTTAGAATAGTGTAGGGCATTTTTTTATTTTGGGGGTCTTTGTTATTTTATTAAGGGGCTTAGAGTAGGTGTAATTAGTTTAAAATTGTAATATTTTTCTAATGTTTGTAAATATTTTTTTATTTTTTGTAACTTAGTTCTTTTTTATTTTTTGTACTTTAGTTAGTTTATTTAATTGTATTTAATTGTAGGTATTTTATTTAATTAATTTGATAGTGTAGTGTTAGGTTTAATTGTATTTAATTGTAGGTATTTTATTTAATTAATTTATTGATAGTGTAGTGTTAGGTTTAATTGTAGATAATTGTAGGTATTTTATTTAATTAATTTATTGATAGTGTAGTGTTAGGTTTAATTGTAACTTAGGTTAGGATTTATTTTACAGGTAATTTTGTAATTATTTTAACTAGGTAGCTATTAAATAGTTATTAACTATTTAATAGCTATTGTACCTGGTTAAAATAAATACAAAGTTGCCTGCAAAATAAATATTAATCCTAAAATAGCTACAATATAATTATAATTTATATTGTAGCTATATTAGGGTTTATTTTACAGGTAAGTATTTAGCTTTAAATAGGATTAATTTATTTAATAAGAGTTAATTTATTTAGTTAGATTTAAATTATATTTAACTTAGGGGGGTGTTAGTGTTAGGCTTAGACTTAGCTTTAGGGGTTAATACATTTATTATAGTAGCGGTGAGATCCGGTCGGCAGATTAGGGGTTAATTATTGTAGGTAGGTGGAGGCAACATTGGGGGCGGCAGATTAGGGGTTAATAAATATAATATAGGGGTCGGCTGTGTTAGGGGCAGCAGATTAAGGGTACATAGGATTACGTAGGTTGCGGCGGTGTACGGAGCGGCAGATTAGGGGTTAATAATAATATGCAGGTGTCAGCGATAGCGGGGGCGGCAGATTAGGGGTTAATAAATATAATATATAGGGGTCGGCGGTGTTAGGGGCAGCAGATTAGGGGTACATAGGTATAATGTAGGTTGCGGCGGTGTACGGAGCGGCAGATTAGGGGTTAATAATAATATGCTGGGGTCAGCGATAGCGGGGGCGGCAGATTAGGGGTTAATAAGTGTAAGGTTAGGGGTGTTTAGACTCAGGGTACATGTTAGGGTGTTAGGTGCAGACATAGGAAGTGTTTCCCCATAGGAAACAATGGGGCTGCGTTAGGAGCTGAACGCTGCTTTTTTGCAGGTGTTAGGTTTTTTTTCAACTCAAACTGCCCCATTGTTTTCTATGGGGGAATCGTGCACAAGCACGTTTTTGAAGCTGGCCACGTCCGTAAGCAACGCTGGTATTTAGAGTTGCAGTGGCGGTAAATATGCTCTACGCTCCCTTTTTGGAGCCTAACGCAGCCCTTCTGTGAACTCTAAATACCAGCGGTATTTAAAAGGTGCGGGGGGAAAAAAGCATGCGTAGCTAACGCACCCCTTTGGCCGCAGAACTCTAAATCTAGCCGTTAGTTTGTAATTATTTTAGGTAAAAAAGCTGTTTACCATATAGCAATGCCATACAAAAGGCCCTTTTAAAGGCTATTAGTAGTTTATTGATAGGTTAGGGGGGTCTTTTATTTTGTGGTGGCTTTTGGGGTTTGTTTTTTATAGGGCTATTAGATAAGGTTTAAGTTTTATAATTTTGGATAATTTTGTTTATTATTTTGTAATCTTCGATTTTTTTTATTTTTCGTAATGTTAGTGTTTTGTTTTTTCAGTAATTTCATTTTTTTATTTTTTTTTATTTTCTTTTCTTAAAATAGTTATGTTAGGTTTATTTAAAGTTTAATCTTAGGGTTTTTTTTATTTCAAAGGTAATTTTTTATTTATTTTAAGATAGTTATATTGTAAATTTAAGTTAGGGGGTGTTAGGTTTAGGGGTTAATAGTTTAATTTAATGATATGCGATGTGGGGAGCCGGCGATTTAGGGGTTAATATGTTTAGTTTTGTATTAGTGATGTTGAGGCCAGCGGATTAGGGGTTAATAGGTTTATTATAGTTGTTGCGATGTGGGGAGTCACGGTTTAAGGGTTAATAGGTTTATTTAGTGTTGACAATGTGGGGGTCGGAGGTTTAGGGGTTAATAGGTTTATTTAGTGTTGACGATGTGGGGGTCGGAGGTTTAGGGGTTAATAGGTTTATTTAGTGTTGGCGATGTGGGTGGGTGGTGGATTAGGGGTTAATAGGTAGTGATTGTGATGCGGGGGCATTTTGGTTTAGGGGTTAATAGGTAATATTTGCGATGCAGGGGCATGGCGGTTTAGGGGTTAATAGATAGTTTATGGGTGTTAGTGTACATTGTAACATTTTAGTTATGAGTTTTGTTAAACATTTTTGTTTTGCAAAATCCATAACTATTGGTCTCAGATCACGGAATAGATAGTGGCGGTATAGACTATAACGCAAGCATTTTAGCTGGACCACACAACCTGTAATACAGGCACTATGAAAATCCTGCACTCAAAAGCCATTTTTTTGAGTGCGGAATGGAGATTTACATAAAGGCTAAAACGCTTGCAGTGTAGCTATACCGCAGCGAATTTTAATTACGGGAGACCTGCATATTTTGCATGCAAAGGTCAATTTTTTCAGCGGTATAGCTGTACTGCACCATACCACAAAACTTTTAATCTAGGTCAAAAATGTTTTCAATTTTCTATAAAACACTGAATACTCAACTCTGATGGCTTTGAATTGTGCATATAAAGTGTTACAATAGAAAAATAAGTTAAATGTTATTCGAAATATGGAAAATGCAATAAAGATCAGCGCTATAATCACCACCTGTTAAAAGCTATCAATTTGTACCAAGAGAAACTCCGCTCCGTGCTGCCTTCGTCCTGGATGAAGATAGAAGAGGTGCCCGCTCTGGATGAAGATGTCGCCGCCTGGAAAAAGATCTTCACCACCAGGAAGAAGACCTTCTCCGCCAGACTTTAGGAACAGTGAGTACCTATTTGGGGGTTAGATTTAGTTTTTTTTATTATTATTTTTGGTGTGTTTTTTATTTTTAGATTAGGGCTTTTTTATTTGTATGGGCGATTCAGGGCACAAAAAGCTGAATGCCGTGAATGGGCAATGGGTAACTTAAGTTTTTTTTTAGACTTTGGCCTAGATTTAGAGTTTGGGGGTAGCCGTCAAAACCAGCGTTAGAGGCTCCTAACGCTGGTTTTTACCGCCCGCTGGTATTTGGAGTCAGTCAGGAAAGGGTCTAACGCTCACTTTAGAGCCGCGACTTTTCCATACCGCAGATCCCCCTACGCCACTTGCGTATCCTATCTTTTCAATGGGATCTTTCTAACGCCGGTATTTAGAGTCGTGGCTGAAGTGAGCGTTAGAAATCTAACGACAAAACTCCAGTCCCAGAAAAAAGTCAGTAGTTAAGAGCTTTCTGGGCTAACGGCGGTTTATAAAGCTCTTAACTACTGTGTTCTAAAGTACACTAACACCCATAAACTACCTATGTACCCCTAAACTGAGGCCCCCCCACATCGCCGCCACTCTATTAAAATTTTTTAACCCCTAATCTGCCGCTCCGTACACCGCCGCAACCTACATTATACCTATGTACCCCTAATCTGCTGCCCCTAACACCGCCGACCCCTATATTATATTTATTAACCCCTAATCTGCCGCCCCCGCTATCACTGACACCTGCATATTATTATTAACCCCTAATCTGCCGCTCCGTACACCGCCGCAACCTACATTATCCCTATGTACCCCTAATCTGCTGCCCCTAACACCTCCGACCCCTATATTATATTTATTAACCCCTAATCTGCTGCCCCCAACGTCGCCTCCACCTACCTACAATAATTAACCCCTAATCTGCCGACCGGATCTCACCGCTACTATAATAAATGTATTAACCCCTAAAGCTAAATCTAACTCTAACCCTAACACCCCCCTAACTTAAATATAATTTAAATCTAACGAAATAAATTAACTATTATTAAATAAATTATTCCTATTTAAAGCTAAATACTTACCTGTAAAATAAACCCTAATATAGCTACAATATAAATTATAATTATATTATAGCTATTTTAGGATTAATATTTATTTTACAGGCAACTTTGTATTTATTTTAACAAGGTACAATAGCTATTAAATAGTTCATAACTATTTAATAGCTACCTAGTTAAAATAATTACAAAATTACCTGTAAAATAAATCCTAACCTAAGTTACAATTAAACCTAACACTACACTATCAATAAATTAGTTAAATAAAATACCTACAATTAAATACAATTAAATAAACTAACTAAAGTACAAAAAATAAAAAATAACTAAGTTACAAAAAATAAAAAAATATTTACAAACATTAGAAAAATATTACAACAATTTTAAACTAATTACACCTACTCTAAGCCCCCTAATAAAATAACAAAGACCCCAAAATAAAAAAATGCCCTACACTATTCTAAAAATAAAATAGAAAAGCTCTTTTACCTTACCAGCCCTTAAAAGGGCCCTTTGCGGGGCATGCCCCAAAGAATTCAGCTCTTTTGCCTGTAAAAAAAACATACAATACCCCCCAACATTACAACCCACCACCCACATACCCCTAATCTAACCCAAACCCCCCTTAAATAAACCTAACACTAAGCCCCTGAAGATCTCCCTACCTTGTCTTCACCTCGCCGGGTTCACCGATCCGTCCACCGAAGTCTTGATCCAAGCCTCCGAAGTCTTGATCCAAGCCCAAGCGGGGCTGAAGAGTGATGTTCATACTCCGGCTGAAGTCTTGATCCAAGCGGGCAGAAGAGGACATCCGGACCGGCAAACATCTTCTTCCAAGAGCCGCATCTTCTATGCTCTTCAATCCGATGACGACCGGCTGATCTTCAAGACCTCCAGCGCGGATCCATCCATCTTCACCGACGACTTCCCGACGAATGACGGTTCCTTTAAGGGACGTCATCCAAGATGGCGTCCCTCGAATTCCGATTGGCTGATAGGATTCTATCAGCCAATCGGAATTAAGGTAGGAAAATTCTGATTGGCTGATGGAATCAGCCAATCAGATTCAAGTTCAATCCGATTGGCTGATCCAATCATCCAATCAGATTGAGATCGCATTCTATTGGCTGTTCCGATCAGCCAATAGAATGCGATCTCAATCTGATTGGCTGATTGGATCAGCCAATCGGATTGAACTTGAATCTGATTGGCTGATTCCATCAGCCAATCAGAATTTTCCTACCTTAATTCCGATTGGCTGATAGAATCCTATCAGCCAATCGGAATTCGAGGGACGCCATCTTGGATGACGTCCCTTAAAGGAACCGTCATTCGTCGGGAAGTCGTCGGTGAAGATGGATGGATCCGCGCTGGAGGTCTTGAAGATCAGCCGGTCGTCATCGGATTGAAGAACATAGAAGATGCGGCTTGGAAGAAGATGTTTGCCGGTCCGGATGTCCTCTTCTGCCCGCTGGGATCAAGACTTCAGCCGGAGGATGGACGTCACTCTTCAGCCCCGCTTGGGCTTGGATCAAGACTTTGGAGGCTTTGATCAAGACTTCGGTGGACGGATCGGTGAACCCGGCGAGGTGAAGACAAGGTAGGGAGATCTTCAGGGGCTTAGTGTTAGGTTTATTTAAGGGGGGTTTGGGTTAGATTAGGGTAGGGGTATGTGGGTGGTGGGTTGAAATGTTGGGGGGGTATTGTATGTTTTTTTTACAGGCAAAAGAGCTGAATTCTTTGGGGCATGCCCCGCAAAGGGCCCTTTTAAGGGCTGGTAAGGTAAAAGAGCTTTTCTATTTTAATTTTAGAATAGTGTAGGGCATTTTTTATTTTGGGGGTCTTTGTTATTTTATTAAGGGGCTTAGAGTAGGTGTAATTAGTTTAAAATTGTAATATTTTTCTAATGTTTGTAAATATTTTTTTATTTTTTGTAACTTAGTTCTTTTTTATTTTTTGTACTTTAGTTAGTTTATTTAATTGTATTTAATTGTAGGTATTTTATTTAATTAATTTGATAGTGTAGTGTTAGGTTTAATTGTATTTAATTGTAGGTATTTTATTTAATTAATTTATTGATAGTGTAGTGTTAGGTTTAATTGTAGATAATTGTAGGTATTTTATTTAATTAATTTATTGATAGTGTAGTGTTAGGTTTAATTGTAACTTAGGTTAGGATTTATTTTACAGGTAATTTTGTAATTATTTTAACTAGGTAGCTATTAAATAGTTATTAACTATTTAATAGCTATTGTACCTGGTTAAAATAAATACAAAGTTGCCTGCAAAATAAATATTAATCCTAAAATAGCTACAATATAATTATAATTTATATTGTAGCTATATTAGGGTTTATTTTACAGGTAAGTATTTAGCTTTAAATAGGATTCATTTATTTAATAAGAGTTAATTTATTTAGTTAGATTTAAATTATATTTAATTTAGGGGGGTGTTAGTGTTAGGCTTAGACTTAGCTTTAGGGGTTAATACATTTATTATAGTAGCGGTGAGATCCGGTCGGCAGATTAGGGGTTAATTATTGTAGGTAGGTGGAGGCAACATTGGGGGCGGCAGATTAGGGGTTAATAAATATAATATAGGGGTCGGCTGTGTTAGGGGCAGCAGATTAGGGGTACATAGGATTACGTAGGTTGCGGCGGTGTACGGAGCGGCAGATTAGGGGTTAATAATAATATGCAGGTGTCAGCGATAGCGGGGGCGGCAGATTAGGGGTTAATAAATATAATATATAGGGGTCGGCGGTGTTAGGGGCAGTAGATTAGGGGTACATAGGTATAATGTAGGTTGCGGCGGTGTACGGAGCGGCAGATTAGGGGTTAATAATAATATGCTGGGGTCAGCGATAGCGGGGGCGGCAGATTAGGGGTTAATAAGTGTAAGGTTAGGGGTGTTTAGACTCAGGGTACATGTTAGGGTGTTAGGTGCAGACATAGGAAGTGTTTCCCCATAGGAAACAATGGGGCTGCGTTAGGAGCTGAACGCTGCTTTTTTGCAGGTGTTAGGTTTTTTTTCAGCTCAAACTGCCCCATTGTTTTCTATGGGGGAATCGTGCACAAGCACATTTTTGAAGCTGGCCACGTCCGTAAGCAACGCTGGTATTTAGAGTTGCAGTGGCGGTAAATATGCTCTACGCTCCCTTTTTGGAGCCTAACGCAGCCCTTCTGTGAACTCTAAATACCAGCGGTATTTAAAAGGTGCGGGGGGAAAAAAGCATGCGTAGCTAACGCACCCCTTTGGCCGCAGAACTCTAAATCTAGCCGTTAGTTTGTAATTATTTTAGGTAAAAAAGCTGTTTACCATATAGCAATGCCATACAAAAGGCCCTTTTAAAGGCTATTAGTAGTTTATTGATAGGTTAGGGGGGTCTTTTATTTTGTGGTGGCTTTTGGGGTTTGTTTTTTATAGGGCTATTAGATAAGGTTTAAGTTTTATAATTTTGGATAATTTTGTTTATTATTTTGTAATCTTCGATTTTTTTTATTTTTCGTAATGTTAGTGTTTTGTTTTTTCAGTAATTTCATTTTTTTATTTTTTTTTATTTTCTTTTCTTAAAATAGTTATGTTAGGTTTATTTAAAGTTTAATCTTAGGGTTTTTTTTATTTCAAAGGTAATTTTTTATTTATTTTAAGATAGTTATATTGTAAATTTAAGTTAGGGGGTGTTAGGTTTAGGGGTTAATAGTTTAATTTAATGATATGCGATGTGGGGAGCCGGCGATTTAGGGGTTAATATGTTTAGTTTTGTATTAGTGATGTTGAGGCCAGCGGATTAGGGGTTAATAGGTTTATTATAGTTGTTGCGATGTGGGGAGTCACGGTTTAAGGGTTAATAGGTTTATTTAGTGTTGACAATGTGGGGGTCGGAGGTTTAGGGGTTAATAGGTTTATTTAGTGTTGACGATGTGGGGGTCGGAGGTTTAGGGGTTAATAGGTTTATTTAGTGTTGGCGATGTGGGTGGGTGGTGGATTAGGGGTTAATAGGTAGTGATTGTGATGCGGGGGCATTTTGGTTTAGGGGTTAATAGGTAATATTTGCGATGCAGGGGCATGGCGGTTTAGGGGTTAATAGATAGTTTATGGGTGTTAGTGTACATTGTAACATTTTAGTTATGAGTTTTGTTAAACATTTTTGTTTTGCAAAATCCATAACTATTGGTCTCAGATCACGGAATAGATAGTGGCGGTATAGACTATAACGCAAGCATTTTAGCTGGACCACACAACCTGTAATACAGGCACTATGAAAATCCTGCACTCAAAAGCCATTTTTTTGAGTGCGGAATGGAGATTTACATAAAGGCTAAAACGCTTGCAGTGTAGCTATACCGCAGCGAATTTTAATTACGGGAGACCTGCATATTTTGCATGCAAAGGTCAATTTTTTCAGCGGTATAGCTGTACTGCACCATACCACAAAACTTTTAATCTAGGTCAAAAATGTTTTCAATTTTCTATAAAACACTGAATACTCAACTCTGATGGCTTTGAATTGTGCATATAAAGTGTTACAATAGAAAAATAAGTTAAATGTTATTTGAAATATGGAAAATGCAATAAAGATCAGCGCTATAATCACCACCTGTTAAAAGCTATCAATTTGTACCAAGAGAAACTGCAAATAGGTGGTTGACACAATTGTGACTACTTGTGGGGTCTCCAATTTCAATGCAGAACATGATTTTTACAGGAAAAGCAATAGGACTCAAAACAATGTGTTACCTTATACCTGTAAATGTGAAAGTTGAATATTGTAGGTAAGCGGAACTGGACAAGATATCATGGAGCATTTATAAATTAAGACAAAAACAGATGTGCCATTAACCTGTACTTTATGTTCAAAATAGCATATTGTTACATTTCACTAAGTTGTTAAATGAAATAATCCACTAATCAGTAAGCGTATAAGCTTTACCTTCAGCTAATCGTTCGTTAACCGTTACTGAAGCTACCAGTGCTCAAGCTTAACTATTGCAGCTAGGCTACACATTCAAATTAAATTATACTCATACTCCGCTATATTAAACATTCAATTATGAACTATCAGTTTACAAATGGACCAAAATGTAAGTGTATGCATCAGAATATAAAGCAATCTCAACATTTAAAGTGAAGGCAAACTTTGGTGAATGATGTCATGAGATGCAGGACATATGCAGGACACAGCAATGATGGTACAACTCTATTTTATTACAGAGCATAGCAATTCACATCTAGTCAGGTTGATAGTACTAAACTAACTGCGACACAGACACCGGACCTAAGCCCCGCCCCAAAACTAGTGACATCACATCCTGCTCTCATCACATCTTCCCCTTTTTCAAAGGCGAAGCATACATTTGCATATAACAGATAACAAGGTACACCAACAGAGTATACAACAACATTATAAAAACAAATAGGTTAGAAAACATGAACAAATAAATTACATCCTGACTTGGACATTGGGGTAGACTACCCTAGTCCACAGTGACCATGGGATTATTCTGCCCATACTTCCAGTCACTGTTCTAGCTAAAGTCAGTCCCTATATAGGGCCGGAAGTTTCACCACTCTTCCGCTTGATGTAACTTTGCAAGAACTGTCCTCTGATACAGAAGATGGTGAATTAGAGTCTGCTGGAGGCAAAGATATATCCCCGCTGTGATCTTGCTGAGGGGAAGGCACCTCTCTTAGAACAGGGGATCCCACCGGTGGTGGTACTGAGGAATCCAGTTCCAGACTCTCAGGTACAGACTGAAGATGTCTTTGGTTACGGCGTGTAACCGTCCCTCCCTCCGTAAGGACTGTAAAAGACCTTGGTTCTGGAGAGCGGCCAACTACCGTAGCAGGCGTCTTCCATTTCTTCTCATCGTCCAGTTTAATTCTGACACTTTGGCCCGCTTTCAGTTCCTGTAAGGGCCTGACAGAATGTCTCCTGTCGTAGAAGAAATGATAACCCTTTTTGGCCTCTTCATCCCTCCTAAGGACTTCGTCCAGAGGAACAGGGCCAGGCGGCTTGAAGACACCCACTGAGGGTAAAGTGGTGCGAATCTGGCATCCTAGCATCAGCTGTGCGGGGCTAAACCCGGTGGCTTGAATGGGCGTCGCCCTGTATGACAAGAGGGCTAGGTACGGCTCAGATTGCTTTAGAATGAATTTTGTTGTTTGAACTGCCCTTTCAGCCATTCCGTTGGCCTGCGGATAATGTGGACTTGACATGGAATGTACAAAATCATACTCCCTGCTGAAAGCACTGAACTCTGTAGAAGCGAACTGCATACCATTATCACTCACTAGCTCCATTGGAATGCCCCAGCGGGCGAACAAGCTCTTCAGGCGAATGATAACGGCCTGACTTGTGATATCATTCAGGGGTGCAATTTCCAAATACCTGGAATAGTAGTCGATCACAACAAGAAACTTTTTCCCATGCAGTTCACACAAATCAGCAGCTATTTTCTGCCACGGCCCCGCAGGCAGCGGAGTAGACATCAAGGGCTCCCTTCTCTGAGTAGGCCGGCGTTCCCGGCAAAAGGCACACTTAGACACATGATTTGCAATGTCGGATCCCAGGCCACCACACAGCTGTAGCTGCCCTTTCTCTGCACTTTGTAATGCCTAAGTGGCCTTCGTGAATCCTGTTTAACATCTCTTTCCTCATGCTGACAGGAATTACAATGCGGTCTTGGAACAGCACCAACCCCTCCAGCTCCGTGAGCTGCGACCTCTCTGGCTGGTAAGCACTTAAAGACATCCAGGCTGCCCGGCTCTCGGGCCAGCCTTCTTTTATGTACCTTATAACTTCTTGCAGATCTGTGTCCAAATATGTCTCTCTCTTTATCTCTTCCAGTTTCCTTGAAGAAATGGACTTAGAGGCCAGAACTGAATCAACATACACTTTCACATCCGATTCTGTGGAGGATTCTTCAGCAGCAGCCAGCAGGAGCCTGGATAGTGTGTCTGCCACAACCAGCTGTTTCCCCGGCACATGCACTGCCTGAACATTGAACCTGAGCAGTCTCATTAAAAGTCTCTGGCATCTCAAGGGTGTTTTGTCAATGTCATAAGAATTGATTAGAGGGACTAGTGGTTTGTGGTCAGTTTCCAGACTAAATTTCTCCAAACCCACTAGATAACGCTGAAAGCGCTCACAGGCCCAAACTGCAGCCAGGCACTCTTTCTCAATTTGAGCGTATTTTGACTCCGCAGCCGTCAGTGTGCGGGAACAGTAGGCGATGGGCTGTAGTTTGTTGTCATTCAGCTGCAGGAGTGCAGCCCCCAACCCATAACTGCTTGCATCGGCACTAACCACAGTCTTTTTTGAAGGGTCGTAGAACCCCAGCACTGGGGCAGACCCCAGCAGGGACTTGGCATGCAGAAAAGCTTTTTCTTGTGAAGGTCCCCAGACCCAGGCAACGTCTTTCTTAAGCAACTCTGTGACAGGGTGTAAAACTGTTGATAAATCTGGAAGAAACTTGCCCACATAATTTACAAGGCCCAATATCTGTCTCAGCTCATGTACATCAGAAGGGCTCTTCATCTGTTCAATAGCACGAATTTTCGCGGGGTCTGGCTTGATGCCATCCCCGTTGATGATATGCCCAAAGTAGCATAATTCAGTTTTCCTAAAATGACATTTTTCTTTATTCAGCTTCAGCCCAGACTCTTTGATAGCCTGTAGCACACAACTTAAATGCTGATCATGCTCCTCCACTGTAGACCCATACACTAGAATGTCGTCCATGACGACCGCTGTGCCCACGTGGTCACTCAGGAGAGAACTGATTTCAGGAGCGGAGGATATCCCAAAGGGGAGTCTGCAGAAGCAGAACCGACCTACTGGTGTGATAAAGGTAGTCAGTCTGCGGCACTTTGGATCCAGGGGGATCTGCCAAAAGCCGCTAGAAGTGTCTAATGTGGAAAAGAACTTCGCCCCAGCCAACTTCGGAGCTATATCTTCTAAAGTCGGCAGCACAAATCTCTCTCTCTTCACTGCCTCATTCAACCTTTTCAGGTCCACACAGATGCGCACCTTTCCATTTTTCTTTGTAACTGGAACAATGGGAGTACACCAATCAGTCGCTTCAACAACCTCTTCAATAACCCCCATAGACTTCATGCGCATAAGCTCTTTCTCCACTTGAGGCATGAGCGGGAACGGAATTCTACGAGGAGTAGAAATACTGTATGGGACTGCGTCACTTTTGAGCGCTATACGGACAGGTTTGCAGTTCAGTAGGCCCAACTCGCCAAACATATCTTCGGAAATCTCATTCACTCTGGCCACGAGGCCCAAGTCACAGGCTGCTTTTCTGCTCAATAAACTATTAACACACTGGCCTCGGATCACATGCACCCACATGGTGAACTTCCTTTGCTTGTACTCACAACTGGCAAGAAATTTCCCCACACAATCAATGCGGCCACCAGGACTATGGACATTTGTAGTAACCTTCGCCAGCTGGGGCTGTCGAGGCAGTTTCATAAATTCAGCAAAAGACATTACAGTGATATCTGCTCCTGTGTCAATCTTAAAATCAACTTTGGCTCCCATTACAGTAAAAGTAACTTTCCAATCTTCCTCTGTGCTTGTCCGCTCCACAACAGACCCCACAAAAGACACTTCCTGACCCTCCTGGTCACTGTCCACCTGCATCTCCTTAATGTATTCAGTTTTACACACCACTTCAAAATGGCCTATTCTGTTGCATTTTCTACATCTTTTATCTCTGGCCGGGCATATAGCACTCTGATCATGAGCCCGGTAGCACCGTGTGCATCGGCCACGTTGCGCCCATCCACTTCTAGGCCTTTCCAGTACTTTAGATCTACCGCTCACACTGTGCCTTTCACTAGCAGTTTTCCTAGACTGTTGCACTTCATCCACAATACTCTCAGACCTCAGATCAGCACTTTGCTTTTTCACCAGTTCACTCTGGCGGGCCATCCTAATAGCCCCATCTAACGTTAAATCAGGCTCTAACTGCAGCTTCAGGGAGACTTCAGCATCTGCAATTCCAATAACTATTCTGTCTCTGATTTGCTCTTCTTTAGCAACACCAAACTCACAGAATTCAGCTAATTCATACAGGCTGCGCACAAATGACTCCACAGATTCTCCCACACGCTGATTACGTTTGTGAAAACAAGCTCTCTCATGGATCACATTTCTTTTGGGCACAAAGTGGGCACTGAGTTTATCCATAACTATATCAAAGTTAAATTCTTCCCCTTCTTGGAAAGTAAAAGCATTGAACACTGGCTCCACATCTTTCCCCATAGAGTATAAAAGAGAATTAACTTGTACTTCACCACTCTCCTTGTTCAGTTTGGAAGCAATCCTGAAGCGCTGAAACCGCTGACGCCATGTGGGCCAAGCTGCAGGCTGAGAGAAGTCAAAAGGCTCAGGTGGGGTAAACTTTGACATTGCAATCGATCAGGAACAGAAGCGTAGTCCAGAACTTCTGACACCATTTCATGAGATGCAGGACATATGCAGGACACAGCAATGATGGTACAACTCTATTTTATTACAGAACATAGCAATTCACATCTAGTCAGGTTGATAGTACTAAACTAACTGCGACACAGACACCGGACCTAAGCCCCGCCCCCAAACTAGTGACATCACATCCTGCTCTCATCACAAATGAAAGTACGTTTTTTAAAAATACTATTAAAAACAGGGGCACTTTAACCTTTTAACGCCGTTATGCCATTCCATTCCGTCATAATTACACTGGGCTTTAGAGCCGTTATGACGGAATAGAACGGCATAACGGTTTTCAGCTCCTGTGCCCCCTCCGATATTTTGTTTGTTATGGATCCGGTTGGGGGATGTGCCTAGCACCTCTGGCACTCCCCCAGGATCCAATCAGCATGGAGGGGGTGTATCGATTGTCCCCTGTAACACTGTAGCAGCCAATGAGTGGAATCATTGGCTGTTACAAGTGTATCCGCTTCCTCTCTGCTCTCAGTGCGATCTGAGAGAGAGAGGAAGTCAGTTTAGTGTTTGTAGTGCTAGAGAGGGAAAAAAATATAAAAAAATATAAATACAATATATATATACAGTGTATATATATATATATATATATATTTTTGCTGCTGATCACAAAGCTGCTACTGTGATCAGCCTAATATAACTTGGTTATCCAGTTAGGGCTTTGATCAGTGTTGATCAAAAGTGTTGGGGGTTTATTTGTGGGGGTTACAAATATATATATATATATATATATATATATATATATATATATATATATATTGTTTTTGCTGCTGATCACTGAGCTGCTACTGTGATGAGCCTAATATCACAGTGATCAGCCTGTCAGGGCTTTGATCAGTGCCCAAAAGTTTATTTGTGGGGATCTTTAGTTATTATTAACCCCTTCCCTGCTGTTCCCAATCACTACCCTTCCCAGTTCCTTTTTTTTTTTTTTAGTTTATAAAAAAATATATATATATATAAAAAAAAATCATAATTTTTTTTTTTTTAATCTGAGGGAATAGGGTGGGTGGGAATAGGTGGGTGGTAATTGGGGTGGTTTAGTGGGATTTTGGGGAAGGTGAAGTGGGAATTGGTGGTGGTGAAGTGGTAATTTGTATTGAAAAAATCCCTTATGGCACGCTATTCAGCAGAAGAGGCTTATGCCATTCTTGCCGAAGATTCAGGGAGTGAAACCCTCTCTGCTCTGTCTGACAGCGCAACCCTTACGGCATCAGATATAGAGCCCCTGAGTGATACATCTGATGCTGGTGCTCCCTGCCCACCACCTAAAAGGAGGCGTCGCACAAATGACCAAAATTGGCTACCCCCAAATGTCACTGCCCAAGAAATGCCAGAATTTACTGAGACTCCTGGCATCACAAGTGATGTTCCAGTATGTGAGCCAATAAACTATATGTCCCTGATTCTGACAGATACCATGTTTGAGCATATAGTTGCTCAAACAAATTTATATGCCAGCCAGTATCTGTCCAAAAATCCCCAATCTCTGTGTGTCAGAAAAAATAGCTGGCACCCCACTGACATACCAGAGATTAAAAAGTTTTGGGCCCTGACATTAATAATGGGGATTGTGAAGAAACCCAGCATTCGTTCATACTGGAGCAAGAACCCCATCCTGGCTACCCCTCTTTTTCCAGGGGTTATGAAGAGGGACAGATATGAACAATTGCTGCGGTTTCTCCATTTTAATGATAATACCAAGTGCCCCCCCCAGAAATGACCCCCTGCATGACATGTTATATAAACTAAGGCCCCTGATAAGCCACCTGTCCCCAAAATTTAAAGAAGTTTACATACCTGAGCAGGACATTTGCATTGATGAGTCCCTCATGAAATTTAAGGGGAGATTGCTTTTCAAGCAATATATACCATACCAGAGGTCCCGCTATGGGGTAAATTTTTATAAGCTCTGTGAATGCAGTACTGGGTATACCTGGGCATTTCGCATCTACCAGGGAAAGGATAGCCACTTGGATCCACCTGGCTGCCCAGATTCAGTTGGCACAAGTGGGAAAATTGTGTGGGATCTCCTACTACCCCTGCTAAATAAAGGGTACCATTTGTGGCTCGATAATTTTTACACCAGCACAGAGCTATTAAAATTTTTATTTTATTTTGAAACCGTGGCCTGTGGCACAACAAGAAAAAATCTCAAAGGTTTCCCCCAGAAGCTGACATATGGAAAAAAAAGTAGGGGCACAACGTCAGCTTTACAACACAATGAGCTACAGGCCCTTCGGTACACTGATAAAAAAGATGTATACATGCTCTCCACAATGCACAATGAAGCTACAGTGCCAGTGTCTGTGAAGGGAAGATCTGCACAGATCCTAAAGCCAAAGTGCATTGTGGAGTACAACAAAAACATGGGGGGGTAGATTTAGCTGACCGGTGCCTGCAGCCATATCTAATTCAAAGAAAAACTAGAACTTGGTACAAAAAAGTAGCCTTTTATATTATGCAGATCGCAGTATGTAATGCATATGTGCTGTACAAAAAAACAGGCACAGGGAAAACTTATACTTTTTTGGAATTTGTGTTAAATGTAACATCTGATATTTTGTTTAACCAGACCCCTAATCCTCCCACTGTTCAATCTGAAAATGTTGAGCGACTCTGTGGCAGGCATTTTCCCACTAGGATCCCCCCCACTGCCTGCAAATTAACACCCCGGAAAAGATGCAGAGTCTGCTATAAAAAAGGAGGGAGAAGGGATTCTAGTTACCACTGCCCCTCTCAACCTGCCCTCTGTATCACTGATTGCTTTCGAATATATCACACAGAGTTAAACTTTTAATTTGAAAGCAATCTGTATGTTTTCCTAATTTATTTTATTTTATTATTCTGTATTCCTAACTTCATAAATCCCTTGTCCTGTCCCTTTATATGTTAAGCCCATCCACTCTAAGACCATTATAAGTTATACAAAACAACTAAAATACTCCTTTTAGAATAGCCTGAGTTATCCACTTTTGCAAATGGTATGTCATGAGGGGGGTAATTTTCATTCCTGGGCTGCCATACTGTCTCAAAGGCAACATAGGTCCAGAAAATCAATGTGCCAAATTTCTATGCAGACCCTATATTGTGCCCTGTAACTTCCTAAAACCACATAAAACCTGTGCATAGGGGGTATTGTTGCACTCATGTGAGATCACTGAACACATATATGGGTGTATTATAGCAGTAAAAAATATAAGGATGATGATCTAAATAGAAAAAAGGCAGTGTCTGTGTGAAAAAAGCAAATAAAAAAATATGACCACTAAATTTGACCAGGTTTTGTGACTAAGTAGCTACAAAAAAAGACTAAACATAGTCCATTTTCAATACCCTAGGTTGTCTACTTTTGCAAATGGTATGCCATGGTGGGGTAATTTTCATTCCTGCGCTGCCATACTGTCTCAAAGGCAACAAAGGTCCATAAAATCAATGTGCCCAATTTCCATGCAAATTGGCAGACCCTATATTGGGCGCTGTAACTTAGTAAAACCACATAAAACCTGTACATAGGGGGTATTGTTGTACTCATGGGACATCGCTGAACACAAAGATGGGTGTATTATAGCAGTAAAACATAAAAGGATGATATAAACAGCAAAAAGGCAGTGTTTTTGTGATAAACTAAAACTAAAATATGAACATTACCTTTGGCCAGATGTTGTGACTAAGTGGCTACAAACAAAGAATAAACATAGTCCTTTTTCAATACCCTGGGTTGTCTACATTTATAAATGGTATGCCACGATGGGGTAATTTTCATTCCTGGGCTACTATAATGTCTCAAAGAGGACAAAGGCCCAGAAAATGAATGTGCCAATTTTCCATGTAAATGGTCAGATCCCATATTTGGCCCTGTAACTTCTGTAAACCCCATAAAACCTGTACATGGGGGGTACTGTTTTACTCTTAGGACATTGACAAACACAAATATGTGTGTTTTATAGCAGCAAAACATAAAAGGTTGATGACAGAGACAGCCAAAGTGCAGTGTTTGTGCAAAAAACGCATACAAAAAAATTAGCACTATATTTGGCCAGATGTTATGCCTAAGGGGCTTCACAAAAAGATGTGACATGGCCCTTTTGGAATACCCTAGGGTGTCTTCTTTTGAAAATGGTATGCCATTATGGCGTAATTTTCATTCCTGGGCTGCTATAATTTCTCAAAGAGGACATAGGCACAGAAAATTAAGGTGCCAAATTTCCATGCATAAAAACTGAAATGGGCAGACCCCATATTTGGCCTTGTAACTTCTGTAAACCCCATAAAACCTGTACATGGGGGGTACTGTTTTACTCGTAGGACCTTGACAAACACTAATATGTGTGTTTTATAGCAGCAAAACATAAAAGGTTGATGACAGAGACAGCCAAAGTGCAGTGTTTGTGCAAAAAATACATGCAAAAAAAATTACCATTACATTTGGCCAGGTGTTGTGACTAAGGGGCTTCACAAAAAGATGTGACATGGGCCTTTTGGAATACCCTAGGGTGTCTTCTTTTGAAAATGTTATGCTATGATGGGGTAATTTTCATTCCTGGGCTGCTATAATGTCTCAAAGAGGACATAGGCACAGAAAATTAAGATTGTTATATTTCACCTATTTTTGCAACTAACAGGTTAAATTTTAGATTCTCATACACATACAACCTTGCAAATTAGTCTGATTATCCAAATTGTAACAGCTGGGATCCTGTGTTGGTTCCACAGCTGAATGCACACAAATGTTTTTCTATTGGATTACATATTTGATGACAACTTCCTCTTTTGATACACAAATGTGTATAAATTGCCAACAATTGTTAATGATGACATTCACTTTTTTATCTGATGAAACAACCCCTGTAGGTTGAGAAACGCGTCATAAAATATTAAAAGACATTTTTATTTGAAGTTGTCTGTGTTGTGGTTCATACATACCATCTGAACAACACACATAAGATTACTCCTTTGCAGCACCTGAAGTCCATACAATTCCAGACAACAGGAGAGAAACACCAAGTTGCAACTAGGACAAGTGCCTTTGGAGCCTGGCTCCTACAGTGTACTAGCCACTGTTAAGTGCTAGCCTGCTCTCTTGCACTGGTTATAGTACTGTGCCACACCATCTGGTAAGCATAAAATCTTCTTTTATCTGTACCTGCATTCCAGACGATATCACGCTATTGTGGCGCCATCTCTCTATTCTTCTTTAACAGTTGTTCCACACTCTCTGGGATCAAGAGGAGCAGCCTGATTCATTATTCCATTCAAGAGGACATCTTTATTCCCTATTTACCACCAGCATATGGACAGTAAACAGGACTAATACGGTAGACTTGATCTACTATATCAATAGTACAATAATTTGGTTTTAAATTGTATATTGTATGTTTTCTTTTTAAACAACAGCGCTCTTTTATATCCCTTTACTGGGATATTTTTACAGAAAATTAAGGTGCCAAATTTCCATGCATAAAGACTGAAATGGGCAGACCCCATATTTGGCCCTGTAACTTCTGTAAAGCCCATAAAACATGTACATGGGGGGTACTGTTTTACTCGTAGGACCTTGACAAACACTAATATGTGTGTTTTATAGCAGCAAATCATAAAAGGTTGATGACAGAAACAGCCAAAGTGCAGTGTTTGTGCAAAAAACGCATACAAAAAAAAAATGACCACTACATTTGGCCAGGTGTTGTGACTAAGGGGCTTCATAAAAAGTTGTGACATGGCCCTTTTGGAATACCCTTGGTTGTCTACTTTTGTAAATTGTATGCCATGATGGAGTTATTTTCATTCCTGGGCTTCTATAATGTCTCAAAGAGGACATAGGCCCAGAAGGTGAATGTGCCAAATATTCATGCAAATGGGCAGACCCCATATTTGGCTCTGTAACTTCTGTAAACCCCATAAAACCTTTACATGGGGGGTACTGTTGTACGTGTAGGACATTGACAAACACTTATATGTGTGTTTTATAGCAGTAAAACATAAAAGCTTGATGACAGAAACAGCCAAAGTGCAGTGTTTGTCTAAAAAACGCATACAGCAAAAATGACCACTAGATTTGGCCAGGTGTTGTGACTAAGGAGCTTCACAAAAAGACGTGACATGGCCCTTTTGGAATACCCTAGGGTGTCTACTTTTGTAAATGGTATGCCATGATCGGGTAATTTTCATTCCTGGGCTGCTATAATGTATGAAAGGCAACTTAAGCCCAGAAAATGAATGTGCCAGATTTCTATGTAAATGGGTAGGCCGTATGTTGGGCCTTGTAAATTCCAGAAATCTCAGAAAACCTGTACATGGGGGGTATCGTTATACTCATGGGACATCGCTAAACACAAGTATGGGTGTTTTATTGCAGTAACATATATCAGGATGATGATATTCACAATAAAATCATTTGGAAAGCTTCAAATTTCTTAATTTCTCACACTTTGATTTTTTTTATATAAAATTATAGCTGAGAAATAAATCTTTTATGCCAAAAGAAAGCCCTATCTGTCCTCTAAAAAACAATATATAATTAGTGTGGGTGCACTTAATGTGAAAGGGGTAAATTATGGTTGAAAAGACATATAGCTGAAATTCAAGGTTTCGTTTACGTTCAGAACTTGAACAATTGCCTATGTCATGAAAGGGTTAATTCATCAAAGTTTACAAAGCAGCCATTTTGATTAAAAACTTACCTCTCTTGTTTGCACAGCCAGAGCAGCTTCCCCCTCCTGGAAATCCTCTCTTCACACGTCAGTAATGACTAATCCGGCTTCCTCCTATCACGGCTTTCCCCCCAGGGTAGTCATTGCCTGAGGCCATGCTGTGATTTGAGGAAGCCGGATTAGCAATTGCTGACCTGTGAAGAGAGGATTTCCAGGAGGGGGAAGCTGCTCTGGCTGTGAAAAAAAACAAAGGTAAGTTTTTAATCAAAACAGCTGCTTTGTAAACTTTGATGAATGAAAGTGCCCCTGTTTTTAATAGTATTTTTTAAAAACGGGCTTTCATTCATCAAAGTTTACCTTCCCTTTAAACTGTAAAAACATGAGTAATTTGTTATGGCTACAAAACAGTCACTATCCTAAATGTTTCAATGTCATTTTTTTATTGCCCATCCTTTGAATGCATTATAATGCAAGAGACCTGGTTTTTCAAGATACCTATATAATTGATAAAGGCTAATGAAGGATCTAGTTTCTCACTCATTCAGTTTTTAGTTACACCTTAATACTTAAAGGGACATTAAACACTGAGATGGTAATATAGAATGATAAATCCTATTAAAAAAAAAAAATCTGCACAATACTTTATTTTGTCCCCTTTTCCTGTAAATCCATCCTGAAATTGTGAGCTTTTCAGTTCCTGTTATGAATGGAAGTGAAGAACACTTATGCCACACAGCCATTGGCTGCACACTCTATTGATAATTTATAACTGTCCCTAATTGGCCAAAGCAGAGAAGATGACCTTTACACTTATGTCAATATTTAAACAGCTAATCAAACTTTAAAAATAAATCTACATGTTATTACCAGACTAATCTATCTTTTGAATGAATCATTCTATCTAGCTTTTATTTAGTGTTTAATGTCATTTTAAAGCAAATTTAGGACACTGAAGGTAATGGGGATGAATGTTTCAAACCAAAAAAAAAATAATCAAAATGCTAATTTAGAATCTAATCTATTGTTTTTTTCCTTATAGCTGTGAAGTCCCTGCATACCTTAAATGACCAGATTTCACATTTTATTGTGGCAAAACCATCACCCTTGGAGGAAAATGATGACGTTTTCCACCCAGCTGAAAAAGATACTTTAAAGAAGTCTATGATCATTATGAGACAACTTTTAGTTGAAGCACAGGTAACCATTAGCATTTTGCTAATATCCCAAGCAACTATTTTGGTGTTTATTTTTTCTTTAATATACACAAAAGCTTTGTATAGGTTTGTGAAACAGGAATATGATTTTGCAGTAAAATGTAGTGAGTAATGACAGTTTTGTTTAGATGTTTGCCCTCTTAGTGTTTATTATACTTTACCTCTAAACATATATTTTTTTTTAACAGCATCCAAAAATGAGCAGGCTTGTTTTATTCTATGGGGATATTTATCAAAGCCTCAACTATGCTGCATTCGCCGGCACCAATACGCTCGCCTAACATCGACTAACATCGCGGCCGCGAACCTGAATACGCTCTCCATATTTATAAAAAAAGCCGGCAAAAAGCTGCGCACCAAGTACGGGGCAATAAGCATCGGACTGTTGTTAACTAGCAGTCATCGATCTCGCTGCTATTCAGCTTTTTACCAACTTTATACCCTGTCACGTCGTCACTATACTAAAGTGTTTAACCCCTATATCGCCGCTCCCGGACCCCGCCACAACTGTAAAAAAGTTATTAACCCCTATCCCGCCGCTCCCTGACCCCGCAGCAACTAAATAAACGTATTAACCCCTAAACCTGTGGCCTCCCACATCACTACCATTAACTAAATCTATTAACCCCTAAACCGCCAGCCCCCCACATCGCCATAAACTAAATTAAGCTATTAACCCCTAAACCTAACAACCCACCAACGTTACATTAAAATTACCACATCCCTATCTTAAAATAAATTAAAACTTACCTGTAGAATTAAAATAAACTAATTCTAAACTATTAATTAACCTACCCTAACTATTATACTACAATTACATTAAACTAGCAATTAAATTAACTATATTACATATTAAAAAACCCTAACCCTACTACGCTAAGTTACAAAAAACCCCCACTAAATTACGGGGAGAAAAACAGTATCAAAAATAAAAATGAATTACACCTAATCTAATAGCCCTATCAAAATAAAAAAGTCCCCCCTAAATAAAAAAAACCCTAGCCTACAATAAACTACCATTGGCCCTTAAAAGGGCCTTTGTGGGGCATTGCCCCTAAGAAATCAGTTCTTTTACCTGTAAAAAAAATACAAACACCCCCAACAGTAAAACCCACCACCCAACCAACCACTCCCCCCCCAAATAAAAAGCCTATCTAAAAAACCTAAGCTCTCCATTGCCCTGAAAAGGGCATTTGTATGGGCATTGCTCAGACCCTACTCTAAACATAAAACCCACCCAAAAAACCCTTAAATAAACCTAACACTAACTCTCGACGATCCACTTACAGTTTTTGAAGTTCCGCTTGAAGGATCCATCCAGCCGGCAAGAAGTCTTTATCTGGGCAGCAAGAAGTCTTCATCTGGAACAGCCAATAGGATGAAAGCTGCTCAAATCCTATTGGCTGATTGGAACAGCCAATAGGATTTTAGCAGCTCTAATCCTATTGGCTGATTGGAACCTTTCAGCCAATAGGAATGCAAGGGACGCCATCTTGGATGACGTCACTTGCATTCAAGTTCCAGTTTACGGCGGTGACTGTATTGAAGAGGAGCTCCGCGCCAGATGTCTTCAGGATGAACCCGCTCTGCGCCGAATGGATGAAGATAGAATAGGCCGCATGGATTAAGACTTCGCCAGATGGATGAAGATGGAAGAGGCCGCCCGGATGAAGACTTCTTGCCGCCCGGATGAAGACTTCTTGCCGGCTGGATGGATCCTTCAAGCGGAACTTTAAAAACTGTAAGTGGATCGTCGGGGGTTAGTGTTAGGTTTATTTAAGGTTTTTTTGGGTGGCTTTTATTTTTAGAGTAGGGTCTCGGCATGTAAAAGAGCTAAATGCCCTTTTAAGGGCAATGCCCATACAAATGCCCTTTTCAGGGCATTGGGGGGCTTAGGTTTTTTAGATAGGCTTTTTATTTGGGGGGGTTGGTTGGTTGGGTGGTGGGTTTTACTGTTGGGGGTGTTTGTATTTTTTTTACAGGTAAAAGAGCTGATTTCTTTGGGGCAATGCCCCTCAAAAGGCCCTTTTAAGGGCCATTGGTAGTTTATTGTAGGCTAGGGTTTTTTTTATTTTGGGGGGCTTTTTTATTTTGATAGGGCTATTAGATTAGGTGTAATTCGTTTTTATTTTTGATACTGTGTTTTGTTTTATTTTTCGTAATTTAGTGTTTTTTATTTTTTGTAACTTAGCATTTTTTTTTTTGTAATTTAGTAATTTTAATAGTAGATTTAAATAATTTGAGTAGGGTTAGGGTTTTTAATATGTAATATAGTTAAAGGGACAATAATTTTTTTCTCTCATTATTCAGGTAGAGAATACAATTTTAAACAACATTCCATTTTACTTATATTTTCTAATTTAGTTCTTTAGATGTCCTTTGTTTAAGAAATAGCAATGAACATTGCTGAGCCAATCACACACAGCATCTATGTGCAGCCACCAAACAGCAGCTTCTGAGCCTATCTAGATATGCTTTTCAGCAAAGCATATCAAGAGAAAGAAGTAAATTTGATAATAGAAGTAAATTAGAAAGCTGTTTAAAATTGCATGCTCTTTCTAAATTGTTTAATTTAATTGCTAGTTTAATGTAATTGTAGTATAATAGTTAGGGTAGGTTAATTAATAGTTTAATATAGTTTGTTTTAATTCCACAGGTAAGTTTTAATTTATTATAAGATAGGGATGTGGTAATTTTAATGTAAAGTTAGCGGGTTGATAGGATTAGGGTTAATAGTTTTAGTTAATGGTAGTGATGTGGGAGGCCAGAGGTTTAGGGGTTAATAACTTTATTTAGGTTGCGGCGGGGTTCGGGAAAGGCGGGATAGGGGTTAATAAATTTTATTTAGGTTGCGGCAATGTCGGGGCGGCAGATTAGGGGTGTTTAGACTCGGGGCTTATGTTAGGGTGTTAGATATAAACTTTACTGGTTTTCTAGTTCTACCATATAAATCAATGGGATATCTAGCAGCATCGAACATAAGCTTTCGCTGCTTTCAGACTCCCATTGATTCCTATGGCATCCGCGGCCTCCAGGGTGGCGGATTGAAAACCAGGTATGCTGGGCCGGAATAGCCGCGAGCGTACCTGTTAAAGGGCCATTATACACTAATTTTTTCTTTGCATAAATGTTTTGTAGATGATCTATTTATAAAGCCCATAAAGTTTTTTGTTTTTTTTAAATGTATAGTTTTGCTTATTTTTAAATAACATTTCTCTGATTTTCAGACTCCTAATCAAGCCCCAAAGTTTTATTTGAATACCGTCAGCTACCTTCTCCAGCTTGCTCCTGTTTGTGTAAAGGGTCTTTTCATATGCAAAAGAAGGGGGAGGGGGGGAGTGTCTTATTTCCCACTTGCAGTGGGCTTTCCAGATACCTTTTCAACAGAGTTAAACTTAAAGCTTCTAAGTAAGTTTTTAAACCATTTTATAACAGATTTTTATATCAGTATCTGTGCATCTTATTCTTTATAGTAGTGTCTATTACATGCAGTTATATGAAAATGAGTGTATACTGTCCCTTTAACTATTTGATAACTTTGAAAAAGTGTCAAATAGTGCCTAATGTGTAATGACGTAAGCATCGATCTGTGTCGGATTGAAACCGGCGGCTCGTATGTTACGTCACAGATTTCAACTTTTGTTGGTCTGTAGGGTTTGATAACTAGGTCGAATCAAGCTCGCCACAATTACGCTGCGGAATTCCAGCATATTTGCGGTTGACGACTTGATAAATATCCCCCTATAACATTATTCTTTTTAAAAAATAAAAAGTTGAAGACTGAGGTTTAAAAGCTTTTCAATATCTATTTAAACAACTTAAACGGACACTGAACCCAATTTTTTTCTTTTGTGATTCATATAGAGCATGCATCTTTAAGCAACTTTCTAATTTACTCCTATTATCAATTTTTCTTCGTTCTCTTGCTATCTTTATTTGAAAAAGAAGGCATCTAAGCTTTTTTTTTGGTTCAGTACTCTCGATAGCACTTTTTTATTGGTGGATGAATTTATCCACCAGTCAGCAAGGACAACCCAGGTTGCTCACCAAAAATGGGGCGGCATCTAAACTTACATTCTTGCATTTCAAATAAAGATACCAAGAGAATGAAGAAAATTTGATAATAGGAGTAAATTAGAAAGTTGCTTAAGATTTCATGCTCTATCTGAATCACGAAAGAAAAAAAATTGTGTTCAGTGTCCCTTTAAAGGGATCTGAAACCACAAAAATGTCTTGATTCAGACAGAGCCTTACATTTAAAAAAAAAAAAATCCAATTTACTTCTATTATCAATCTGCTTTGTTCCCCTAATATTTGTGTTTAAGAGATACCTAGGTAGGTATCTGGAGCACTACAATGGCAGGAAATAGTGCTGCCGTCTAGTGCTCTTGCAAATGTATAATATTCTTGCAAAACAATTGCCATAGAGTGCTCTAGAAATGGGTTGGCTCCTAAGCATACATCCCTGCTTTTTCATCAAACGATACTAAGAAAATAAAGAAATAATAGAAGTTAGAATGTATAAAATTGTTTGATTTATCTGAATCATGAAATAAAAATTTGCTGTTTTATATCACTTTACACTAGAATTAATAGAATGGTATTTACACATTTTAATGAATGTTGCAGCTATGATACGGTCCTTAACTAAAGGCTTAAAGGGACACTGAACCCAAATATTTTCTTTTGTGATTCAGATAAAGCATAAAATTTTAAGCAACTTTCTAAATGACTCCTATTATCAAATTGTCTTCATTCTCTTGGTATCTTTATTTGAAATGCAAGAATGTAAGTTTAGATGCCGGCCCATTTTTGGTGAACAAACTGGGTTGTTCTTGTTGATTGGTGGATAAATTCACCCACCAATAAACAAGTGCTTTCCATGGTCCTGAACCAAAAAATAGCTTAGATGCCTTCTTTTCAAATACCGATAGCAAGAGAACGAAGAAAAATTGATAATAGGTGTAAATTAGAAAGTTGCTTAAAATTGCATGCTCTATCTGAATCACGAAAGAAAAAATTTGGGTTCAGTGTCCCTTTAAAAGTTTAACAAAATTTTGCAAAAAGAATAAATAAACATCATTCTATCCAATCAGGAGATAACATTCAGGACACATTCATGATTTGTTGGACACAAGAATTAGACAACATGCATTTTAACAGGTTTCACTATAGCAAGTAAACAAAAGTAAACACTAAGGGGCCGATTTATTAATGTGCCAGCGGACATGATATGATGTAGAGTATCATGTCCGCCGCACATCGATAAATGCCGACAGCATACACTGTCTGAATTTATCATTGCACCAGCAGTTCTTGTGAACTGCTTGTGCAATGCTGCCCCCTGTAGATTTGCGGCCAATTTGAAGTCAATCTGCCAGATCGCATAGGATTTGGCAGATTGAAGACTGCATCCTCAGAGGCAGCGGACAAGTTATGGAGCAGCAGACGTTAGAGCGCTGCTTCATAGCAACTGTTTCGGGCGAGCCATTCGGAGCTTGATAATTCGGCCTCTATCTGTTTTAACAATGGCTATTAACACATTCTACAAGAAAAGAAAAAAGTATTTCATTCAAAATAATCTGCACATTGAAAGGACTATTGAAAAACAGATAATTAGATGAAATGGCAAAGTAGCATATTATACATCATGATCACGTATCTCCTATAATAAACTGCTTAATATGCCAAAGTCTAGAAGAATGTGGTCAATGCTAAATCACGGCTGAACTTGTGAGCTATAAAGTTCACTAACCAATCAGATTTAATATCACTTTGTAGACTTTTCCACTCCGTTCTTTTTTGCTTAATAAGTGCTAGGAATTTGGGTACCAGAGAACTCTGCTTAGACCAGTTTTCACAGCAATACATTTAAACACAATTAATAGATAATAGATGGATGGAAGAATGAAGATGGATGATAGATGGATAATAGATGGATGGATGATAGATAGATGGATGGATGAATGAAGATGGATGATAGATGGATAATAGATGGATGGATGATAGATGGATGGATGGATGAATGAAGATGGATGATAGATGGATAATAGATGGATGGATGATAGATTGATGGATGAATGAATGAAGATGGATGATAGATGGATAATAGATGGATGGATGATAGATGGATGGATGGAAGAATGAAGATGGATGATAGATGGATAATAGATGGATGGATGATAGATGGATGGATGAATGAAGATGGATGATAGATGGATAATAGATGGATGGATGATAGATGGATGGATGGAAGAATGAAGATGGATGATAGATGGATAATAGATGGATGGATGATAGATGGATGGATGAATGAAGATGGATGATAGATGGATGAATGATAGATAGATGGATGAATCAATGATAGATGGATGATAGGTAGATAAATATTAAGGGGTACATTTATCAAGCAGTGGGTGCTGCATATTCCGTGCGAGCCTTCCAGTTCGTCGGAAAAATGATTTAAGAAGCAACAGTCTTAAGACCGCTGCTCCTTAACTTTTCCGCCACCTTTTAGGTGGCGGACTGCAATTATCCCGATCAGATACGATCAAGATGATTGACACCCTCTTCTAGCGCCTGCAAATTTGCAGGGGGCGGCAGTGGACAAGCATTTCACCAGAAATGCTTGTGCAATGTTAAATGCCAACAGCATATGCTGTCAGCATTTAGCGATGCAGGGCGGACTTGATTCAATATAGTGAATAATGTCCGCCCTGGGTATGATAAATCTACCCCTAAGAGTCAATTCTCTTGTTTAATACTTTTCAGGTGCATATTTTTCCTTTAGTCTTGTGTTTAGGAACTATTTTTGCAATCAATACATGTGTTTGGCATCATCGAATATTGGTTTGCATATGCAGATATGACTTAAAATCGTTAATTGTAACTTTAATATATTTTGATTCTAACACAAGTCAAATTCAATACATTTACCATAGGTCTTATAAAGAAAAAGGTAACTTCAAGAGAAAAATTCTCAATGGTCTATGCTTGAATCTTTCAAACTACCACTAATCAAAAATGTACAAATATTGCCCAACCGCAAATGCATTGTAAAAATGTAATAATTTAAAGCACATAAAATTGGGGTACATTGCACTGTTTTTTGTGTGTGTTTTTTGGCACTGGTTATAACTATGTGATCACCATTTCTAGAACTAAACTTCTTAACCCTTTGACCTTTTTAGCACTCAGTACCTAAAAATGAAAAACCATAATTGCTCAGACATTTTAAAGTACAATCACTTTCTAGTCAAATTTAAAACATTTTAAGCATGTTGAAATATTTTTGTGGCAAAAAAACAAAAAATCGCCACATTTTGAAACCAAATGTGACCACCACAACAGTAAAAAACGAGATACTCAGCACACATTGTGTAACAATTTAAACAGTTGTATAACAACAAATTTCAGGGTCTTGCTTCAGAGCACTGCACTCCTTTGATTCAATTGAAAAGCCTTGAGATTATTTTTTACATCCTTTGCAGAGGCCATAGATTGTTTAGATCGCTGACAAGTTTATTTACATCTGTCAATCACAGGATGAGGTGCAGTAAAGATTTTTGGTCTGTGAGCTGCTTCAGCTGCGTCCACTGGGTCAGAGGGGTCCTTTTCAAGTTTTGTATTAGAAAAACAAAAGTACTATATTGTACCCTCCATTTACTCGAACACCAAGGAATAGATTTTTTAAACTTATTAAGTTTGCATTACTAATTACTGAGTTAAAAGTGTCTAAAGTCTAAATCATGCATATTTAATTTTATTAGCTCATTTCTGTTCACATGCACACTTTCAAATTTACTTGTGCATAAACTATGTGCAGACTGAGGAATCAGCTCCTCCTACTGTGCATGAGTTCACAATATTTATGTTTGAGCCTAATTGGCTGATGGCCATCACATGATAGAGGACAGGGTTGAAGGAAGCTTTGAATTTTCATTCAGGCATTAGATTTTTTTTTTCCAGACAAATGCTGCAGGTATTGCACTGTATGTATTTGTGGATTATGCTATACTGTATGCAATCGTCCTTTCAATTCATATTCCTAACTGCATTTCTACACGCACGTTTTAATTTGTATTCTTGTGTGTCAAATAAGTCTTGCACAGTCAGCTCGGAGAACACTCTTAAAGGGATATTCCAGCCAAAATTGGAAACCACATGGGTGCATTTCTGTATTGAACAGAAGCAATTTTGTAATATACATGCATTAGCAAAAATGCTTCTAATAAAAGCTATAGCTGTTTCAAAAGTGTATTTAAGTATGCACCGTGCACCAGCATTTTAAACACAACACTTGTTCGGAGAGCTTAAGGTGCTTGTACCATATGGTAATGACTCAATTTGTTAATTGCTGACATGATACAAGCCCCACTGATGATCTGAGCAGCTGCATTATTTAAAATGTGGGTTCAGTGAAAATATCTAGCTATGCTTCACATGCGCGTGCAGATACAAATGTTAACACTAAAACAGTGATAACTCTTAATAGAAGCATTTTTGCCAATACATGTATATTGCAAATATGTTTCTATTCAAAGATGCAATAAATCTATGTGCATTTATATTTTGACTGGAATGTCCCTTTAAGTGGCGCCCCTGTTTAGTCTGGTATTATCTTAACCATCTGCAGCAGCTTTGACTCGTAATTTCAAAGTTTGTCAGACTATCTGAAAACATGAGACAAATTTCATATTAAAAAAATAAGATTTCTAAAAATGTAATTTTGTTTAGTTTGTCGTGAAGAATATGGTGTCCTCTTAAAAAGAAGTCCATTTCACAATAAATTAAGTGCTAGGTAAGAATATATTGCAAGTATACATTCTTGTAATTAGCATAAGTAAACACCTTGATATTTTAACCACTTCATGCTGGTAGCAAGTGTAAACACTTGCTGAAAAAACAATCTCATGATAATTTGATTAAAGGGACATAATACTCATATGCTAAATCACTTGAAACTGATGCAGTATAACTGTAAAAAGCTGACAGGAAAATATCACCTGAGCATATCTATGTAAAAAAGGAAGATATTTTACCTCACATTCTCCTCAGTTCAGCAGAGTAAGTTCTGTGTAAAAAGTTATACTCAGCTGCTGTCCAGCTGCAGGTAAAAAAAGAAAAAAATGAGGAAATGAACAGCAGCCAATCAGCATCAACAGTGCTGAGGTCATGAACTCTTTTACTGTGATCTCATGAGATTTGACTTAACGCTCATGAGATTTCATTGTAAACTTCCTTACACTGAATAGGGAAATAAGATGAGAGTGCACATAAGCTTGCTCCTTCCGCTGTCCCGGGACAGACATACTGATTTGTTGCTTAGAAGTCCTTTACAATGGGATGTGGCTACTGAGGAACTTTTGAGGTAAAATATTTTTCTTTTTTACATAGAGATGTTCAGGTGATATTTTCTAGTCAGCCTTTTACAGCTATGCTGCATCACTTTCAAGTGTTTAAACATTCAGATCAGATCATGGGGGGTTGCCTATGGGGGCATGTAACCAGTCTGATTTTCCTTTATCTAAAAGGAGGAGGTTACGAATACCAACTAAGCAAACAATTTTAATTTATTATTTTTAATGTAATTTAACACTATGGTCATAGCTGGAAAGACACTCAGTTGATGTATCAAGTTAACCCTGCTACATTTCTATACCTAATAGGTTTTAATGGATAACGTCTGTAAAATACACTTTATTGTTAATCCCCATAAGTACTTGGCTGCACACTCAAGCACTGATTGGCTTCTCCAAATAATAGTGGGTGGAGTTTGGCTACTGACTTGCAGCAGACAAGTTGTTAATTTGTTTTCAAAATGTTTTGACTTTACATTCATTAAAGGGCCATAATACCCAAATGTTTAAACACTTGAAAGTGATGCAGCATAGCTGTAAAAAGCTGATTAGAAAATATCACCTGAACATCTCTATGTAAAAAAGAAAGATATTTTACCTCAAAAGTTCCTCAGTAGCCACCTCCCATTGTAAAGGATTTCTAAGCAGCATTTTAGTGTGTTTGTCCTGGGACATCTGAAGGGACTAGCATCGTGCACTCTCATATTATTTCACCAATCAGGTAAAGGAAGCTTACTATGAAATCTCATGATAGTTAAGTCAAATCTCATGAGATCACAGTAAGAGTTCATGACCTCAGCACTGCTGATGCTGATTGGCTGCTGTTCATTTCTTCATTTTTTTTAAATTTGTTTACCTGCAGCTGGGAGCAGCTGAGTGTAATTTTTTACACAGAACTTACTCTGCTGAGCTGAGGAGATTGTGAGGTAAAGTATCTTCCTTTTTTACATAGAGATGCTCAGGTGATATTTTCCTGTCAGCTTTTTACAGTTATACTGCATCAGTTTCAAGTGATTTAGCATATGAGTATTATGTCCCTTTAATCTATAGTAAAACAAAAAGGTCTCAATTATAAGGTATTTACTGTCCCTTTAAGAGAAGGAGGGTTTATATATGGATTCAAAAAACAAAAGTCCTATATAGCGGTATGAAAAAACAAAAATGGTTGCCTTGATGCAAAAAATTGGTAGTATCCAACTACATATCAAGTAAAATGATATATCCCTTATACCACTAATACTTCAAAACCACTCTTAGAGAACATGCATCAAATCTTCAGTACTAATCCATATATCCTATAATATAAAAGGACAAGTGTGTTTGTCCGAAGCTGTCATGCACAGTAGAGACAGCACAAGGACAAACACACCTGGCCTTACCTGACATGCTGTTTGCGGCAAAAGTGGGTGTGGCCAGACAGGAGCGTGGGCTTGACTGGGCATGGTCGGGGGCATGGTCAGGTGTGCCGGGGGCGTGGCTGTGCATGGTCGGCATGAGAGAGAGGGGAGAGAAATAGAAAGAGAGGGGAGGGACAAAAAGAGATAGGAAAGAGCTAAAGAGAGGGGGGAAGAGCAGAAGAGAGGGGAAAGTGCAGAAGAGAGGGGGGAGAGAGAGCAAAATAGAAGGGAAAGCGCAAAATAGAGGGAAGAGAGAGAAAAAGAGAGGGGGAGAGAGAGCAAAAGAAAGGGGGGAGAGAGAGCAATAGAGAGGAGGAGAGAGAGCAAAAGAGAGGGGGTAGAGAGAGCAAAAGAGAGGGGAAAGAGCAAAATAAAGGGAAGAGAGAGAAAAAGAGAGGGGGGGAGAGAGAGCAAAAGAGAGGGGGGAGAGAGAGCAATAGAGAGGGGGAGAGAGAGCAAAAGAGAGGGGGGAGAGAGAGCAAAAGAGAGGGGGGAGAGAGAGCAATAGAGAGGGGGAGAGAAAGCAAAAAAGAGGGGGAGAGGGAGAGAGAGAGAGAGCAAAAGAGAGGGATGGAGAGAGAAAACAAAAGAGAGGGATGGAGAGAGAGAGCAAAAGAGAGGGGAGAGTGACAGAGCAAAAGAGAGGGGAGAGAGACAGAGCAAAAGAGAGGGGGGAGAGAGGGGGGAGAGAGATAGCAAAAGAGAGGGGGGAGAGAGAGAGCAAAAGAGAGGGATGGAGAGAAAGAGCAAAAAGAGAGGGGGAGAGACAGAGCGCAAAAGAGAGGGGGAGAGAGAGAGAGCAAAAGAGAGGGGAGAGAGCGCAAAAGAGATGGGGAGAGAGAGAGGGCAAAAAAGAGGGGGAGTGAGAGAGCGCAAAAGGGAGGGGGAGAGAGCGTAAAATAGAGGGGGACAGAGAGAGCGTAAAAGAGAGGGGGAGAGAGAGCGCAAAACAGAGGGGGAGAGAGAGCGCGCAGAAGGGAAGGAGAGAGAGAGCGCAAAAGAGAGAGAGAATGCAAAAGAGAGGGGGGAGAGAGCATAAAAGAGAGAGGGAGAGAGTGCGCAAATGAAAGGGGGAGAGAGCAAAAGAGAGGGGTGTGAGAAAGCAAAAGAGAGGGGGAGAGAGGGAGCAAAAGAGAGGGGAAAGAGAGAGCAAAAGAGAGGTGGAGCGAGAGAGCGCAAAGGAGAGGGGGAGAGCGCAAAAGAGAGGGGGAGAGAGCACAAAAGAGAGAGGGAAAGAAAGCAAAAGAGAGGGGGGGAGAGAGAGCAAAAGAGAGGGGGAGAGAGAGCAAAAGAGAGGGAGGAGAGAGATAGCAAAAGAGAGGGGGGAGAGAGAGAGCGCTAAAGAGAGGGGGAGAGAGCGCAAAAGGGAGGGGGAGAGAGCGCAAAAGAGAGGGGGAGAGAGCACAAAAGAGAGGGGGAGAGAGCACAAAAGAGAGGGGGAGAGAGAGATCAAGGGGTGGGACCGCTGTACTGCAAAAAATGGCCCGTGTGAACGGGCTTTAGGACTAGTATATATATATATATTTCTATATAGGTACATATGATAAAAATAAAATGTTTTTCATCCTTTGTTCATCCTTGTCTAGGTAATAGGCTGGTATTGAAAAAGCACTCAGATTTGAGTGCCGAGAATTCTATTGAAATCAAAGTCAGGTTTCTAGTGTGCACTGGAAGCAATCTGCATAATGGCCATGTTTTAATCCGGTTGAATGGTTGGACTTTCAAACATACCACAATGTTATGTTCCAGTGTAACATGTTAGTTTATCAAAGTTAAATCCTCTGAACAGGTATCTGGAGCATCAATTCCAAAATAAGCTTTTAATGTGAGTGTCTTCAGCATCCTTTCTGACATGTTCACACCTAAATAGCCTTCTGCAGACATCCATAATGATTATTTAAAGCATGGGGCAACTCTTCAGCCACCTGCAGGGGAAAAGAATACATTTTAGTTCACACTATTTTACAGGTAATGGAAATATAATTTGGGGAATTGATTTAACTACATATCTAGTAGCCACTCATACAGCTAAAAACAAAAAAGGGGAATAACAGAGTAGAAAAACAAAAGGGGCCACTTTTGGACCCAGAATATAAGGTTAAAGTATCAACAGAATGAATAATAATTAATAGAAATAAATTAGAATGTGGTTTAAAATTGTACAGTATGCTCTCTGAATCACAAAATACTTTTTTTGGGTTTCATATCCCTTTACGATAACACCACATGTTCAAAGAGCTTAAATACTGGTGCAAGAGAGTAAGGTGCCTGCCACCAAATAAAATAGTAATAGATTTTAATAGAAACATTTTTTCTAATAGAAATACATATTGTAAAACTGCTATTTAAAATTAAAATGCATCCATGAACATTTACATTACAAACTAACCCTTTAAGAAAAACTGCACAAAAATTGGTTACATTACTTCTTTACCGAGCAATCTTTATAATGGGTAAGTTTATTACTTAAAATATTTCTTAAAGCAGTTTACAATTGGGGCGCGATCTGATATACGGCGCAGGTTTCGGCGCAAGCGTGGAAACCTGCGCTGCCCGTAGTTTCAGCTCGCAACTCAAGCTATCCCATATACGGCGCCATCAGATGCTAAAGTGCCGTAAGTCTGACAAACTAGCGATGTCCAGAAATCTGCGTAAGTACAATTTTCTGGAGTCGCCAGTGATTTATGGCACTTTAGAAACTGCCGCCGCCTAAAAAACCTGACTAAGTTATTAAATATCCTGTACTGTCTAACACGCCTCTGAAACATAGCCCGACACGTATACCCCTCTATCCGCAATCCCCCCCTCTCACTCCTAACAATAAATGTATTAACCCCTAAACCGCCGCTCCCGGACCCCGCCGCCAGCTACATTATCTATATTACCCCCTAATCTGACCCCCCTACACCGCCGCTAGCTATATTATCTATATTACCCCCGAATCTGACCCCCCTACACCGCCACTAGCTATATTATCTATATTACCCCCTAATCTGACCCCCCTACACTGTCGCTAGCTACATTATCTATATTACCCCCTAATCTGAGCCCTTACACCGCCGCTAGCTATATTATCTATATTACCCCCTAATCTGACCCCCCCCTACACCGCCGCTAGCTATATTAAATGTTTTACCCCCTAATGTGAGCCCCCTACCCCGCCGCCACCTATTTAAACTATATTAACCCCTAATATGATCCCCTACACAGCCGCAACCTATATCAAAATTATTAACCCCTAATCTAATCCCCCTATACCGCCGCCACCTATATTAAATTAATTAACCCCCTAAAATACTAAAATATCCCTACCATTAAACCTAAGTCTAACCCTACAAATAGCCCTGAAAAGGGCTTTTTGTGTGGCATTACCCCAAAGTAAACAGATCTATTGCCAGACCTTAAAAGGGCTTTTTGCGGGCCATTGCCCTAAAGTAACCAGCTTTTTTACCAGCCCTTAAAAGGGTTTTTTGCTGGGCATTGTCACAAAGTAGTCAGCTCTGTTGCCTGTAATCTAAATCTCCCTACACCACCGACACCTATAATAAATGTATTACCCCCTAATCTAATCCGCCTACACCGCCGCCACCTATATTAAATATATTAACCCCTAATCTAATCCCCCTACACCGCCGCCACCTATATTAAATATATTAACCCCTAATATAATACCCCTACACCGCTGCCACCTATAATAAATGTATTAACCCCTAATCTAATCCCCCTACACCGCCGCCACCTATATTAAATATATTAACCCCTAATATAATACCCCTACACCGCCGCCACCTATATTAACTATATTAACCCTATCTAACTCTAACACCATTAACTTAATTATTATTAAAATAAATCTAAATAATATTAATAATATTAACTAAATTATTCCTATTTAAAACTAAATACTTACCTATAAAATAAACCCTAAGATAGCTACAATATAATTAATAATTACATTGTAGCTATTTTAGGGTTTATATTTATTTTACAGGTAACTTGGTATTTATTTTAACTAGGTACAATAGCTATTAAATAGTTAATAACTATTTAATAGCTACCTAGTTAAAATAATTACCAATTTACCTGTAAAATAAACCCTAACCTAAGTTACAAATACACCTACACTATCAATATATTAAATAAACTACAAATATCTAAACTAAACTACAATTAAATACACTAAACTAAATTACATAAAAAAAACACTAAATTACAAAAAATAAAAAAAGATTACAAGAATTTTAAGCTAATTACGCCTATTCTAAGCCCCCTAATAAAATAACAAAGCCCCCCAAAATAAAAAAAATTCCCTACCCTAATCTAAATTACAAAAGTAAACAGCTCTATTACCAGCCCTTAAAAGGGCCTTTTGTGGGGCATCTCCCCAAAGTAATCAGCTCTTTTGCCTGTAAAAAAAACAACAACCCCCCCAATTACAACCCACCACCCACATACCCCTATTCTAACCCACCCAATCCCCCCTTAAAAAGTCCTAAGTCTAACCCCCAAGTGCTCCTTACCTATCCTGAAGACCGGTGGAGAAGGTCCTGTTCCAGGCTGAGAAGTCTTCTTCCAAGCGGCGACCTCTTCTTCTTCCAGGATCCAGCCGGCGTGAAGCGGAGGAGCTGAAGACCGATGACCGCGGAGCTGAAGAACGTCCATCTGGAACTGAAGACTGGCGATGCTGGAACTGAAGACCGCTGGAACTGAAGACCGGAGCCGGAGCGTGGAGGATCCTCTTCATACGATCGCTGCCGTACACTGAATAGGAATTCAAGGTACGCGATTAAAGATGGCGTCCCTTGAATTCCTATTGGCTGATTTGAGCCTTCAAATTCAAATCAGCCAATCGGATGCGAGCTACTTTAATTCTATTGGCTGATTTGAATAGCCAATAGAATAAGAGCTACTGTAATTCTATTGGCTATTCTAATCATTAGGGTAGGGAATTTTTTTATTTTGGAGGGCTTTGTTATTTTATTAGGGGGCTTAGAATATGTGTAATTAGCTTAAAATTCTTGTAATCTTGTACATTGTAGTTTAGTTTAGATATTTGTAGTTTATTTAATTTATTGATAGTGTAGGTGTATTTGTAACTTAGGTTAGGATTTATTTTACAGGTAAATTGGTAATTATTTTAACTAGGTAGCTATTAAATAGTTATTAACTATTTAATAGCTATTGTACCTAGTTAAAATAAATACCAAGTTACCTGTAAAATAAATATAAACCCTAAAATAGCTACAATGTAATAATTAATTATATTGTAGCTATCTTAGGGTTTATTTTATAGGTAAGTATTTAGTTTTAAATAGGAATAATTTAGTTAATATTATTTAGATTTATTTTAATAATAATTAAGTTAGTGGTGTTAGAGTTAGATAGGGTTAATATAGTTAATATATATGATATAATAACTATATTAACTATATTAACCCTAATATAATTAGGGTTAATATAGTTAATATAGGTGGCGGCAGTGTAGGGGTATTATATTAGGGGTTAATATATTTAATATAGGTGGCGGCGGTGTAGCGGTATTAGATTAGGGGTTAATATATTTAATATAGGTGGCGGCGGTGTAGGGGTATTAGATTAGGGGTTAATAATTTTAATATAGGTGGCGGCGGTGTAGGGGGATTAGATTAAGGGGTAATACATTTATTATAGGTGGCGGCGGTGTAGGGGGATTTAGATTACAGGCAAAAGAGCTGATTACTTTGTGACAATACCCCGCAAAAAGCCCTTTTAAGGGCTGGTAAAAGAGCTAGTTACTTTAGGGCAATGGCCCGCAAAAAGCCCTTATAAGGGCTGGCAATAGAGCTGTTTACTTTGGGGTAATGCCACACAAAAAGCCCTTTTCAGGGCTATTTGTAGGGTTAGACTTAGGTTTCGTGGTAGGGATATTTTAGTATTTTAGGGCTTAATTAATTTAATATAGGTGGTGGCGGTATAGGGGGATTAGATTAGGGGTTAATAATTTTGATATAGGTGGCAGCGATATAGGGGGATTAGATTAGGGGTTAATAATTTAATATAGGTGGCGGCGGTATAGGGGGATTAGATTAGGGGTTAATAATTTAATATAGGTGGCGGCGGTGTAGGGGGCTCACATTAGGGGTTAATATAGTTTAAATAGGTGGCGGCTGTGTAGGGGGATCATATTAGGGGGTAACATAGTTAATGTAGGTGGCGGCGGGGTAGGGGGCTCACATTAGGGGGTAAAACATTTAATGTAGCTAGCGGCGGTGTAGGGGGCTCAGATTAGGGGGTGATATAAATAATGTAGCTGGTGGCGGGGTCCGGGAGTGGCAGTTTAGGGGTTAAACACTTTATTAGGGATTGCGGCGGGGGATCGCGGTTGACAGGTAGATAGATATTGCGCATGCGTTAGGTGTTAGGTTTTATTTTGCAGCTAGTTTAGGGAGTTACGGGGCTCCAATACACAGCGTAAGGCTTACTACGCCTGCAATTTGTGGCGAGGTGAAAATGGAGTAAGTCCTTACGCTGTATATTGGACACCAAACTGCGCTGGTTTGGTATACCTGTCTATGGGCCAAAAAACTATGGCTGAAGGCAGAAATATACGAGCGTAACTTCTAGGTTACGCCGTATATAGGATACCAAACCAGCGCAATATTTGGCGTTGCGGCTTTTGCGGGCAACGCTGCATATCGGATCGAGGCCTTGGTGTATCGGATCGAGGCCTTGGTGTATAGAGTTCTACACAGTATCCCCCAAATAATAGTTAAAGGGACATAATACGCATATGCTAAATCACTTGAAACTGATGCAGTAGGACTGTAAAGAGCTAATGGGAAAATATCACCTGAGCGTCTCTATGTAAAAAAGAAAGATATTTTACCTCACAATTTCCTTAGCTCAGCAGAGTACGTTCTGTGTAAAAAGTTATACTCAGCTGCTGCCCAGCTGCAGGTAAAAAAAAAAAAAAGAAGAAATGAACACCAGCCAATCAGCATCAACAGTGCTGAGGTCATGAACTATTTTACTGTGATCTCATGAGATTTCATAGTAAACTTCCTTAAACTGAATAGGGGGAATAAGATGAGTGTGCACGAAAGCTCACTCCCTTAGCTGTCCCGGGACTGACATACTGATTTGCTGCTTAGAAGTCCTTTACAATGGGATGTGGCTACTGAGGATTTTTTGAGGTAAAATATCTTTCTTTTTTACATAGAGATGTTCAGGTGATATTTTCTAGTCAGCTTTTTACAGCTATGCTACATCACTTTCAATTGTTTCAACATTTGGGTATCATCATGGCCCTTTAAGGCTACATTGTGATTTTTAGCAGGCTACACGAACTTATCTAGTTAATTTCCATCTCTTTACCCTCTTTGCAAAAAAGCAACTAATGTTTCGCAACACAAAACAATGGTTAAAAACATTTAGGTATAGATTTACTGACCCCCGAACAGACATGGACAGGCAACGCCACCCGTCAGCCCAACATTGCAGCTAGAATTTATCATTGCACACTGTGCCTCATGTGCAACACCAACCCCTGTTGTGCATGAGTAGGGGATGCCAATCTCACCGATCGGTTTAAAAACACAACTTTGTTAGCACAAAGGTTAACTCACCTGCAGGCTCACTTATCAAATACAACCCAAAAAAGGCTTTAGCCACAAACAAGATTTCAATCTAAAAAAAGGTTTAGGAGTTCGTATAAGGGTCGAAACTGAATTCATCAGAAACTAAAATACGTCCTTTTCATATCTCTTAATCTTACATTTATAACCAACCCCATTGTACAGTGTGTAATGTAAATAATTTTTTTGAGATTAACCTATATATTAATATAAATCTATTTGATAACTGGTAAACATGTGAATGGCATTTGAATATAGGCAAGATGGGTACATTGGGCATGTTAGCTCAATGATTATATTGACACATATTTTAAAAGAATAGTTTTCATTCTTTCCAGTTAATTGAGAAAGCAGATATCTGATCTGACGAGATCAACTCCACTATGAGTTTCTCTTTGATGAAAGTGGTCACAACAGTTGTCATACTGTAAAGTGTGAAACAGCACAATTCCAATAATGTAGCTGCAAAAGATCATGTCTTCATGGCTGGGATTTCAATAATAAACCCATGAAAACTGCAAAATCATTGTGAATGGGTTTTGGTCTTTGAGGTCAGAAAGGCACAATCCTTTTTTAAATTGGGTTTATAAAGACAACTGAAATGAAACTGTTTCGAATTCACATTTTGTAATGATTGTCAAATATTTACAGTACGGGACTGTTACACACAGTTTCTAGATGCTGGGTCCTAATTTCCATTTCCTCACATTTACTGCAGAACCTTAGCTTTACTGCATAACATGTATTAAATACATATACATATGTCCCACTCACTGCAGATGGACTATACGACAAATAAAGGATCTTAGTGAATCTAGACCATATAGAAAAATTTACCTCTAAAGTATTGTCTGTGGCCATTTCAGAGTTTTGAGCATAAGAGATTTATTCCAAATAGTCTAAGGATAATTGCAAAAATGTCAAAGGACCATTACAGGCTTTATCAAGTACCAAGTTTAAGAAGCTTAAAATGGTCTTGAAAACCTGTTGAAAAGTAGAGAAATAGATTGTAATAGCTGAAAACTTTACAGCCACATGTTAAAAATAGGGCTTTCGGTAAGCCAAACACATGTTCACAGCTCTAAGAAAGCCAAAAATCTGCTATTGTGAATGCAACTAAACAAAATGCCTTTTAGATTGGAATCCACCCCATAATGTGGAGCCCTGATGAGTCCATAATTAAAGGGTTTTGGAGATGCTTCCAGGGGCTGCATTTAGCAACCAATCAGCAAGCGCTACCCTGCTGCTTTTTCAAATAAAGATAGCAAGAGAAAGAAGAGAAATTGATAATAGGAGATGTCTTAAATGTCACAAAAGTAATGCCATTTAAAGGACCAGTCAACACAGTAGATTTGCATAATCAACAAATGCAAGATAACAAGACAATGCAATAGCACTTAGTCTGAATTTCAAATGAGTAGTAGATTTTTTTTCTGACAATTTTAAAATGTATGTCTTTTTCCACTCCCCCTGTACCATGTGACAGCCATCAGCCAATCACAAATGCATACACGTACCATGTGACAGCCATCAGCCATTCACAAATGTATACACACTTATTCTTGCACATGCTCAGTAGGAACTGGTGACTCAAAATTTTAAATATAAAAAGACTGTGCACATTTAGTTAATGGAAGTAAATTGGAAAGTTGTTTAAAATGGCATGCTCTATCTGAGTAATGAAAATGTAATTTTGATTGAGTGTCCCTTTAAGACATCTGCCTTACAGTCTGGTTTCTTTCAGCAAGAAGTACTAAAAATTTCTATGTTTGTTTTCCATATGTTTATATGAATAAACACTACATAAGCTTATTTTAACCCAATGTTAAATCTCAGCGCTCCCTGCAATAGTCTATCTCCCCTGCCCGACTGTGCACAGAAGATTTTTTTTTTTTTTTTTTTTTTTTTTTTTTCTTCAGAAATTTAAGATTTAATTTTTCTAGTTTTTAGATTAAAATATCCGTTTTATACTACCTATTTTGTGTGTGTGGGACAATCTGTCTTTAAAATCTATAATAACATTGGAATGGTTAAAATGGTTAAAATATTCATACGTAAAAAATTACAATATTATATATATATTCAATTTAACCAACAATGTCCATAAAAAATGTCCAGATAGTATGTGCTATTTATATTGAACCTTAAAAGAATATTGAAGCTCCTTTCAGATTTCCTGCACTTGATCGGTTGCTGCTTAGTGTGTAAACCGGATGTCTTTTCGTCCGACGAAGGTGTAGTAACTGAAATGAAATAGAAGACACACAGCGCCCACCGAATCAAGGTAGCTTTTAAAACAATTTATTATGCGCAAGAAATAAAATATATACACTTACAAGATTGTAGTGTTATAGATGCCTTTAAAAGATTATGTTGTCAGCAAGAGTCCGTCCATCCACAACCAGCTGATAAGCTTAGAGTTCCGTATTCAAGGGCTGCTCACACAGTCTTGCCGCCTCAGCTGTTCTCCCACAACAGCGTGTGATGTTCTACCCAGAGAGCGGCTTGTATACTTCCACTTAGCTTAACGCTGGGATAACGTGCTTCAGGACACTGCAATGCTTTGTCCTATTTAACCCAACGCGTTTCTTTTGCAAGCGTGCAAACTTCCTCAGGGGTATTTCTCTCTCCTTTGCTTGACTGTAAATGTAAATACAATGTCCGACCTTTAACATCCTAAACCGGATGTTACCTGTCCACAGATCCAACACCGGTACAGGTATATAATTCTACTGGGTCCTAATGCCCCTTTTCTCTTTGTAAAATTTTGGCAGACCATTAACAACTTGTCATATACATATACATATATATTTACACAATAAAAAACTAACTTAATTTATGTATTCCACTAAAACGGATGCCTGTAGGCCCACATATTGCTATATTCAATAAATTAGTAACCGACGAATTTAATAAAATGTTAAATAACAAAAAGGCTATCAAATCAGCCAAATATAAAGATAATTTAAATAAACAAGAAAGAAGGGCCCTAGAGAAATTATCTAAAAATACCAACCTGGTTTTTAGGCAGGCAGATAAGGGTGGTGGCCTGGTTATACAGAACAGGACAGAGTATTTGAAGGAGGCATTTACACTATTAAATAGTAAGAACACATATAAAATATTATCTGAAAATCCCACTGATAAATATAATAAGGAACTATTGATTCTACTAAATAGGGCAAGGAATGATCAGATTTTAAATGAGGTTGAATTCCGGTTCATTTTTGAACCTAACCCAAGAACTCCCATATTTTATCACCTGCCAAAAATCCACAAGGACCCAGTGAACCCCCCGGGGAGACCCATCATTTCAGGAATTGACTCCATTACGGACCATTTGTCTAAATATATCGATGGGTATTTACAACCTATTGTCAAAAACATCAAAAGTTACGTTAGAGACACTATGGATGTCATAAATAAATTTGAGGGCTCTCTGTGGACTGCTGGGTCCTTGTGGATTTCTTGTGATGTGTCAGCATTGTACACATCTATTCCCCATCAGAAAGGTATTAAGGCTGTGGCCTCCCATTGTGCTAGGACAAATATGATGGAAAAACAGGTTGATTTCATTATAAAGGGAATACAGTTTATCCTGGAGCATAATTATTTTTTGTTTGAAAAACAATTTTATAAACAACTGGAGGGAACAGCCATGGGGACCACCATGGCTCCCTCATATGCTAATATATATATGGGGGAGTATGAAGAAAAATATATATGGTCCAATAATCCCTATCTGAGAAATATAAAGAAATATTATAGGTTTATAGATGACCTATTATTTGTTTGGGAAGGGGATGTCGAGGAGGCGGAAAAATTTGTTGAACATCTAAATTGCAACACATTTAATTTAAAATTTACTAAGGTGATATCAGAAAACAGTATAAATTTCCTAGATCTAACTTTATACATTGGGAATTCAAATAGAATTGGTGTCAAGAATTATAGAAAAGAAACAGATAGAAACAACTTTCTTAGTGCCAACAGTGGTCACCTAATGAGGTGGATTCAAAATGTACCGTTAGGTCAATATCAACGCCTCAAAAGAAATTGTACTGAACAATCCGATTTTGTTAGAGAAGCGGATATTTTAACAAATAAGTTTAGGGACAAAGGGTATAAAGAAGAATGGCTAACAAAGGCCATGAAGAAAACTGACCAAATACCCCGGGATCAGTTATTAATCCCAAAAAATAAGAATAACAATAAAACAAATAGTTGTGGAGATGAACCCTTATTTATAACAACTTATTCTGAGGGGTCAAACCAAATTCGCAGAATTCTTAACAAAAATTGGAATATTTTAAAACAAGATCCAATTCTATGCCCTATATTAGGGGAAAAGCCTAAATTAGTTTTTAGAAAAAATAGGGATTTAAAATATTTTCTAGCACCATCAAAATTAAAAGAAATACAGAGAACTGTCCCGAATCCAAATTGGCTAACTCCCGAACAGGGCATGTTTAAATGCAGGAAAAAGGACTGCAACATGTGTCCACATGTATTACAGTCCAAAATATTATTTAATGCAAAAGGTGATACTAGCTATGAGATGAAATATAGGTGCACTTGTGAATCAACTTATGTAGTGTACCAGCTAGTTTGTCCCTGCAATAAAATCTACTTAGGTAGAACAAAAAGGAAAATAAAAACTAGATTTTGGGAACACAAAAATAATATTAAAAAAGGAGTGGTGAAACACAGTGTAGTGGATCATTTCAGAGAGTTTCATTCCAGTAATCCTGAAGAATTAAAGATCACAGTCATTGACTGGGTTCCCCACAAAGTTGAAGGAACTAATCGCCTTACAAAGCTAAGAAGGAGGGAGACCTTTTGGATTACGGAGTTAAAAAGTCTCCATCCAATGGGCCTTAATATTGATTTAGACTTAGCAGCCTTTATATGAACATTAAAAGTTAGGGTTGCAAGTTGCCTTTCTTTATACAATACATCTCTGAGAAAATAATAAGCACATATTTTATATGGGTTGGGAACAAAAGAAGGAGGAACCAGTGTGTCCGCAATAATAATAATTTTTAAAAAAAACATTATTTAAACAGGACACATTATTTGCAGGTTTTTACAGCTATAAATATATAATTTTTTAATTAAATACAGGCATCCGTTTTAGTGGAATACATAAATTAAGTTAGTTTTTTATTGTGTAAATATATATGTATATGACAAGTTGTTAATGGTCTGCCAAAATTTTACAAAGAGAAAAGGGGCATTAGGACCCAGTAGAATTATATACCTGTACCGGTGTTGGATCTGTGGACAGGTAACATCCGGTTTAGGATGTTAAAGGTCGGACATTGTATTTACATTTACAGTCAAGCAAAGGAGAGAGAAATACCCCTGAGGAAGTTTGCACGCTTGCAAAAGAAACGCGTTGGGTTAAATAGGACAAAGCATTGCAGTGTCCTGAAGCACGTTATCCCAGCGTTAAGCTAAGTGGAAGTATACAAGCCGCTCTCTGGGTAGAACATCACACGCTGTTGTGGGAGAACAGCTGAGGCGGCAAGACTGTGTGAGCAGCCCTTGAATACGGAACTCTAAGCTTATCAGCTGGTTGTGGATGGACGGACTCTTGCTGACAACATAATCTTTTAAAGGCATCTATAACACTACAATCTTGTAAGTGTATATATTTTATTTCTTGCGCATAATAAATTGTTTTAAAAGCTACCTTGATTCGGTGGGCGCTGTGTGTCTTCTATTTCATTTCAACTACATAAGCTTACACAACCCATATTTGATTTTCAATGGGCCGACTAGTAAGCTTGCATTGCTGCTTTTTCAAATAAAGATAGCAAGAGAACGAAGAGAAATTGATAATAGGAGTAAATTAGAAAGTTGCTTAAAATTGTGTGCTCTATCTGAATCATTAAAGAAAAAAATAAATAATTTGTTTGCTGCTTATGAGGTTTTTTTAGATTTTTTTTATTTGGCACTTTATAATTAAGACCAAAATATGCTTAAGTTTTTGGAAAAATAAAATTTGACTTTTACAAGACTTCATAAAATATTATAGCATTGCTAATGAGAAATTCTTTAAAAAGCATCCTTTCTGTATTATTCACTTCATAATTGTTTTAGCAAATGACATGGCATTTTTAAGTGTTCATTTATTCTACCGTTAAGGGTATTAAATCATTTGTTATAATGCGATAAATAGAGTTGGACTGAGAATTGATTGAACTTATTTTTCATGTTTGAGACAAGATTATGATGATTATTCATAATAATTACTTTGTTTAATATTAATGTATTGACTTTTTTAGTAAAACACTGCATTACAGGCAAAATCAGAACACGCTAGCCATGGACTACATTAAATGATTGCGAGTACTAAAAAACTTAACCAAAGTCAAACTACCTAATGAAATGTTAGTAGTATTAATTACATCGAGAAAATAGAATGAGGCATCTTTTATTTTTTTAACACAATGGACAAATGCTTAAATGCAATAAAGCTACTTTACCCTCTGCTAATTTGAGATCCCAAAAAATGATCTTGAGATTAAATTACATCACAACTTCAGTATCTCTATATGGTGCAGTTTACATGTTTAGAAAAACAAATTTAGTATTAGATGCTACTCAATGAAAAAACAGGTTGAGTGTAAGGCCCAGACCCAAATTTAAAGGGACACTGAACCCAAAAAAAATTATTTTGTGATTCATATAGAGCATGAAACTTTAAGCAACTTTCTAATTTACTCCTATTATCAATTTTTCTTCGTTCTCTTGCTATCTTTAATTGAAAAAAAGGCATCTAAGCTAAGGAGCCTGCCAATTGTTGGTTCAGAACCCTGGAGAGCACTTGTTTATTTGTGCTGTCCAATCAGCAAGGACAACCCAGGTTGTTCACAAAAAATGGGCCGAAATGGGCCGGCATCTAAACTTACATTCTTGCTTTTCAAATAAAGATACTAAGTGAATGAAGACAATTTGACAATAGGAGTAAATTAGAAAGTTGCTTAGAATTGCATGCTCTATCTGAATCACAAAAGAAAACATTTAAGTTCAGTGTCCCTTTAAGCCCTGCCCATAAACTTCCTAATTCCACCCAGTCATACAATTCAACTAAGCTCTGCTAGATTCCTTCTGGAGTCCCCAGCCCTAAGGACTAGAAGATGCATATAGTTTTATTCCCAAATATAGTGCAACAGTTCAAAATTGTATACTCTATCTGAATCACTAAATAAAACATTTGTGTTTAATGTCCCTTTAAAGAAAAAGTAAACCCAACTAGGACAGAAGAAAAATTCCTCTAAATTTCCCCACTACATAACCATAGAACAAGATATACAACCATTGCCAACAAACATCTTTACCCTTATTCTAACAGATGTTTGTGCACGTCTGCAAAAAAACTTCCCTTTTATTATTCTTCATAAAATATTTTTTCAGTAATTCTGATACTTTAACCACATACGATACAGTAGGCACAGATTGCACATCTAATTCCAATACACCTGAAGGCAGTGCAATATGCAGAATTCTCATGGTTTATTTAGCTTGAGGACAAAAGAGGGGGTTTGTATCTTTAAAAATGACTAAGCAAGATATAAACTAAGGACGATGTTGTACGCAGCTGTCACAAAAGTAATGCCATTTAAGACATCTGCCTTACAGTCTGGTTTCTTTCAGCAAGAAGTACTAAAATTCCTATGTTTGTTTTCCATATGTTTATATGAATAAACACTACATAAGCTTACACAACCCATATTTGATTTTCAATCACTGGTTTAGTTATTGCATTTTTTTTAAATCAGGTATTGCCTACAAATGACAGCTCTAAGATAATGAAGGCTATATTCCAATCTTCTAAGGATTATCTGTAACCATAAACTAGATTATTGTTTAAAAGGGACAGTTTACCCAAACTTTCTCCCCTTTAAATTGTTCCCAGTAATCCATTTTACCTGCTGGGGTATATTCAATTGTTTACAAGTAGCTTCTTTACCATTATTTCAGCATTTTAAATAGTTGATTTAGCCTGTGGTATTCCGACCTATACTGAAAGTTTCTATAGTGAAGTACAGGCTATTAAAAAGCAATGTAAACACAGCCAGCAGAAGTAATGAATCGTGTCCGCTCAACCTCGCTAAATGCCGACAGCGTACATTGCACAAGCATTTCTGGTGAAACGCTTGTGCAATGCCTCCCTCTGCTCACTGGCTGCCAATCGGCTGCTAGCAGGGGCTGTCAATCATCCTGATTGTATTGGATCGGGATGATTTCAATTCGCCACCTAAAATGTGGAAGACAAGTTAAGGAGCAGCGATCTTATGACCACTGCTTCTTAACGTCCATTTCAGGTGAGTCTGAAACAATGGGGCTCAGAGGCAGCATCTGCTGCTTAATAAATGAACCTTTATAACTTCAAAAATGATATAATTTCCATTTCTAAATGAATTAAAAACAATTTTAATATTTTTTTTTTTAAAAATGCATCTTTAAATTCTAATAGATTTTTTTTAAAACATAAGATGTTTAGGAATATTCCACTCCATAAGTTATCAGCATACAATTTTAAGGCAGGGGTGGCCAATTTACCATCCAAAGGTCACATTCATCCCTCTGCCCTAGGGGCCACAAAAAAAGAATGAGGGCCATTAAATAAAAAGTAGAAATTCATAATAAATGAATGCATAATACAGGCAATGCAATAACAATTTCAAATTAGTTGATTTTTTCCTCCATCTTGCCTGACCCTATATTATGGGACAGCCATCAGTCAATGAAACACATATATACTGTAACTCATACACATGCTCCGTTTGAGCAAGTGCCTCACAAAGTGTGCCTATAAATGGATTGCACACATTTTTATATTGGAAAGATAATAGTTTTTGTTTTTTTTGTTATTTCAATTGCATACTTTGAATCATGAACGTCTAATGTTGACTCTAATCGTCCCTTTAATCAGTGCTTTGAGTACTTCTGCTGGGTGGCCACAACTCAAGAGCCCGCTGCAGGCAAAAACATGGGATAGAGGTACCTGCTACCTTTACCTTAATATGATCCTGTGCAACTGGAAATTGATGCTGATTCTGAACCAATTAGCTTCAGTCTGCCTAAAGCGGAAGATTAGAAGCATTGTTTGTAAGCGGTCGTAAGCTTCTTATCTCGTCCGCCACCTCTGAGGCAGCAATCAGCCCGATCGGATATGATTGAGTTTTTTGACACCCCCTGCTAGAGGCCGATTGGCTGCGAATGTGCAGGGGTCGGCATTGCACAAGCATTTCACTAGAAATGCTTGCGCAATGATAAATGCCGACAGCATATGCTGTCTGTATTTATCGATGTGCAGCGGACATAATTCACCTGCACATTAGTAAATCGGCCCCTATAGATTTACAGTGATCTTTCTTAGTCTTTATAAGCAGAAATACTGTTCACATTCTAGCCTATTTCCATATTAAATATAGATCCCAACATTTATTTCAAACTGTCTTCTTTAACCCCTTAACGACCAACGACGTATGGGGTACGTCCTGCAAAAAAATGCAGTTAATGACCAAGGACGTACCCCATACGTCATTGGTCTTTGAAAGCAGTGGAAGCGATCCTGATTGCTTCCAGCTGCTTTCATGTTATTGCAGTGATGCCTCAATATTGAGGCATCCTGCAATAACTGTTTTTAGCCATCCGATGCAGAGAGAGCCACTCTGTGGCCCTCTCTGCATCGGCTATCGATGGCCGTTATCGTTGGTGGGTGGGAGCTCATCCAGGGAGGCGGGTGGGCAGTCATTGGTGGAGGAGGGGGGAGGGATCTTGTGCGGGTGCGTGCGCGTGCATGGGCGCGTGCACGCGCATGCACGGGCGCGCGCGTGCACGTGAGATCTATGAAAACAGCATCAATATGCTGTAGATCTGGAGGGTGGGAGAAAGGACTGGGGAGGGTGGGATTTTAAAATGAAGGCATCTGGGAGACTTTGGGGGGTTGGATGTTGAGGGGGGGCAGCTACACTACAGAAATAAAGAAAATATTTAATAAAATAAAAAAATTAAAATACATTATTATTTTTCAAACTGGGTACTGGCAGACAGCTGCCAGTATCCAATATGGTGCACAATAAAGGCAGAGGGGTAAAGAGCTGTTTGGGGGGGATCAGGGAGGTTGGGGGCTAAGGGGGGTCCTACACAGCAGAAGAAGAATTTTTAAAAAAAAACAAAAACCTAAAACCCCCCAAAACTTTTATTTTAGTACTGGCAGACTTTCTGCCAGTACTTAAGATGGCGGGGACAATTGTGGGGTGGGGGAGGGAAGGGAGCTGTTTGGGAGGGATCAGGGGGTGGGATGTGTCAGGTGGGAGGCTGATCTCTACACTAAAGCTAAAATTAACCCTGCAAGCTCCCTACAAGATACCTAATTAACTCCTTCACTGCTAGACATAATATACGTGTGATGCGCAGCGGCATTTAGCGACCTTCTAACTACCAAAAAGCAACGCCAAAGCCATATATGTCTGCTATTTCTGAACAAAGGGGATCCCAGAGAAGCATTTACAACAATTTGTACCATAATTGCACAAGCTGTTTGTAAATAATTTCAGTGAGAAACCTAAAATTGTGAAATATTTAAAGTTTTTTTTATTTGATCGCATTTGGCGGTGAAATGGTGGCATGAAATATACCAAAATGGGCCTAGATCAATACTTGGGGTTGTTTACTACACTACACTAAAGCTAAAATTAACCCTACAAGCTCCCTACATGCTCCCTAATTAACCCCTTCACTGCTGCGCATAATACACGTGTGGTGCACAGTGGCATTTAGCGGCCTTCTAATTACCAAAAAGCAACGTAAAAGCCATATATGTCTGCTATTTCTGAACAAAGGGGATCCCAGAGAAGCATTTAAAACCATTTGTGCAATAATTGCACAAGCTGTTTGTAAATAATTTCAGTGAGAAACCTAAAGTTTGTGACAAAATTTGTGAAAAAGTGAACAATTTTTTTTATTTGATCGCATTTGGCGGTGAAATGGTGGCATGAAATATACCAAAATGGGCCTAGATCAATACTTTGGGATGTCTTCTAAATGTAATATATCTATATGTAAATATATATATACATGTTAAAGGATATTCAGGGATTCCTGACAGATATCAGTGTCCCAATGTAACTAGGGTGAATTTTGAAAAAAAGTGGTTTGGAAATAGCAAAGTGCTACTTTTATTTAGTGCCCTATAACTTGCAAAAAAAGCAAAGAACATGTAAACATTGGGTATTTCTAAACTCAGGACAAAATTTAGAAACTATTTAGCATGGGTGTTTTTTGGTGGTTGTAGATGTGCAACAGATTTTGGGGGTCAAAGTTTGAAAAAATTGTTTTTTTTCCATTTTTTCCTCATATTTTATAATTTTTTTAATAGTAAATTATAAGATATGATGAAAATAATGGAATCTTTAGAAATTCCATTTAATGGCGAGAAAAACGGTATATAATATGTGTGGGTACAGTAAATGAGTAAGAGGAAAATTACAGCTAAACACAAACACCGCAGAAATGTAAAAATAGCCTTGGTCCCAAACGGTCAACAAATGGAAAAGTGCTCTGGTCACTAAGGGGTTAAGGGAAACTACAATCAAATTTAAACAGCTTATGATTCAGGCAGAGAATGCAGTTTTAATAGAAAACATGTAAATAGTAAAAGTAAATATAATATTTCCAATATTATCAAATTGTGCATAATCTGCATGTGCACATTTTGAGACACCAACTCTCACTGAGCACGTGTCTGATTGGCTAATGGCTGTCAAGATACAGAGAGCAAGGAAATGATAAAACTTAAATTGTCATAAAGAAAATTACTTCTCATTTGTAATTCAAAGTAAGTGTTATTGCATTCTTTTATTGTGCATTTGTTGATTCTCCAGTTCTACTGAATTTAAATGTTTATTTTATGTAAGTTTCTTTTATTTTTTTAAACTGGTGTCAGCTTATAAGAAAAATGCTAAAGACTTATTATTAAAACCTACCTTGCTAAACAAATGGTAATGATTATATGATTTTTATTAAGTTAAAGCCACTGCTTAGAGCTTTTTTGTTCATACATTGAGACATGTTTAACATCCCTTTAAGACGGAATTAAACAACTAAACATATTGAAGATTCAATCTACCTATAAAGGTAGTGAACATACTGTATACAACTAAAATAAGATGGATTCATAATAACAGGAATCTTTCAGTTTGACAATTTGTTAAAAACAAAAAAAAAAAAAAAAAAAAAAACAACAATGTTTTTTTGCATAGCTATGCTAGTTTAATTAAGGGGAATGCCCAATATTTGTAAATACATATTTTACAAATTTTAATGGTTTGCAATATGAATAAACTTCTTTTTTTAACATTCTATGTAGTGGATTTAATGTTTATTGTGACTTTATAAATGTTTCTTGTAGCTATTAAAGGGACATAATACTCATATGCTAAATCACTTGAAAGTGATGCAGTATAACTGTAAAAAGCTGACAGGAAAATATCACCTGAGCATCTCTATGTAAAAAAGGAAGATATTTTACCTCACAATTTCCTCAGCTCAGCAGAGTAAGTTCTGTGTAAAAAGTTATACTCAGCTGCTGCCCAGCTACAGGTAAAAAAAATAAAAATGAAGAAATGAACAGCAGCCAATCAGTATCAACAGTGCTGAGGTCATAAACTCTTTTACTGTGATCTCATGAGATTTGACTTAACTCTCATGAGATTTAATTGTAAACTTCCTTACACTGAATAGGGAAATAAGATGAGAGTGCACGTAAGCTCGCTCCTTCCGCTGTCCCGGGACAGACATACTGATTTGTTGCTTAGAATTCCTTTATAATGGGATGTGGCTACTGAGAAACTTTTGAGGTAAAATATCTTTCTTTTTTACATAGAGATGTTCAGGTGATATTTTCTAGTCAGCTTTTTTACAGCTATACTGCATCACTTTCAAGTGTTTAAACATTTGGGTATTATGGCCCTTTAAGGTTTCAGCTCCAAGTGAAGTGCAGTTACCTTATTTAGTGCAAACGTTAAAACAACTGCCTGCCTTTCTAAATCGCTGCGCCTTTCCTCCTTATCAATACTTCAAGATTTTTGAATGTCTGCATCAATTGTGTTATTTTTCCTGATGTTTGTACAACTTCAGGTATTAACAAGGAATTATATCTACAGGGAGTGCAGAATTATTAGGCAAGTTGTATTTTTGAGGATTAATTTTATTATTGAACAACAACCATGTTCTCAATGAACCCAAAAAACTCATTAATATCAAAGCTGAATAGTTTTGGAAGTAGTTTTTAGTTTGTTTTTAGTTATAGCTATTTTAGGGGGATATCTGTGTGTGCAGGTGACTATTACTGTGCATAATTATTAGGCAACTTAACAAAAAACAAATATATACCCATTTCAATTATTTATTTTTACCAGTGAAACCAATATAACATCTCAACATTCACAAATATACATTTCTGACATTCAAAAACAAAACAAAAACAAATCAGTGACCAATATAGCCACCTTTCTTTGCAAGGGCACTCAAAAGCCTGCCATCCATGGATTCTGTCAGTGTTTTGATCTGTTCACCATCAACATTGCGTGCAGTGGCAACCACAGCCTCCCAGACACTGTACAGAGATGTGTACTGTTTTCCCTCCTTGTAAATCTCACATTTGATGATGGACCACAGGTTCTCAATGGGGTTCAGATCAGGTGAACAAGGAGGCCATGTCATTAGATTTTCTTCTTTTATACCCTTTCTTGCCAGCCACGCTGTGGAGTACTTGGACGCGTGTGATGGAGCATTGTCCTGCATGAAAATCATGTTTTTCTTGAAGGATGCAGACTTCTTCCTGTACCACTGCTTGAAGAAGGTGTCTTCCAGAAACTGGCAGTAGGACTGGGAGTTGAGCTTGACTCCATCCTCAACCCGAAAAGGCCCCACAAGCTCATCTTTGATGATACCAGCCCAAACCAGTACTCCACCTCCACCTTGCTGGCGTCTGAGTCGGACTGGAGCTCTCTGCCCTTTACCAATCCAGCCACGGGCCCATCCATCTGGCCCATCAAGACTCACTCTCATTTCATCAGTCCATAAAACCTTAGAAAAATCAGTCTTGAGATATTTCTTGGCCCAGTCTTGACGTTTCAGCTTGTGTGTCTTGTTCAGTGGTGGTCGTCTTTCAGCCTTTCTTACCTTGGCCATGTCTCTGCGTATTGCACACTTTGTGCTTTTGGGCACTCCAGTGATGTTGCAGCTCTGAAATATGGCCAAACTGGTGGCAAGTGACATCTTGGCAGCCGCACGCTTGACTTTTCTCAATTCATGGGCAGTTATTTTGCGCCTTGGTTTTTCCACACGCTTTTTGCAACCCTGTTGACTATTTTGAATGAAACGCTTGATTGTTCGATGATCACGCTTCAGAAGCTTTGCAATTTTAAGAGTGCTGCATCCCTCTGCAAGATATCTCACTATTTTTGACTTTTCTGAGCCTGTCAAGTCCTTCTTTTGACCCATTTTGCCAAAGGAAAGGAAGTTGCCTAATAATTATGCACACCTGATATAGGGTGTTGATGTCATTAGACCACACCCCTTCTCATTACAGAGATGCACATCACCTAATATGCTTAACTGGTAGTAGGCTTTCAAGCCTATACAGCTTGGAGTAAGACAACATGCATAAAGAGGATGATGTGGTCAAAAAACTAATTTGCCTAATAATTCTGCACTCCCTGTATAATCCAGTGTGAAGTAAACCCTTGCATGCTTAATTCTTCATTTGCATCATAAAATTGACCATACCGATGGATGATTTAATCCTCATTCGATGCTGTATCAACTATTGCACACTCAACATACCTTTTGTCTATGCCATTGGTTTTCAGCCTACAGTATTTATTGCCTGGTAATCCGTGGACCACATGCAAATGGTGCTGTAGGTTTGCCTTCTAGATGGAATACAAATAAAAAAAAAAACATCATAACATTCATACAGATTTATCTAAAGTAGATATTCAGAATTTCTGAATAAGCATAAAAAAAAACACTGCGATATACCAGAAGTGCTGTAGATACTCATTCCAGGATGCTTTAGCCAATTGTTAGATTTATATGCTAAATAAAGAAGCCAAATTAACTGTGCATTGGAATAAATAAAAAGAATAAATAAATAAATTCTGTTGCTTTACACTTCTAGCACATGCTTCAATATATTTAAGAAAAAAATATTAATCTTGAAAAACCAGGAAGGAAATTAAATTGAAAAATTAGTACACACTTTGCATAGCTTTAAATACAAAAATAAAATAAGAGGGAGGGTTTCCCTATATTTTGATAGCAGAATCAAGCTTAAAGGGACAGTCTAGTCCAAAATAAACTTTCATGATTCAGATAGAGAGGCCCATTTATCAAGCTACGTATGGAGCTTGTGGGCCCGTTTTTCTGGCGAGGTCTAAAGACTGCTGCTCCATAACCCTGTCTGCCTGCTCTGAGGAGGGGGACAGTAATCGACCACAATTCAACCCGATCAAGTACGATCGCGTTGATTGACACCTCCCTCCTGGCTGCCGATTGGGCGCGAGTCTGCAGGGGGCGGCGTTGCACCAGCAGCTCTTGTGAGCTGCTGTGCAATGCTGAATACGGAGAGCGTATTGCACTCCGCATTCAGCGAGTTCTTGTGAACCTGATTCGCACTGTTGGATCAGGTCCGCAAGACCTTTGATAAATAGGCCTCAATGAATGTAATTTTAAACAATTTTCCAATTTATTTTTATCACCAATTTTGCTTTGTTCTCTTGGTATTCCTAGTTGAAATCTAAACCTAGGAGGTTAATATGCTAATTTCTAAGCCCTTGAAGGCCGCCTCTCCTCTCAGGGCATTTTGACAGTTTTTCACCACTAGAGGGTGTTAGTTCATGTGTTTCATATAGATAACACTGTGCTCATGAACGTGGAGTTCAGGTGAGCCAGCTCTGATTGGCTAAAATGGATGTCTGTCAAAAGAACTGAAATAAGGGGGCAGTGTCAGGGTGCTAGGAATCAGACTGAGACAAGAAGTGCAAAAATAATCACACCTTTATTAATAGTAAAAAATAATAAAAAGTCCACAAGTCAAATAACAAGCCAGGAGTCAAAACCAGAGTTGGTAGTCAGGGGCCAAAGCTAATAGATGAGCCAGAATCAGGAACAAGGAAAACAGCAGAGTCAGGAACAAGCCAGGGATCAGTAACCAGGAAGGATGTCAGGCAGCCAGGTAATACACAGGAACTCTCACAAACAGGTCTGAGACAACGCAAAGGCAAAGCATACTGAACAGAGGCCCTTTAAATAATAAGTGATGACATCACAATTCTGAGACTGCATCCTGTCTCACATGGATGATGCACACCAGTCTGGCCATAAATTGAAGTGCAGGAAATGAGTAGCATTCCCAACAATGCACCATAGTCAGGAAGAGAGGTGAGTAAAATGGCTGCCAGCAGCACATGGCAAACACAACAGGGAAAAAACCCTGACAGTACCCTCCCCTCAATGACCCCTACCCCATGGGAGGACAAAAGGCTTATTGGGGAAACGGGCATGGAAGGCACGGAGGAGGGCGGGAGCATGAACATCAGAGGAGGGAACCCAAGAGCGCTCCTCCGGACCGTAGCCCCTCCAGTGAACCAAATACTGTACATGGCCCCTGGACATACGAGAGTCAATAATGCTGCTGACCTCATACTCCTCATGGTTGTCAACAAAGATAGGACAGGGACGAGGCAACACAGTGGTAAACCAATTACAAACCAATGGTTTCAAGAGGGAGACATGAAAAACATTGGAGATGCGCATAGCAGGAGGAAGATCAAGAGCGTAGGCCACAGGATTAACCCGTCGGAGTATTCGAAAAGGACCAACATAACGGTGAGCCAATTTATTGGAAGGCACACAAAGGTTCAAGTTGCGGGAGGACAGCCAAACTCTCTCACCAACCTGGTAGGAAGGTGCGGGTAGATGCCTACGATCAGCCTGGAACTTTTGGTGCTGCATAGAACGATAAAGGCAATCATGAATCTGCACCCACGTGGAATGGAGTTGCCAGAGATGCTCCTCCAAAGCCGGAATACCCTGAGACATGAATGAATCGGGCAACAAGGATGGTTGAAACCCATAATTCGCCATAAACTGTTCCAGAGCTTGATTAGACCATTCCGCAGCCCCATTGGATTGAGGGTGATATGCCGAGGAGAAGGAAAGCTGGATCGCCATTTGACCACAAAAGGAACACCAAAATCTGGAGACAAACTGGCTACTCATGTCCGACACTATCTCCCTTGGGTAACCCATGTAAACGGAAGACCTCCAGGGCAAAAATTGAAGCAAGCTCCTGAGCGGTAGGCAGCTTCATCAAGGGAATGCAATGTGACATTTTAGAAAAACGGTCAACCACCATAAGGATAACAGTATTGCCGTTGGAAACAGGGAGCTCGACAATGAAGTCCATGGAAAGATGTGTCCAAGGATGCTCACCATTAGCAATAGGTTGAAGAAGACCCACGACCCACAGGAAGACGTTGAGGAGTCTTATTCTGTGCACAAACTGAGCAGGAGGCAACATACGCAGCAACATCAGAACGAAGACCTGGCCACCAGAATTGTCGAGTGACAGACCAAATCATTTGGTTCTTGCCTGGGTGACCGGCGGCTTTAGGATAGTGGTAAGTGTGCAAAAGTTTAGTTCGAAGATTCTCAGGAACAAAAAACTTACCACTAGGTTTCTCAGGAGGTGCATTGGCTTGTGCAGCCAGGATCTCCTCCCCAAGGGAGAAGTCAAATTAGTACGTATGGTAGCCACAATAGGGTCAGGAGGTATAACAGGAGTAGATACAGACTCCTCCTTGGACAGAGGCGAAAATTGTAACGAGGACATCAGCCCTAACATTCTTACTACCAGGCAGGCAGGAGACCACATAATTAAACCGAGACAAAAATAGCACCCATCTGGCCTGTCGAGGCAACAAACGTTTTGCTTCAGATAGATAAGTTAAATTCTTGTAGTCAGTAAGAATGAGCACTGGCACGCTAGTACCCTCGAGAAGATGCCTCCATTCCTTGAGTGCCAAAATTATGGCCAGCAATTCCCTGTCGCCAATTTCAAAATTGCACTCCGCTAGAGACAATTTCTTAGAGAAGAAACCACACGGATGAAAGGAACCATCCAGCGTAGGATGTTGAGACAAGAGGGCACCTACTCCAGTCTCAGACACATCGACCTCAAGAACGAAAGGCAGGACCGGGTTAGGATGAGCCAAAATTGGAGTGGCAGCAAAGGCAGTCTTAAGACTATCAAAGGCCTTAATGACAGTAGGTGACCAATGGAGTGGATCATTCTCTTTACGGGTCATGTCTGTGATAGGTTTGACCAAGGAAGAAAAGTTTTTAATAAACTTTCTATAGTAATTGGCGAACCCCAAAAAACGTTGAATAGACCGAAGACCAACTGGGTGAGGCCACTGCAGAACTGCAGACAACTTGTCAGGATCCATGGAGAACCCTGCAACAGAGATAACATAACCTAGGAAGGTTACTTGAGTCTGATGGAACTCACATTTCTCGAGTTTACAAAACAGGCCGTTCTCACGTAGTCTCTGAAGAACCCGTGTAACATCAGAACGATGAGCCTCAAGTGTGGGTGAGTGTATGAGGATGTCGTCTAAGTACACCACAACACACTGTTGCAACATATCTCGTAGGACATCATTAATTCCTGAAAAACAGCAGGAGCATTACATAGGCCAAAGGGCATTGCAAGATACTCATAATGCCCGTTCCTGGTGTTAAATGCTGTTTTTAATTTGTGGCCCTCCTTAATCCTAATGAGATTGTATGCTCCTCTCAAATCAAGTTTAGTAAAGACTGTAGCTAACTTGAGGCGGTCAAAGAGTTCCGTAATTAGCGGAATAGGGTAAGCATTCTTAATGGTAAGACGATTAAGACCCCTATAATCGATACATGGTCTTAACTCGCCACCCTTTTTCTTCATAAAGAAGAAGCCAGCCCCTGTAGGAGAGCAGGATTTGTGGATGATTCCTCGAGACAGAGCATCGGCAACAAACTCCTCCATAGCACAATTCTCTGCAACAGACAGAGGGTACACCCGGCCCCAAGGAGGAATGGCTCCGGGTTGCAGGTCTATGTCACAATCGTAAGACCAGTGAGGAAGCAACGTACCGGCACGCACCTTGTCAAACACGTCTAGGAACTCTTGGTAAACCTTTGGCAATTGAGATACCGAAGAAGTGCACAAGACATTAACTGGTTTCCGAAGACAAGTGGAAATACATTGCGGGGACCACGACAAAATTTCGGACCTGCGCCAGTCGAGACTGGGGTTGTGCTTTTGGAGCCAGGAATAAACCAGAACAACCGGAAAATGTGGAGAGTTTATCACCGGGAACTGGAGGGTTTCAAAATGGAGAGCCCCAACAGCCATGGACAACGGAGCAGTTTTGTGAGTAATGATTGCGGGCTGAAGGGGCCTGCCATCAATGGCCTCAATAGCAAGCGGAACGGACTAAGGCAAAACAGGAATGGAGTGCTTTGATACAAAAGCACTGCCAATGAAATAGCCCGCAGCACCGGAGTCAACAAGAGCCTGAGTGACTATAGAGGAGTCCACCCAGGAAAGGACAACCGTGACCAAAGGTTACTCCTTAAGCGGTTCCGGGGACGAGGATAAACCACCCAAGGTCTGCCTCCGACAGGACCTTAGGTGTGAGCGTTTCCCGGCCGTGTAGGACAAGACTTCAAAATGTGGCCCTGTAACCCACAATAGAGGCAGAGCCCTTCCCTCCTCCTAAAGGCCCTCTCCGTCACGGAGAGATGCGTGAATCCCAACTGCATCGGCTCAGCAGTACCTGGTGACTCCGGACCAGGAGGCATGGGAGGAGAGGGAGGCATGGGTGGGAACGAACACGTAGGAGACAACGGAACAGGAGGCTTCTGCAAGCGCTCCTTGAAAGAGGGCCTCTCTCTGAGTCTGATGTCAATTAGGATCAAAAAAGACACCAATGACTCGAGATCCTCTGGTAAATCTCTGGCAGCAACTTCGTCTTTAATCGCATCAGAGAGCCCATGAAAGAAGGCAGCAACGAGGGCTTCATTGTTCCAACCTACCTCTGCAGCAAGCATACGGAACTCAATAGCATACTGAGCAACAGATCTTGTACCTTGCTGAATGGACATGAGTCATTTAGCAGCAGTGGAGGAGCGAGCCGGAACATCAAATACCTTTCAAAAGGAGGCCACAAATTCAGGTTAATTTGAAATCACAGGTTTATTAGTCTCCCACAAGGGATTTGCCCAGGCAAGAGCTGTGTCAGAGAGTAACGAGATGAGAAATCCCACCTTAGCTCTGTCAGAGGGAAACGCCTGAGGTAACATCTCAAAGTAAATGCCCACCTTGTTCAAAAACCCTCTGCACTGAATAGGATCGCCTCCATTTCGCTGAGGTAGAGGTGCAGAACTGGACATGCTCCTGGTAGGCATAGGTGCAGCAGCGAAAACAGGAGCAGCCATAACTTGCAGGACACTTTGGTCCAAATGTGTAGTGCGAGTCAGCAGGGTTTGCAGGGCTAGTGCAAATTGATCCAAGCGGTGATCCTGTACATCCATCCTGGAAATGATGGCAGGTAAAGGTGGATAATTAGCACCATAAGGATTCATGGCCTTTGCATAATGTCAGGGTGCCAGGAATCAGACTGAGACGAGAAGTGCAAAAATAATCACACCTTTATTAATAGCAAAAAATAATAAAAAGTCCACAAGTCAAATAACAAGCCAGGAGTCAAAACCAGAGATGGTAGTCAGACGAGCCGAGTCAGGAGCCAAAGCGAATAGTCAGACGAACCGGAATCAGGAACAAGGAAAACAGCAGAGTCAGGAACAAGCTCGTCTGACTACCAGCTCTGGTTTTGACTCCTGGCTTGTTATTTGACTTATGGACTTTTTATTATTTTTGTTATTAATAAAGGTGTGATTATTTTTGCACTTCTTGTCTAAGTCTGATTCCTGGCACCCTGACAATAACATCCTAGGATGGACAGAACTGAGAACCTACAAATACACCTTTCAAGGTTAAAAGGCAAGTGGACAGACTTGGTAAAGGGGACCTTAATATATGCATGTCCAAATTATATATAAACACTTAATATTTAACCATTAAGAGCAGATATTTAATATCTTAGACACTGAGGCAGTGATGTCATAATAGCACAAATGTGATGTTTATTTGCTATTCACCTTAATTTTCAAATTACTAGATAAAGATGCCACAGCATTTGCACAAATTCAAAACTCAGAATTTGAGTCTGAATACTAGATGAAGATATTCTATGTTACAGAAGTTCACAATTTAAAAGGACGGGATTACTAGATCACTATTGTAATTCACATTCAACCACAGCAGAGGGTGGCATAGTCATGATTGAAGGCTACATGTGTTTGCCCATTCTCATTGGGCAACCAGTTATGTCAAGCTTAGGAGAAGCAATGCTATGCAACGCAATATAGAACTTAAATTTTCTTTTAACTTGCTTAGTGGGTGCAAACAGAGCATATTATCGGACTTACAGCTCCTTTAAAAACTTCCAGCTTGCAGTTTAATGTTATTTTAAAAACTTGCCTATCAAATGAAAATTAAAAACCCTTTGCATTCATCCCTCTTTAAAACAAAAAAATTACAGCTGGAAAGATAAGTGCAACGTATGCCAATCTCCTCTGGTTAGAAATGGAAGAGATTGATAAGCATTTATTTAAAAAAAAAAGGGATTTTAATTTCCTTCTGTAGTGTTGAAACTGAATCATTAGATCTTTTCACAAGCCAAGCAATTAAGTGCCAGGCAATCCAACACATTGACTACAGAGACTAAATATACATAATCTTAGCTCTGCATTCCTTTGATAAACAAAAATTAAACACAAGAAAGGAGCTTTGCATAAAATAGCCATGAGCTGATTGAGTGGGAAAAAACATTTCTAAAGCACAATATGAAAATATCATAAAGGTAATAAACAGATAAAGTAAAAATGAAAAGCTAGGGTGTGACAACTGTCAAACGTACATCTACTACACAAATACTGGAAACTAGATCCAGTTCATTCCAGGGGGCCTATTTATGAAAGGCCTGTCAGACATGATCCGACATTGCGGATCATGTCTGAAAGACCACGCTGAATGCGGAAAGCAATACGCTCTCCGCATTCAGCATTGCACCAGCAGCTTTTGTGAACTGCTGGTGCAACGCCGCCCCCTGCAGATTTGCGGCCAATCGGACGCTAGCAGGGGGGTGACAATCAACCCGATCGTATTTGATCGGGTTGAATTGCTGTGATGTCTGTCCGCCTCTTCAGAGCAGGCAGACAGGTTATGGAGCGACTGGCTAGGATTACGGCTCCACGCCGAAACATGTAAGCCATTGGTGCCACGCTCACACACCTCTTTTACCTTTTTGTACTGATGTACCCTCCAGCCTATGTTGGTGATTTTAATATTTACCAATAAACTACTGTTTTTTAAACTATACCAGACTCGGGACCATATCCTTTTCGTTTTGTTTACAAGCTTTACTAGTTCAAGGATCCCGTTTTTCCTCATAGTGATACCGCAAACTCCGCCTCCCCACACATCACTTCTGACGTCATCGTCCGAGTACTGCGAGCCATAACCCAGATAGAGGTGCCACTGGGAGGAAGCAGTGAATGTGTTTGCCGAGTAAGCTCTCTGTCTGTATGGAATACAGATTCCCCAGTGCTCTCTGGAATACCTCTGACGGCAGACTCATAAGACACGGATGCTAGAATACAGTGTGGAAGTACCACGACTGGCGTGAGTGTGTATTGGGTCATAAGTCCCGGAGATAAGAATTGTATGTTACTTTGCTTGATATACTTGCAGACCAAAGGGTCATACCGCACTAACTCTTTTTCCCATGCTCAGAAGAGGCAGAATGCAACTCAGGTTCTTAGCATGCCAGCTTCCTTATGTAACTATAGGCAATTGATACACTAGGAAGTTTTAGTGCCCATGTTGCCAGCAAACAAGCTGTTTAACACAGTTTCTTTTTTAGGGTTACTGTGATTAAACTTTTTACTTCCCTTTAACATACCAGCTTCTTGCTCCAGAATTAAAATCAACAACTTCTGTGATGCCTGCACAAAAGAAATTTGCCAGCTTACTGCATAAAAAGGTAACTCTGATGGTGCTATTTCCCCTCACTACATAAAATAATATATGTTTTTAATTTATTGTAGCGATATGTAGTATGCTGCAAATGCTGTTAGTGTTTATTGTAATATCTTTATTGTTTTGCTATCGTTAAATAATACAAGTAAATAAAAGTGGGGAAAAATAAAGTGTGGAAAATAAAAAATAAAAAACACCACATTCTTCTGGTGCTCACCTACCTCAGAGGTTTTCAAACCTGTCCTCAAGACTCTCTTACTGTCCAGATTTTCAGGATTACTTTGGGTGAGAGCGGGTAAAAATCATGTTTACTAGTCAGCTGATTACACTTGTACTCCAATTAAAGGGACACTGAACCCAAATTTTTTCTTTCGTGATTTAGATAGAGCATGAAATTTTAAGCACCTTTCTAATTTACTCCTTTTATCAAACTTTCTTCATTCTCTTGGTATCTTTATTTGAAATGCAACAATGTAAGTTTAGATGCCAGCCCATTTTTGGTGAACAACCTGGGTTGTCCTTGTTGATTGGTGGATAAATTCATCCACCAATTAAAAAGTACTGTCCAGAGTGCTGAACCAAACAAAAAGCTTAAATGCCTTCTTTTTCAAATAAAGATAGCAAGAGAACGAAGAAAAATTGATAATAGGAGTAAATTAGAAAGTTGCTTAAAAGTGCATGCTCTATCTGAATCACGAAAGAAAAAATTGGGTTCAGTGTCGCTTTATGAGTCAAAAACTGGCTAGAGGTCTGAGGACATGTTTGAAAACTCTTGAACTAAGGACTTAACTCCCAATTTATAAAGTTTGCCCCCTTGGTCACGTTTAAATAAACAGCAATCAATCTGGCCTGATCTGAATTTAAAACATTAATATATAAAAATGACTAATACTGTGCAAGGGGCCGATTTAACAATGCCAGGTGAACATGATACGCTGCAGCGTATCATGTCCGCCAGACATTGCTGAATGCGGACAGCATACGCTGTCGGCATTCAGCATTGCACAAGCAGTTCTAGTGAACTGCTTGTGCAATGCCGCTCCCTGCAGATTCACAGCCAATCGGCAACTAGCAGGGGTGTCAATCAATGTCTACAGTGACCAAAGCAATCTGTATAGTATATTGCAGAGCCATATACAATATACACAATATAAAGCATTTCATATAAGTATGAATAGGCTACTTAATAAAATGTGAATAACGATGAAAGTACTAAGCAATACATCTGTTTATTGCCATTTAAAAATAATAAAATCTAAATAACATTTACATAACGCCACAAAAAAAAAAAACATCAACAAAAACAATTGAGGTAATACAAATTATTTTGTTCTTGCAGTATTTTGTTTAACCTTAAAGGGACATTAAACCCAAAATTTTTCTTTCATGATTCAGACAGAGAATACAATTTTAAACAACATTACAATTTATTTATATTATCTAATTTGCTTAAATTTTTAGATATCTTTTGTTAAAGAAATAGCAATGCACACGGGTGAGCCAATCACATGAGGTATCTATGTGCAGCAACCAATCAGAAGCTGCTGAGCCTATCTAGATATGCTTTTTAGGAAAGAATATCAAGAGAATGAAGCAAATTAGATAATAGAAGTAAATTAGAAAGTTGTTTAAAATGGTATTCTCCATCTGAATCATGAAAGAAAAAAATTGGGTTTAATGTCCCTTTAAAGTTGTTCCTGAAAGCATGAAGGTAGGCTAAGATGCAGGTGCGTCTCTCGAGCACTTAAGGAATTTAAACTTGACAGACACAATTTCGTCATTGGAAAAGGTCACGTATTTATTGCTTTAACACTATCTTTTGCCTTTATGACGTATTTTTTGAGGAATCCTCATAACTGTCAAATAATACCAAATCAAATCATAATAAAATTTGAATTGTATCACAATTCAAATACACCAGCATTTTAGAAAATGTGCGGCCCCACATAACCAAGAAGCGTGACCGCGCGCAACTCAGGAGTGTAACTTAGCAAATAACAGGCCAAAAGGTCTGCAGACTAGGAGGGCATATTAGTTTGACCGACAGACCACCACTCGATACCCCCCCGTACTCTACATACCTCCCCCCATTACCACCGTATCCACGTGCCAGGTTGCCACATTTCCCGCAAACATAGAGGACCCTCTTACTGCCACCCTTACTCTCCCTTGTGACCTTTTGTTATCTCTATGTAAGACTAGATCATACTCCGGATGGACTCCATCAGCTCTGTACAACTCCGGATTTCTAACCCCCATTAACGGATGTTCCAGTACCTTGCCTCCAACTTCCTCAATCCATTTCCTTCCTGCCTGGTTCACTTTTCTTCTGCACTTATATCCTTTTTTATTGATACAGTCCCTCCAAAATAACCTAGAGATGATGCTTGACCATACCAATTTAGTTTCTGGCTATGCCACTTTAAACCATTTTAATGTCCCCTTTACTTGATCTTGCAACTTGTTTGAGGGTATTGAACCTATGTCCTTGCCTCCTAAATGTATAATCAATACATCTGGCTTGCCCCACTTTCAACAACTGCCTCCACTTCATTCCTCTCTGTCCTATCCATCTAATTCCTACTATTTTATAGCAGAATCCCAAAATGTATTGCAGCCCAATGCAAATAGGAGTGCACTAATATCCAAACTCTTAAAGCTCTTTCTGTAACAAAACAATCAAAATATTAACTTCACACAACCGAACCAGAATCATATAACAATTTTTTTTTCATCTTTTTGACAAAGATCTAATATATTTTTTGAAGGCGTCCACCTGCCCAGCTTCTTTATCTGTTCTGTGGGCACCTTTATCTGTTCTGTGGAGCTAAATGATTGATTCCAAACCTATTTTTGCTACCGCTAACTAAAATACCTTTTTAAAATCAAATTTTATTAAAGACTCCCCATCCTTATGTCTGAAGAACATACTACTGGGCCCGCCATCAAGTAGTTGCTCCACATGCCACTGGGCATATTTCATCACCTGTCTCTTTAGCTGCTGTCCATTACTCTCATACTTCCCTATCCATCTTAGGTTTACTAATAAACACTAGAACTGCTTTGTCAGCTAACCTGACATCTCCTGATTTCAAACCGCATCTCCCTGATCCTTTACTTGGCGCTACTAGCTCGCTTATACGCAAAGCCACTGAAAATAACTTTACTTGTACTGATATCCAATCTCCTTTTGAAAATTCTTCCATGGGGTATTGTCACGGATACCAGATAGCTAAGGCAACCCCCAACCCCTCCTACAACCTCACCCCTGTTGTTTCTCAGTGGTTTTGGGCTCCTCAGAGCAACCACAATATCTGGAAGCTTTTATTTGCTTGTTTTGTGAAGAGCTGGTGTATGACCAGGAAAACCCTCCTAGGCTGGCTGGGCTCCTGGAACTCCCGGTCGCCGCCTCACAATGGACACCCGCCAAACTCCTCTCAGGCTGGCCGGGCTCCTGGAATTCACGGTCGGCCACAGGACAGAGGGACACCCGATAACTTTTCCCCTGGTTGCTCCAGCAGCCCTTTGCCCCAGAGCTCTACTCTTTTGGGGATTGGTAGCCCCTAGGGAGGACAAGAGCTGTGGCAATTTTCAGAGGGGAGCTCCTTTGGGAACTGGGGGTTTTGGACACCCCTAATCCCATAACTTCAATGGACTGTAACTCCAGTCCCCAGTGACGAATCATGCTGATTTTTGGACTGTGGCATCTGGGGACCGAGAGCTTTAAAATGGCTACTCCACTGGGATCACCCCGAAACTGCCACCCCTAGGTATTGGGATTATGTGAGACTGTGGCTCCTATGGAGGTACTGGGCTGTCTGGAGGGGCAGGAATGGCGGGAAAACTAAGGCATTGTCTCCATGTCTTATCAAGATGTGTGTGTGTGTGTGTATAAAATATGTGTGTTTGTCCCAATAAAGTCAGTTCTTATTTCACCTGAATGCTAGTCTGTCTAGTCATTTAGGTGGGCTCCTGCTAGAATCACTTTCCTGGGCTACATAGCAGCCTGTTCCAGGCAAAAGAAAGGACCCTCTGGCAGAGCTACCCAGTCGGGATAGCTGGAGTCTGCCACATGGTGGGACACTGAGTACTGGTGCTGTCAGGCATCAGGGGTAGCTACAGGCTGTGGTCACTTGCCAGCTACATAGCTGCAGTTGGCAGAGAGGAAGCAGGACCCATTTGACAGAGCTACCCTGTTGGTCCTGGTTCTGAACTGAACCAGCTGAGCTGCAGGACCATTGTCCGCCGGCAACTATGGAGGGAGAGGATTCAACAAGAAAAGGATTGTGATGGAAAGGTCCTCCCCACAGATGAAGAGAGGTACTTGGTCCGGTGAGACTTGCGAGTGCTTTTCCTGAGAGAGCAGCCCATGGAGGAATGGCTATCGGAACTAGATTGACTGGTTTGTGCAGAGATGTGGGTGGAGGACGCTATCAGGACCTCCAATGGCTCGCTATGCAAGCACGGCCATGGCTGGAGGATTGCTCCCCCACAGAGGGCCTTGGCTTCGGCGGACCTGGGTAACTATTGGAAAAGTTGACAGAAGACCCAGAATTCGGGAGTGGGGCAGAACTAAGAGTAACAAACATTGGCCACTCCCGAGAGCAGCTGTTGGATCGCTCGGGGGTACCCTGGCTGGTATCCCATATGGTATCACTTATTGTCCAAGAATGGGGACTGGAAAAGGCATACAAGAGGCTGCTAGACCGAGTTCTGCCGCATGCCATGGAGTCTGGACGGAGCTGTGGTGCAGCACTCTGGGAATCATGGAGGTTGGCCTCAGATGAGTGGCAACAGAGCATAAGCGACGACGAGCTGCTAGATACAGATCAGCAGCCTGGGCCCAAGCTTATAGACCTGGACAAAGGAGCCACCCTAGCAGAAGCGCTGGCAACAGGGCAGAGATCCGCCGGCCTCTGCCCAGCACCTGTAACAGCCTCAGGAAACCAGGGAGAGGAGGTAGGCATCCTCCCTCCCCTTACAGAGAACCCCTTGCAGGGAGAGATGGATGTCGGGCTCTCTCCCCAGCGGCAGAGCCATCCCCTGGGAGCGGAGGTAGTCGTCCTCCCTCCCCGTAAACAGAACCCCTTCCTGGGGGACAAGACAGTTTCGGTCTTTTATTTGCTTGTTTTGTGAAGAGCTGGTGTATGCCAGGAAAACCCTCCTAGGCTGGCTGGGCTCCTGGAACTCCCAGTCGGCTGCCTCACAACGGACACCCGCCTAACTCCTCTCAGGCTGGCCAGGCTCCTGGAACTTCCGGTTGGCCACAGGACAGCAGGACACCCGCTAAATTTACCCCTGGTTGTCCCAGCAGCCCTTTGCCTCAGAGCTCCGCTCTTTTGGAGATTGGTAGCCCCTAGGGAGGACAAGAGCTGTGGCAATTATCAGAGGGGAGCTCCTTTGGGAACTGGGGGTTTTGGACACCCCTAACCCCATAACTTCAACGAACTCCGGTCCCTAGTAATGAATCATGCTGATTTTTGGACTGTGGTATCTGGGGACCGAGGGCTTTAAAATGACACACTGGAAGTATCGCTCCACCGGGATCACCCCGAAACCGCCACCCCTAGGTATTGGGATAATGTGAGACTGTGGCTCCTATGGTGGTGCCGGGCTGTCTGGAGGGGCGGGAATGGCGGGAAAACTGTGGCATTGTCTCCATGCTTTATCAAGATGTGTGTGTGTGTATAAAAGATGTGTGTTTGTCCCAATAAAGTCAGTTCTTATTTCACCTGAATGCTAGTCTGTCTAGTCATTTAGGTGGGCTCCTGCTAGAATCACTTTCCTGGGCTACATAGCAGCCTGTTCCAGGCAAAAGAAAGGACCCTCTGGCAGAGCTACCCAGTCGGGGTAGCTGGAGTCTGCCACAGGGTGGGACACTGAGTACTGGTGCTGTCGGGCATCAGGGGTAGCTACAGGCTGTGGTCACTTGCCATCTACATAGCTCCAGTTGGCAGGGAGGATGCAGGACCCGTTTGCGGAATTACCCTGTCGGGGTAGCCGGGGTATCCATCACAGGTATCACTCTGCATCCAAAATTTAGCCGGCCTAATACTTTTTGCAAATGAAAAGATAAGTTACAAGATATGTAACAACAAAAAGAAAGTGCTTACCCCTACAATATTATCACAAAATGGATAAGGTAGATAATACAAAAACAAAAATATTTAACCATTCAAACTAAGGGGCATATTTAATGTGCGAGTGGACATGATACCATGTAGCATATCATGTCCACTGCACATCGTTGCCCATCGATAAATGCTGACAGCATAGCTGTAGGCATTTATCATTGCACCAGCAATTCTTGTGCTGGTGCAATGCCGCCCCCTGCAGATTCTCGGCCAATCGGCCACTAGCAAGGGGTGTCAATCAACCCAATCGAATTCTCCTCTCCTTGAATAGGGACCTTAAAAACAAATTTGAAACCATCCTTTATTGTCTCCCTGTCTTTTTCATTACGGTATTCCTCTAATACCTCCACTATATTATTTACCTTCATCTGGGCCACCTTTCCCAAGTGGAATACCTGGGGGGCTCAAGTCCTGCTCCCTTACTACCTGGATTATAGGAGGGGGAGCAGGCAATTGGGCAGTGTTAGATCAGGATGAAGCTGGAAAGGACTACTGCCTTAACGAATGTGAGGGGGACTAAGGAGAAGGGGCGGAAGGGGGATACACGTACCTCTGGTTCAGCCTGCACCATACTCCCTTCCCTTTCAGGAAGGACGCCACGTAGAACATCAATGCCCCCAGTTTCTCCAGAGATCTTTCTCCTTTTCCTCGTTTTTTTCTCCTCTCTAACTGCGCTGCCTGACAACAAGTTCTCCCGTCCAAATACTTCTTTGGAATTCTTCTGCTTCTTGTAGCCATTTTGAAAACTAGTTCAGCTGAATAATCTGTAAGCAAAAAAGGACAAAATTATTTCTGCTCACAATCTGTGTACAGCCTATTATATACCCTTTAAACCCCTTCACCCTTCTTATTACACCTCCAGCAATCCTGGACCCTGAGCTAGCCTATTCAAGGAACACAATACCTGCAACTCACCTGAAACTCCCTTTCCTCTTTTACTTGTTCCCAAACACAACTCTTTTTACTAGGGACAGGAAAGTCCAAAACAAAGCTTTCATGTTTAAAATAGGGCATGTAAACAAATTTCCAATTTATTTTTATCACCAATTTTGCTTTGTTCTCTTGGTAATTCTTAGTTGAAAGCTAAACCTAGGAAGGCTCATATGATAATTTCTAAGGCCGCCTCTTGTCACATGATTTTTTATCTGCTTTTCACAACAGGGGAGAGCTAGTTCATGTAAACCATATAGATAACATTGTGATCACGCACGTGGATTGTGGCAGACACTTCACTAATTGGCTAAAATGAAAGTCAATAGATAATTAATAAAATGTCATGTGACCAGGGGGCTGTCAGAAGATGCTTAGATACAAGGTTATCACAGAGGTAAAAAGTATATTAATATAGAGGGGCGGAGCCTAACCACGGAGCCGAATGGCAGTGTGAAACCAGAGCTCTTAGGCCCGGTGGCTCTTGTGGGCTATAAGCACCTTGTCATGTGGTGCCTTCACCATGCAGTAACAGTTTTTATAGGATGCTAGTCTGAGCTGGGCATATTCAAGAAACTGGAGAGGCTTAGATCGGCTGGCCGCAGTATATGGACCCCTCACATAACAGCAGTGAAAGTCGCCTGCACGGCCTACCCACGTGGCGGTAATTTGTAGAGCGGAGGAGTCCCGTTGCGGGGATCACATACCAGCAGCTGCATGACCCGGCAAATCTCTGAACTTACTTACTGGTAGGGGAGCTTGTCCTCTCCGCAATCAACATCCCTCAGCACACCACCGGATCCCCTGAGAGACTAACCGCAACGGACAGCAACAGGTCCGGTAAGAAATGTATTCTCTAATTGTCTGGCTTACGCAAGTACACAAGTGGAAACTAGAGAGGGGGGACGGCTGGCTGAATTTACTTACCCACTCCATTGGCCTCCTCTAACAGGCCTAAGCGGTCCCAGAGCTAGGCTTACCAGAAGTCCCACTTTTACTGGGATTGTCCCTGTTTGGAGGCGCTGTCCCAGTGTCCCACCCGGTTGTTCATTCTGTCCCAGTAGGGTTTGCCACCTGTGGGTTTCAAATCATGTGTCCGGGTTTCAGACTGCCTGAAACCCGGACACATTATTCAAAATGACTGGACTATGACTCTCCAGCATAGTTCGATGCTGGTACTTTGTTACATACAGCCCTGCTTAGCTTAACGTTGACGTTTGTGTCCTTCAAAGTTTACATTTAGTAATACAGGCTGAGTGAGCGGCATAGAGTTTTTTTTTAATTTTGTAGTACTACTTGGTTTATTTTTCCAAGAATTTAACACCCCCCCTGACCCCTTGTGACATCACCAGTGATACACGTTTAGGGGAATCATATGGGTATGACCAGAAAGTGCAGACAGGCAGGATTTTTGGCGTGGATCTTGCATTACTTCATGCAGAATAGCATTTTGGCTGTAATCTTCCTGTATTGTGGTATAGTATAGCCTCTTAAACAGCTTTAGCAGGTATGTGTTTCTTTTTGACTTATTACATTCAATGTTGTATTTATGCCTTTTCAGTATCCAGTTCTGTTCCTTATTTAGACATATAAAACACATATTACTCTGCAGATATTAAATTGTGCGATTTATATGCTTTTCACTATTTTATAAAATTGGTAAATATGCCTGATGTTTGGCATTATTTAGAATCTGAGATTTATTTGCTCATGTTGTGTATGGGTTGCCATGACAATGTAATGGTGCCTTTTTCACTAGGGGGTGGTGTTATAGTATATTTAAACTGTGTGATTCACTTGTTGTTTGACTGAGGAAGGGTAGAGTATCCACAAAACATTACGCACATAAAAGCTACTACTTTAAAAGGACCAGTGATCGCCACGCCCTTTGACCACGCCCCTGACCACACCCCCACTGGCACCGCACCAGGTGGTCCCAGTTTCACCTTTAAAAATTATGGTAAGCCTACCCAGAGCTGACCGTACATAATAGCGGAAGGTGGCTCAAAGGAAAAGAATAACTGTCTGAGGGGACTGGCGCTTTAATTATACCCCATACAACGGATTAGCTGTTTCAAATCATCTAGCCACAGGGCGAGTCAGTGTGCCAGTGATGCCACAAAAGAAAGTATACAAAATGGAGAAGGGCACAGCTACTAAAACGATGGGCCAGTATCTAAAGCCAGTTGAGCAGGCCTTATCAGAACAATCAGACACAGTGGAGGAGAGTCAGGCCAGAGTGTAGGCCCAGGTACATAACACAGAACAAATGCCCACAGATTACGTTACAAAAGCTGATTTAAGCATGTTATCATCTAAAGAAGATATAAAAGTTGCAATGCATGAAGTAAGGGCACTTTACAAAGACCTGCATAAAGATGTCACTACGCTTAAAAGTCGCTTGTCTAATGTAGAGGAGCAAAGCTCATCATCCACATCTGAGCTGAAAACTATTTCTGCCACAGTGTCTTCCCATGCAAATGTAATTGAAACCCTGAATGACAAAATAGAGGACTTAGAAAACTGCAGTCGCCGCAATAATTTGAGGATCAGGGGAGTACCTGAGTCAGTGAACCCAGCGGCCATTGCTGGATATCTACAGGATTTATTCCGCACCATTAAGGGGTCAAAAAACGCACCTGAAATCCATATTGAGAGGGCACACAGGGCCCTTCGGGCTAAACCCCTACCAAAAGCACCTCCCAGGGATATCATTGTGAAGCTCCTCCACTTCCCTGACAAAGAAGACATCCTGAGAAATTCCAGAGCAAAGCAACCTGTCAAACATGCGGGTATCCATATACAAATTTTCAGTGACTTAAGCCCTGCCCCTTTGCAGAAACACCGAGCATTGGCATTTATCACAGCTTCACTGCAGAACCACAAAATCCCCTATAGATGGGGGTTCCCAGTGTCCATAATTGCAACTAAGGACAATAAAATGGCAATTTATAAGACAGAAGAGGACCTGGAGTGATTTTTCTCTCTTTTAGACATAGAGACTCCCACACTCCCTTGCCCAGGTGAGGGAAATTTGCAGCGCACACAAGCCTCAGCAGGAGTTGAATCCACCTCAAGTTCACAGAGACCTGGCATCTCCAGGGTGCCTGAAGGCTGACATTACAGAAGGGGGGATTGTGTGATCTCCCAAGCTCCCTCAAGGCTTGTTGTGGTGGGGTCCTCAACCAAGCAAGGGCGGTATGAGTTCTTGCACTTGGTTTGTTTTTTCTCTCCTGTGCTAAAATGCTAGTTAACTGAAAAAGTTCAATCCCTCTCCTGGACCTATCTCTCTGACTTTAACTTGAGAACAGAAGGACTACAGCAGATTCCGGGGAAGGTACAGTATCAAAGGCTGGCTCACAGCCACCAGTTTATGTGAACGTTTGGTTGTTAGTTAAAACTTTTATACCATTTGCTATCTTAATTAGAGCGCTCCCTTTGTTATTATACGAGTCATATACTGTTGAAGAGTGTATTGTTTTATAAGATGATCTACAAATGACTGTCCCATATGCACTTGACTTGCACACATAACTGTGCTGGAGCGTTTTGCACTGGAAATGTTTAAACTCATGGACAGAAAGGGGAACCTTGCTCATGACTATCCTAGTTATTAAGTTCAGTCACTCATTGTTCTTCTCATGTTGCTACTGCCAGCTTCTAAGGTAGGATGTGGGAGAGGGCATCCTTCCATGGACAAATTGCGCTATGCGGCAGTTGAGATGTTGTTGTTACTAATTGTTATGTTATTTCTGCTATGTTGTGCTGTGTTCTACTGCATTGTTTTGTTGCACTAAACAAATTGTAAAATACCTATACACCCTTCTCTCTTTTCCTCTAATGCCTGAACCCAAGACACACCTGGCTCCCACTATGCGTGTCGACTTCACCTGAATAACAAAATCAGCACACAACCTCACACATAACCAGCAGACAAACATTCTGTCCCCACTATCTGATATGCTACTGCAAGATCACATAGCATTCATAATCCACTGACACATAGATTAATAGTTGCGGACTAATCTATTAGCCCACACACCCAGATAGCCTAACTCACAAAGCGGCCCATTTTTGCCACCGGGCCACATCCCCATTAGTGTACTTATTTTTACAGGCGCACTGCGGTGGGAAACTCTTCTAGTTCCTCACCAGATCTACTTTTTCCTCCTAATACTACCTCTAAGCTTTTCTACCGACCTTATCTTCCTTTTCTTTTTTTGTTATTATTAGCAGCACTTCTATACCACTTTTCCGCATTTTCTGTTCCTCTTTTTCTACTTCTCCCTCTTCTTTAATTTCTTCTCTCTCTTGTCTCCTCTCCAATCCCTCTCCTCTCCTCCCCCCCCCACCTTTCCACTTCCCTCTCCCCCTTAATTTTTTTTCTTTTTTCTCTCCCCTCACCCGATCTCTTTCCTTCACCATCTTCACGAGATGAACTCCAAACACTCCCGTAAACGGGACCATAACCTAACGCTTACCACCGTCAATGTACACGGATTCAACAGCCCGGGTAAGCGCTCTATTACACTCAGAGAAATATCTAAATCCCATAGCTCAATCTGTTTTATCCAAGAGACACATTTCCAAAGAGGCAGAGAGCCAAAATGGCTCAACAGCAAATATCCCACTGCTTTGTTTGCGTCTGGCCCCCAGAAAAAGAACGGGGTACGCATACTATTTCACAACACTACAGTCTTTCAACCGACCACAATACATAAAGACACAGATGGCAGATACCTACTAATTACCGGCCTCCTCTTTGGGAGACCGATTACCTTACTCAATGTATATGCTCCCAATGTCCAGCAACATAAATATTTTGAAAAAATAGCAAGACTGCTTTTGGACCATGCAAAGGGTCCAGTGATGTTGGGGGGGCGACTTTAACATCCCAATCTGTCCCATCCTTGACACCTCAAATACTGAGTCCTGTATCCAGAGAAACATACTGAAAACAATAAAGCATACTCTCTCCGATCTAAAGCTGCACGATCCTTGGAGAACATTGCACCCTTTGGGTAGGGACTACACTTTTTTTCCAACGTGTTCCATAAATATTCCTGTATAGACTACTGGTTTACAGATTCCACCTGTCTGTAAATCCTTGGAGAACATTGCACCCTTCGGGTAGGGACTACACGTTTTTTTCCAACGTGTTCCATAAATATTCCTGTATAGACTACTGGTTTACAGATTCTACCTGTCTCACGGTCGTTCGCTCATGCAACATAGGGTCCATTTCCTGGACTGATCATGCCCCGGTAACATGCGAAATAGAGTGGCCAGAGATCCCACTAACAGAATATATATGGAGGTTGGATGACCATTTACTACTAGACCCGACGATAATAGCTTTGGTTAACACAACCTTAACAGAATATTTCTCCTTTAATTCCCACACAGACATGTCACTCTATACTAATTGGGAAGCGCATAAATGCGTAGTTAGAGGCGAGATATTAAAAATCAAAGTGAAAACGATGAAAGAGAAGAGACATAAATATGAAAGGGCCCAATCCACGATATATAAATTGGAGAAAATACACAAAGCAAACCCCCTAGATCCTAAAATTTCTCATGACCTACACCAAGCTAAAAAGGAGCTCAGGGGTATTCTGGACGCTGAATCACAAAAACAAGCCATACACTTAAGACAAATGTATTACGACCAGGGTAATAAACCCAGTAAACTACTAGTGAGGGCAACAAAACGCAAAATACTTAAGACATATATCCACACACTAACCAACTCAAATGGCAAGATGTCACAAGATGGCAAGGGAATAACAAACATTCTCAGTCAATATTACAGCAACCTATATAACATTGATGCTCTCACACCTTTATTAGACACCAGGGATCACTAAAATAGGAAAAAATCCCTCACGTCGGCTTATTTATCTGACCTCCCCTTGTTCCGGCTCTCCCCTGAGGAGTCGGAGGCCCTTGACTCCCCAATCACAGCAGTGGGGGACCTGCCGTCCGGTAAAAGTCCTGGCCTGGACGGCTTGACCCCTAAGTACTATAAGACATTCAAAGATATCCTAATCCCCCACATGCATGCTATGTTCAATGACCTATTCACATCTAAATCTCTCCCACCGTCGATGATCGAAGCCCACATAACTGTATTACCAAAACCGGGGAAGACGCCGGACAAGCCGGGTAATTTTAGATCTATCTCGCTCCTAAATACGGATGTGAAGATATTGGCTAAAATCCTAGCGTCCAGATTGAATAAATACCTTCCAGGATTGGTCTCCACGGACCAGGCGGGGTTTGTTCCTGGCCAAGAGGCGAGGGACAATACTCTCAGAGTCCTCAATATCATCAGCTATGCCAAACACAAGTCCATACCGCTAGCTCTATTCTCGTCGGATGCCGAAAAGGCGTTCGACAGGGTAGACTGGCACTTCCTTAGAGAGGTGATGAAGAAGATGAACTTTGGTACCCCATTTCTCAAATTTGGTCTTCTCACTATATTCGAACCCAAACGCCAAGGTTAGAACTAATGGCACCCTCTCAAATTCATTTCAAATTACCAATGGCACCCGCCAGGGATGTCCCCTTTCCCCTTTACTTTTTGTTTTATCAATAGAGGCACTAGCTGTTAAAATTCGGCTTAACCGATCCATAGCGGGTATTACAGTGGGAGATAAAGAGCATAAAATGATCATGTACGCTGACGATATCCTATTCACTATGACAGGGACAGAATCTACACTCCCAAATATCCTCAATGAACTGGCTGAATATCCATTTCCCCTTAAACATTACAAAATCGGAGCTGCTCAATATATCGGCCCCTCCTCATATCATCACACACTTAGAAAGCACTCTTCATGTCAGTATAGCTAAAAGAAAAATGAAATACCTGGGGATTAACTTGGCGGGCAGCGTGAGCGACCTTTTCACATTTAATTATCAAACACTCAGAGATGCAATTACAAGAGACCTCCAGTCCTGGAGTAATAAACCAATATCCTGGTTGGGAAGACTGGGCATCTTAAAGATGAACATTCTCCCAAGGGTATTACATCTTTTTCAAGCATTGCCCATCTCTTTACCTTCCTCGTACCTTACTTCTTTATAAAAAACCATCAATAGTTACATATGGAGGGGGAGGAGGAGCAGAGTGAGCAGACAGACTTTACACTTACCTAGACACAGGGGTAGGTTGGGCCTCCCAAATCTTCAAATATACCGCAGGGCGAAAATTTTACAACATATTATTGACTGGAGTCATAGCACCGCAGATAAGGCCTGGGTCCATCTCGTCAATCAGATCTTCAGTAGGGGAAATACAGCCACCATGGCGTGGATAGAACCACACTATAGGCCCACGATAGTACACCACTACCCGGTCATGCAAGAAACGCTGCATGTTTGGGATAGAGCACTTTCCTCCACAAATAAAATCTCCTCACGCTATTCACCACTAACCCCCATTAGGGAACACCCAGCGATTCCCTTAGCACACACTAAAATTGCCAACAGACAAGCTTACAGCCTGAGGGAGGGGGTCATACATTTTGCATTAGAAGAGGGCGATATAGCCTCTCTTACATCTCTTCAGAACTGGGATGGGAGGCTCTTTGCCTCCTGGTTCTCGCGTGCGCAAATCAAACACTTCATCTCTACACACAAGCATAAAAGCGAAATGAACAGAACACTAACCCCGTTTGAACTCCTTTGATCTCACTCTTGTACAAACTCCTTGTAGCAGGGAGTGAGGAGTCACTCCCATCATATGCTCGGGCGTGGGACCGGGAAATGGGTTTGGATAACCCCCCTGCAGAGTGGAGGAGGGCATTCCAGACTGCCAAGCAGTCGTCTTCCTCGGCTGTCATTCAAGAGATGCACTTCAAACTTATGAGTAGGTGGTACCTCACCCCTGCCCGTCTACACAAAACTAACCCTGTCATTACAAATTCTTGTTGGAGGGGGTGCGGCCGGGAGGGCACAATGCTCCACCTCTGGTGGACATGTCCAGCTATCACAGCTTATTGGAGGGCCATATTTTCCGAAATGTCAGAAATAACAGAACTTGACTTAACCCCTCAAATGTACACCTTGCTCTTCCTGGGCATGCCTAAGATACAAAACATAGCTATAAGATCACTTCTACTGCTGATGATAAATGGCGCAAAGAAACTTATCCCTGCCTGGTGGAAATCACCGGATCCCCCAACTCTAAATGACTGGTACGTCCAGATGGATGACATTCTCATCCTAGAAAAATACCATTTCATGAAAACTGACAAACTGGATACATACCTTCCCCTGCTGGAGATGTGGGACAAACATAAACAAGCAAAAATGCACAAAACCTGGGCCCGGACTAGAGATGAGTTGACAGACAGAAACTGACTGGACACCATATTCTAATACTTATATCACAACTTACTAAAGACCTAATCTAGGACAATACATACCACAATAGACCATGAGTGTTTAACCTGCCGGGGCAGATTGCCCCTCTTGGCCGCTTTCCCCACCCATCCCACCATTATAACTTCTTTCTCTCCCCCCTTCCTCTCCCTTTCCTCCATTCTTTCTTCCTCTTCTCTTTTTTCTTCTGTACTTCACTTTTCATAATCAGTCATGCAAGATCCTGGTCGATATATAATGACCTCATGTAATGCTGTAAGCTACAATGACCACCAATCGTTTCAATTTTGCCTTTTACCATTTGCTTTGTCTGAAACTAAGATGTAACTGAGGTATTGTGTCTCTATCATAATGTATGACTTTATTTTGTGTGATCCTCATTATGTACCATTTGAAATGTTCAATAAAAATAATAATAATAAAAAAAAAAAAAGTATATTAATATAACAGTGTTGGTTATGCAAAACTGGGGAATGGGTAATAAAGGGAGTATCTGTCTTTTAAAACAACAAACATTCTGGTGTTGACTGTCCCTTTAAATACTGCTACACCAACCCTTCTTACTTCCCCAGGTAGTAAAGCCAATTCCTTAAGTTGCTCCCCTCCCAATTGGTCGGTTCACTTTACAAATGGCAGCAGAGCAGCACACTACCAAGTCTAACTCCATAAGTTACAATATAAAGAAGTCACTTTGCACCATAAGATATTTTAAAGAATATTTGCTAATTTTCTTTTACTATCACGTTCATTTAGGGGAACTGCAGGTTTGGTTCAAAAAACAGTTTCTAAAATCGTTTAGTGTGAAGTATTTTAATACAATTTGCTGACTCTGTCAATGCTTTATATGGAATTTCAAACAATTTATACTCTAGGAAATTAAAACATATGCAAACAATCAAACGATAAATCTATCTAATTAAATAAACATACTACATCTATATATATATATATATCACACAGAGAAAGTCCAGCACTCACTTACAAGCTCTCAGCTAAGATTAAAAGCAAAAATGGAAGGGTTAGTTACCGCATTTGGCCAAATGGGACAAGCCCAGGTACCACATCAAGGTCCCTTCCAAAACTTGGATCCCTAAAACAGCCACACAATTCAAGCTCTCAATCCAAGTGAAGGGTGCACAGACTTATGTAATCACCCTAGACATATACAAAACACGGAAGGGGACTGCACTCTCAGACTAGACTGTGTACATATCCCATGACCCTGCAACATGCTCAGCCCTGGGTGCTCACTGGCACTCACAGGAAGCTGTGCTGTCCCCAGAGTCACAGGCAGTTAACGCCATACAGGTCTTGGGCAAGAACCATAGGGAAAATTACAAAACAAATTAATACAACACACAGAGAAAGACCAGCACTCACTTACAAGCTCTCAGCTAAGATTAAAAGCAAAAATGGAAGGGTTAGTTACTGCATTTAGCCAAATGGGACAAGCCCAGGTACCACGTCACAGTCTCTTCCAAAACCATGTTGCAGGGTCATGGGATGTGTACCCAGTCCAGTCTGAGAGTACAGTCCCCTTCTGTGTTTTGTATATGTATATATATATATATATATATATATATATACACACACAGACATATACATACACAGAACAGAATTAGGACCAGCAATAGCACACACAAACAAAATGAAAGACCAGACTTAAAAAAAAAACACATACACAAAAAAAAACCACACACATACACACTAAAGAGTAATAACAGTTAAAACAAGAGAAAAAAAAATGAGGTGTTTGTGCCACACCTACTCATCAGTTAGTGGGAGAGCTGCAATCAGAATATGACGCTAGGAGCTGAAGAGTACAGGTATTTAATGCTGTATTAGTAAAATAGTTTGAATATGATGTTCAGAATTGAAGCCAGCAGATATTCACATAAGATAAGTGCAAGTTAACATAACTGTACCATGTTATAGCAGTAATTATTGGATGTTTAGAGCTGTTATTTTTTCTGTGTTAACCCATTTGCTTAAAATGTAACTTAAGTTTTGCTGATATTAGTGAGGCTTGTTTTCAACAGCTAACATTAGGGCCTCCATTACATATAGAGCGTCGCCCGCAAAAGCCGGCGACGCCAGATTTTACACGATTTTAGTATTATATATACGGCGTAGCATAAAAGTTACGCGCATATTTTTCACCCTTCGGAAGTATTTTTTTTTTCCATAGACTAATATTGAGCAGACGCACAATTTGGTATCCAATATACAGCGTAAGGACTTACGCGCGCAGAATTCAGAAAATCTACTCCATTCTCATCTCTTGCTTATTTACTTTAAATTTCTTCTCAAAACAATCAACAATACTTGGAGGAGAGAACAATGGGAAATCATAATTGTATTACCTTCATCTCTTTATATATGGGTTTATATATGAATTTTGAATAGCATAATTACGTGTCGCATTTATTTGAAATCGCGGTTCATTTTTACAAGTGTTAGCCTAATTTGCATAAAACTACTCTTTATTGACACTTTCCGTGGATAAAATACTGGCGTAAGTTACTTGCCACGACTAAAATGTGTATTTGCGCACATTTCAGAAGATCGCTAGTTTGTCCTACTTACGCCAGTTTAGCATCTGACGGCACAGTATATGTAATACCCCGATATGCGAGGTGAAATTACGGGCGAAGCGGGTTCCCACGCTTGCGCCGAAACCTGCGCTGTATATGTGATCGCGCCCTTGTATTGAAGTTATATGAATGTAATTTAGCATTTTCTTCTAAATGATATTTTAAAATAAGCCTGATTCTTCAACTTGTTTATTTGTCTCTGTTCCTGTTGGTTCATAATGGGTTTTATCCTCCTGAGGAACTTTTTTGTTAATGGTGGGAGAATAGGTCCGTGTAATTAATTGCACGTTAACAGACTGGAGCTCTGCAGAACTGAAAGCTTAGCACACTAGCAGCAATAAAACTTTGTCTCTTAAGGCACACTGATTTCAGATGCTATTCTTTATATCCAGTAATTTCTGCCTATAATGCAGGTGGGAATCACAGGTCAGGAAAAGGCAGACACATAAGCTGTTCAGAAATAAAAACTACTACTCTGAGAAGGCACAATAGAAAGTGCTGAGAGAAAAGGGCATAATCCACTGAGGTATCTTTTTTATTTATGGTGCTCTAAATTGCATCAGTGCAAGTGTCTGGACCATTTTTTTAAATCATATTTGCTCTGTAGTAGACAGTGTTGGGGGTGTTTGAACGAGATATTCAAGCCAAAATTGGAAACAACATGGATGCATTTCTGTTTTGAGTATAAGCATTTTTGTAATATACCTGTATTAGTAAAACTGCTTCTAATAAAGCTATAGCTATAGCTTTTTCAAAAGTGTATTTTAATATGCTCCGTGCACCAGCATTTTAAACACACCAGCTCATAGATCCTAAGTTTATTGTATCATCTGGTAATGACTCCATTTAACCCCTTAAGGTCAGGGCACTTCAGACAAAAACTTCCCCAAAAGACCAGAGCATTTTTGCCATTGCCATCACTACATTTAAACATAAATAGAGCCTTTTTTTAATGTATTTCTCTATCAAAACTATATATTTTTTTAGTAGACAACCCAAAGTATTGATCTAGGCCCATTTTGGTATATTTCATGCCACCATTTCACCGCCAAATGTAATCAAAAAAGTGTTAACTTTTTCACAATTTTAAGTTTCTCACTGAAATTATTTACAAACAGCTTGTGCAATCATAGCAAAAAAACCCGTGGGGCATGCATAAATAGTGCAATCTCTCTATTTTGAGTGAGAACGCAGCAGAGAGAAGGGGTTAATTGCTGACATTATACAAGTCCCACTGGTGCTCTGAGCAACTGCAGTATTAGAAATGCAGATGCACTGAGAATATCTAAATATGCTTCACATGTACATTCAGAGAAAAATGTTAACACTAAAACAGTGATAACTTTTTCTAGAAGCATTTTTGCCAATACATGTATATTGCAAATATGTTCCAATTCCAAGTGTAAATAAGCTGTGCGTATTTAAACTTTGACTTGAATGTCCCTTTAAGATGTGAAGTGTTTAAATGCTAAATAATTTTTCTCAAACTATTAAACTTTTAAAGTGCCAAAATATTAAGTAAATAACTGAAATTTAACACCAGTGATATTACTATTAGCATAATGGTTACAAAGGGGAACCTACTTGTGGAAAGTTCTTTTTAAAACCTGAAACTCCCTCTTTCTTTTTCTTTCATGATTCAAATAAAGCATACAATATATAAAAATACTATTAAACATCTAATTGTCATGCGCCTAGATTTAGAGTTTGGCGTTAGCCGTCAAAACCAGCGTTAGAGGCTCCTAACGCTGGTTTTGGGCTACCGCTGGTATTTAGAGTCAGTCAGGAAAGGGTCTAACGCTCACTTTGCAGCCACGACTTTTCTATACCGCAGATCCCCCTACGCCATTTGCGTATCCTATCTTTTCAATGGGATCTTTCTAACGCTGGTATTTAGAGTCGTGGCTGAAGTGAGCGTTAGAAATCTAACGACAAAACTCCAGCCGCAGAAAAAAGCCAGGAGTTAAGAGCTTTCTGGGCTAACGCCGGTTCATAAAGCTCTTAACTACTGTGCTCTAAAGTACACTAACACCCATAAACTACCTATGTACCCCTAAACCAGGGTCCCCCCACATCGCCGCCACTCTATTAAAATTTTTTAACCCCTAATCTACCGACCGCACACCGCCGCCACCTACATTATCCCTATGTACCCCTAATCTGCTGCCCCTAATACCTCCGACCCCTATATTATATTTATTAACCCCTAATCTGCCGCCCCCAACGTTGCCTCCACCTACCTATAATTATTAACCCCTAATCTACCGACCGGACCTCACCGCTACTCTAATAAATGTATTAACCCCTAAAGCTAAGCCTAACCCTAACCCTAACACCCCCCTAAGTTAAATATAATTTAAATCTAACAAAATAAATTAACTCTTATTAAATAAATTATTCCTATTTAAAGCTAAATACTTACCTGTAAAATAAATCCTAATATAGCAACAATATAAATTATAATTATATTGTAGCTATTTTAGGATTAATATTTATTTTACAGGCAACTTTGTATTTATTTTAACCAGGTACAATAGCTATTAAATAGTTCATAACTATTTAATAGCTACCTAGTTAAAATAATTACAAAATTACCTGTAAAATAAATCCTAACCTAAGTTACAATTAAACCTAACACTACACTATCAATAAATTAATTAAATACAATACCTACAAATAAATACAATTAAATAAACTAACTAAAGTACAAAAAATAAAAAAGAACTGTTACAAAAAATAAAAAAATATTTACAAACAGAAAAATATTACAACAATTTTAAGCTAATTACACCTATTCTAAGCCCCCAATAAAATAACAAAGCCCCCCAAAATAAAAAAAATGCCCTACCCTATTCTAAAATTAAAATAGAAAAGCTCTTTTACCTTACCAGCCCTTAAAAGGGCCTTTTGTGGGGCATGCCCCAAAGAATTCAGCTCTTTTGCCTGGAAAAAAAAACATACAATACCCCCCCAACATTACAACCCACCACCCACATACCCCTAATCTAACCCAAACCCCCCTTAAATAAACCTAACACTAAGCCCCTGAAGATCTTCCTACCTTATCTTCACCACGCCGGGTATCACCGATCCGTCCAGGCTCCGATGTCTTGATCCAAGCCCAAGCGGGGGCTGAAGACGTCCATCCTCTGGCTGAAGTCTTGATCCAAGCGGCGGCTGAAGAAGTTCATCATCGGGCAGAAGTCTTCATCCTATCCGGGCAGAAGAGGAGATCCGGACCGGTAGACATCTTCATCCAAGCGGCATCTTCTATCTTCTTCCATCCGATGACGAGCGGCTCCATCTTCAAGACCTCCGGCGCGGATCCATCCTCTTCTTCCGACGTCCTAAAACAGAATGAAGGTTCCTTTAAGGGACGTCATCCAAGATGGCATCCCTCGAATTCCGATTGGCTGATAGGATTCTATCAGCCAATCGGAATTAAGGTAGGAAAATTCTGATTGGCTGATGGAATCAGCCAATCAGATTCAAGTTCAATCCGATTGGCTGATCCAATCAGCCAATCAGATTGAGCTCGCATTCTATTGGCTGATCGGAACAGCCAATAGAATGCGAGCTCAATCTGATTGGCTGATTGGATCAGCCAATCGGATTGAACTTGAATCTGATTGGCTGATTCCATCAGCCAATCAGAATTTTCCTACCTTAATTCCGATTGGCTGATAGAATCCTATCAGCCAATCGGAATTCGAGGGACGCCATCTTGGATGACGTCCCTTAAAGGAACCTTCATTCTGTTTTAGGATGTTGGAAGAAGAGGATGGATCCGCGCCGGAGGTCTTGAAGATGGAGCCACTCATCATCGGATGGAAGAAGATAGAAGATGCCGCTTGGATGAAGATGTCTACCAGTCCGGATCTCCTCTTCTGCCCGGATAGGATGAAGACTTCTGCCCGATGATGAACTTCTTCAGCCGCCGCTTGGATCAAGACTTCAGCCGGAGGATGGACGTCTTCAGCCCCCGCTTGGGCTTGGATCAAGACATCGGAGCCTGGAGGGATCGGTGATACCTGGCGTGGTGAAGATAAGGTAGGAAGATCTTCAGGGGCTTAGTGTTAGGTTTATTTAAGGGGGTTTGGGTTAGATTAGGGGTATGTGGGTGGTGGGTTGTAATGTTGGGGGGGGTATTGTATGTTTTTTTTTACAGGCAAAAGAGCAGGATTCTTTGGGGCATGCCCCGCAAAAGGCCCTTTTAAGGGCTGGTAAGGTAAAAGAGCTTTTCAATTTTTATTTTAGAATAGGGTAGGGCATTTTTTATTTTGGGGGGCTTTGTTATTTTATTAGGGGGCTTAGAGTAGGTGTAATTAGCTTAAAATTGTTGTAATATTTTTCTAATGTTTGTAAATATTTTTGTATTTTTTGTAACTTAGTTTTTTTTTATTTTTTGTACTTTAGTTAGTTTATTTAATTGTATTTCTTTGTAGGTATTGTATTTAATTAATTTATTGATAGTGTAGTGTTAGGTTTAATTGTAGATAATTGTAGGTATTTTATTTAATTAATTTATTGATAGTGTAGTGTTAGGTTTAATTGTAACTTAGGTTAGGATTTATTTTACAGGTAATTTTGTAATTATTTTAACTAGGTAGCTATTAAATAGTTATGAACTATTTAATAGCTATTGTACCTGGTTAAAATAAATACAAAGTTGCCTGTAAAATAAATATTAATCCTAAAATAGCTACAATATAATTATAATTTATATTGTAGCTATATTAGGATTTATTTTACAGGTAAGTATTTAGCTTTAAATAGGAATAATTTATTTAATAAGAGTTAATTTATTTCGTTAGATTAAAATTATATTTAACTTACGGGGGTGTTAGGGTTAGGGTTAGACTTAGCTTTAGGGGTTAATACATTTATTAGAGTAGCGGCGAGGTCCGGTCGGCAGATTAGGGGTTAATAATTGTAGGTAGGGGGAGGTGACGTTGGGGGCGGAAGATTAGGGGTTAATAAATATAATATAGGGGTCGGCGGTGTTAGGGGCAGCAGATTAGGGGTACATAGGGATAATGTAGGTTGCGGCGGTGTACGGAGCGGCAGATTAGGGGTTAAAAAAAATATGCAGGTGTCAGCGATAGCGGGGGCGGCAGATTAGGGGTTAATAAGTGTAAGGTTAGGGGTGTTTAGACTCGGGGTACATGTTAGGGTGTTAGGTGTAGACTTAGGAAGTGTTTCCCCATAGGAAACAATGGGGCTGCGTTAGGAGCTGAACGCTGCTTTTTTGCAGGTGTTAGGTTTTTTTTCAGCTCAAACTGCCCCATTGTTTCCTATGGGGGAATCGTGCACGAGCACGTTTTTGAAGCTGGCCGCGTCCGTAAGCACCGCTGGTATTGAGAGTTGCAGTGTCGGTAAATATGCTCTACGCTCCCTTTTTGGAGCCTAACGCAGCCCTTCAGAGAACTCTAAATACCAGCGGTATTTAAAAGGTGCGGGGAAAAAAAGCCAGCGTTAGCTACGCGGGTCGTTAACAACAAAACTCTAAATCTAGCCGATGGTTTTTTTGTTAGTCTCTATGAAGGAAGTGTTTATGTGTTTGGAGAACTATATTGTGGCATGCTTTTAAGCATAATATGGCACAAATGTTTGCCCAATGTAAGGAACACTGAACCCAATTTTTTTCTTTTGTGATTTAGATAGAGCGTGAAATTTTAAGCAACTTTCTAATTTACTTCTATTATCAAATTATCTTCATTCTCTTGGTATCTTTATTTGAAATGCAAGAATGTAAGTTTAGATGCTGTCCCATTTTTTGGTGAACAACCTGGGTTGTCCTTGCTGATTGGTGGATACATTCATGCACCAATAAAAAAAAGTGCTAGCCAGAGTTCTGAATAAAAAAAATAAAATCTTAGATGCCTTCTTATTCAAATAAAGATAGCAAGAGAACGAATTAAAAATTGACAATAGGAGTAAATTAGAAAGTTGCTTAAAATTGCTGCTTTATCTGAATCACGAAAGAAAAAAATGAGTTCAGTGTCCCTTTAAAGGTGTCCTTGCAATAGTGCTCCTGGGTCTTTTTAAACAAAAACATTTTTTGAGTATACTGTCCCTTTAAAGTGCAACACACTAACATTTGTGTAAATCCATCATTCAAAAAAAAAATCTTATTCTGAAATCAAGCCAAGTGCTTCTGACTTCTTCCACAATCGTCAGTGAACGAAACTGGCAAATACACATATCTAGTGGGATCATTTCAGCTTTTATTCGTTCAGCAAATCCCGCAAATAGCTCCAATCTGCAGCGTTCTGCTCTTTTCGGGGCCGTAAAAATGTAACATAGATTTTTTTGTGTTGCATATTTTTCAAACAAATCCAGAGCTGAAATGAGCTTAACGCTGCAGAATGTGACCATTTTCGGCAATAACAAAAGACAAAATTCTGCATATCTAAACAGCATTAAAGGGACATTACAGTCAAAATATAAATGCACATAGATTTATTACATCTTTGGATAGAAACATAGTTACAATATACATGTATTGGCAAAAATGCTTCTAGTAAAAGTTATCACTGTTTTAGAGTTAATATTTTTCTCTGCACGTTAAAGGGACATGAAACCCAAAAAATTTATTTCCTGATTTAGAAAGAGCATGTCATTTTAAACAACTTTCTAATTTACTTCTATTATCTCATTTGCTTCATTCTCTTGATATCACTTGCTGAAAAGCATATCTAGATATGCTCAGTAGCTGCTGATTGGTTGCTGCACATAGAGGCCTTGTGTGATTGGCTCACACATGTTCATTGCTATTTCTTCAACAAAGGATATCTAAAGAACTGAGCAAATTAGATAATAGAAGTAAATTGGAAAGTTGTTTAAAATTACATGCCCTATTTGAATCATGAAAGTTTAATTTTGACTAGACTGCCCCTATAATCATAGCTAGATATTGTCACTGCACCCACATTTTAAATAATGCAGCTGCTCAGATCAATAGTGGGGCTTGTATCATGTCAGCAATTAACAAATTGAGTCATTACCAGATAGTACAAACAGCTTAGGCTCTCAGAACAAGTGTTGTGTTTAAAATGCTGGTGCACGGTGCATACTTAAATACACTTTTGAAATAGCTATAGCTGTTATTAGAAGCATTTTTGCTAATACATGTACTGTATATAACAAAATTGCTTCTGTTCAATACCAAAATGCACCCATGTGGTTTCCAATTTTGGCTGGAATATCCCTTTAAGGGCCATGTAGTCACAAGGCTGAGATTAGATTCACATAAAATCACAGAATGTGCCTTTATTTGTCTTGTTTGTTATATCTTGTTTGAAATTCATGAGCCAGTTCTTGAAGAAGACTAAAAAAATCATTTTCATTAGCAGCTCTGCAGGTTGGGTAATGGCCCTGTTGAGTTAGTTGGTGATATGCAGTAAACAAACCGAAAACAAGGGAAATCTGCATTCCAGGGAATCCTTTAATTGCTCTTCATTCTTCAATTCTTAAAGGAACTCTGACACTCTTTAGGAACGTGAGCAATAATTAAACATTTATTTTTAAGCAAAAAAAGGCTAAATAAAACTGTTTAAATACTGGTAAATCAGGGGTACATGTTTGTGTAGAACTGATAATCAAAGGTTGGGTTACAATGGGTTAAAGACCCACTCAAAAAGATTACACTTCATAGCACTCACAGTCCGCTTGATTAAAGGGACATTGTACACCAGATTTTTCTTTGCATAAATGTTTTGTAGATTATCCATTTATATAGCCCATCTGGGAGTGTTTTTGTAAAAAAATATATTTTTAAATAACATTGTACTGATTTTCAGACTCCTAACTAAGCCCACAGTTTTAGCTGTATACATACTTCAGATTTCTTCTGTTTGTATAATGGGTATTTTCATAAGAGAGGAGTGTCTGCTCTCAGCCTTTTTCAGTGGGTGTCCCAGCCTACACTCATCAACAATGTTAAATTGGGAGCTTCTAAGTAAGTTTTTAAAAGGTTTTATACTGGATTTTTAGATCAGTATCTGTGCATATTATTATTTATAGTAGTGTCTATTACATGCAGTTAAATGAAAATTACTGTCCCTGTAGTAGTTTCACTCATGTAGTTGGGATGTATCTCTTATAATTAAAACAACTTTTATTGAAGCACAAAAAAACACACAAGAATAAAAATTGGGAAAATGGATTAAAAACACACTGGAGTAAGTATATTGAATAAAGATTAATATAGAGCAAAGAATGTTAGATAATTGGGCTACCTCATAGGATATCATTGTTCCCTCTGATCACTATATATTGAGATACACAAACATATAGGCTAAGCAACCTTGGTCAACTAGTGGGTTTTGAATACTGGATGTGTTGGGGATATAAAATGGCAATAAAGAGGACCTGGATATATCTGGAAGTGTTATAACAAATAATTTCTATTGTATAACATTTCATTATAGTCAAACGTTCACTATTTGTCATATACTCTTGAAACATGCTTAGCTTATTCAAAGGTTTGATAATATTTGTAATTAGGCTACAGTATCCTGAATATGCTAGAATGTGATTATATAATATAATCGCTGATACTTCAACCCAATAGGGTATATTAATTGAACCTATACATATTAGACATAGGGGTAGATTTATCAAGCAGCAGATGCTACAATCTACCCCCGAAGTTTCATGTCCACCTGAAACTTAAGTTAAGACACAGCGGTCGTAAGACCACTGCTCCTTAAAGGGACACTGAACCCAAATTTTTTATTTTGTGATTCAGTTAGAGCATGCAATCTGCATATCTATCTGAATAACAAAAGAAAAAATTTGGGTTCGGTGTCCCTTTAACTCATCCGCCACCGCTGAGGTGGCAGACAGCAATCATCCAGATCGGAAACGATCGGGATGATTGACACCCCCCTGCTAGCGGCCAAGAAATGCTTGTGCAATGATAAATGGCGACAGCGTCTGCTGTCAGCATTTATCGATATCGGGCAGACATTTGATAAGTCTACCCCATAGTATATATATTGCATGTTGGACACTGTCACTGGTTGCAATGTAGTAAAGCCATTTACAGTTGCTGGTATTTGCCACTGATGGGTTGAATTATTTTAAATCCTTAATAATGAGTCATTGCATATGTAAATAGTCCATATTTAACCCCATATTTAAGCCCACCTTTTGTTTAGAAAAAGTACATACATAAGCAAAGTTTTTATTGTAGCGTATGTTACCCTAAAAGTGGTTTAGTACAAGTTGCTGCTTCATAGCAGTCTTTCTATATCTTTAAATATTATTGTAGGTGGCTTGGCAAGTGAGTTTAATAGTTCTGCATTGAAATAATTAATCAATTTGGCTTTAATATTCTCACTCTGGTATAGTGCTAGAAATAGTGTTATTTATTATATTCAGTATCGACTTTTAGTCATCAGCCCACTAAGCAAAATGTGATCGATTCAATCCTTAAGATATACTCTGATTGAAATAGAAACAGCCATTACCAGTACCACTATATTCAACTGAGTTAAATCAGCTTTGCTATTATATGAATCATGTAGTTGTAGATTATTGTTCATCAACACTTCATTATTTGCCGTGCCCATTAACCACAGACTTCTCAAAGTTAATATTAATTCAAAGTTAACTGGCAGTTGCTATTGTAAAATTTAGGAGGTCCCATTCACTCCTTAAGTCCCTAACCGGTTGACCTGCTTTCTCAAAGGATATGCGCGCCGCGTCTACGGACAGTTTTTGTTACTTATGTGCAGGGATAGGCACAAACCAAGGCTGTGGCAGACATTTTCCAAAGTACAGAGATTAGTAAAGGACACCAAGGTACATTTTAAATTAAAGACATCAAAAAACACTCTTTACAGAGAGAGTAGTGCATACGTGGTGGAATAGCCATACAGCAGAAGAGGTAGAGACAGTAAAGTAGTTTAAACTTGCATGGGATAGGCATAAGGTTATGCTAGATATAAGATAAGGCCAGGAACTAATGAAAGTATTCAGAAAATTGGGCAGACTAGATAGGTCGAATGGTTCCTATCTGCTGACATATTCTATGTTTCTATAAGTCAGAAGAGCGAAACTTTGCTGTCAAATGGGCTGCACGTTGGACGCCCCTGGTCTAGTTCCACAAGTACAAATTAGTAATCTAATCAAACAAGTTTAAAATAACATTTATATGGTATTAACTTTTATTTATTTTTTGGTTATATTGAGAGTCTGCAACTTCTGACCAAACCCACGCACCTTGATGTTAATTGCATGATCATCATGGTTGGTTACTTACCTGGTTACGTAAGGTTTGTCAGAGTAGGCAGCGGTCTTCTACACACAAACACCAGCATCATGCTACCGCACAGATCAAGGAATTGGGATGGATCACAACTGACGGTTAATTGACTGCAGGCAGCTTGCTTCTTCCCTCACTTTCCCGCTACTAAGGGTGGTGCTGCTTGGGTCAAGGAGGAGTAAGGACCAGCATTCATCTGTCCTACTCCTCCCTCCCCTCCACAAAACAGGTGGCGGACACGGCAAGGGCCAGTAACGGACACCAGTGTCCGTGTACGGACACCTTGCCTATCCCTGCTTATGTGTTGAGACCCCTCCCTCACTGATGTCATGATGTCTATTGAATTTGTTCAATATGATAGGCATCCTGTATCATACAATGATTTGTTCCAAGATATATGCTTAATAATTATGGTTGTTAAAGGGACATGAAACCTACATTTTTTTCTTTCATAATTCAGATACAGAATACAATTTTAAACAACTTTTTAATTTACTTCTATGATCTAATTTGTTTCATTCTATTGGAATCATTTGTTGAAGGAGGAGCAATGCACTATTTGTTTCTAACTGAACATGTGAGTGAGCCAATGACAATCAGTATATATATGCAGCCACCAATCAGCAGCTAGAACCTTTGCTGCTCCTGAGTTTGCCTAGATAAACCTTTCAGCAAAGGATAACAAGAGAAGGAAGCAAATTAAATAATAGAAGTAAATTGGAAAGTTGTTTAAAATTGTGTTCTCTGAGTAATGAAAGAAACATTTTGGGTTTCATGTCCCTTTAATAATGGTGACAATATTTTATTGTAAAACTTCTTTATTATGATCTTTATTTATCTTTAATTAATTCTCAGCCTATTGGATACATAATCGTGCTGTGTGATTGATCTAGTGCACCCTGTCACATAGATGTCCTTGGATTAAATATATTAAGTTCTGTTTGATCTTTATGCAAAATAAAACACACATTAGATAGTATTGTACTGTTATTGGTGATCATTAAATATGCATAATTTGAAGATAAGATAATATGAATGATGTGTTATTGTGACTCTCTTTACAATGGTGATGCTTTAAAAGTAATTTAAACAGATTACGTTATCAGAGTAATAAAAATAAGAAATGTGAGTTCCCTCTTATTACTGTGCTTAAACGATCGGTGGAAAAAGATTGTGAAAATCTAAAAGAAATCATTTGATTATGAGTTAAACAAGTAGGTATGGAAAGATTACACTATTCAATGTGGGTTAATAAGATGGGATCTGAGCCAAGTAGTGATTATGGGCCCAGCCATCATGCCAAATTAGAGAAAATACACTTTTAGTGTTTAGTGTATATCATGGTGTGATATGAGTTAAAGTGAATGTCAAGTTTGATGAATCAGTGCCCGGTTTTTAAAAACCCTATTAAAACAGGGGCACTTTCATTCATCAAACTTTACATTTCACTTGTTTTGTTAAAATACTTACCTTTAAATCTTGAAAGCCGCTCCAGAGCTTCCCGCTTCCCCCGCCCGTCGCAAGACTCTTCATATGTCAAAAATTACGAATCTGGAGGATGCCGTATTCGTCATTGCTGATGTATGAAGTGACGAGCGGCAGGAGGGGGAATCGCTGGAGCGACTTTCAAGATTAAAAGGTATTTTAACAAAACAAGTGAAATGTAAAGTTTGATCAATGAAAGTGCCCCTGTTTTTAATAGGGTTTTTAAAAACCGGCACTGATTCATCAAACTTGACATTTACTTTAACCCCTTAATGACCGGACCATTTTTCAATTTTCTTACCCTTAATGACAATGGCTATTTTTACATTTCTGCGGTGTTTGTGTTTAGCTGTAATTTTCCTCTTACTCATTTACTGTACCCACACATATTATATACCGTTTTTCTCGCCATTAAATGGTCTTTCTAAAGATACCATTATTTTCATCATGTCTTATAATTTACTACAAAAAAAATAATAAAATATGAGGAAAAAATGGAAAAAAACACACTTTTTCTAACTTTGACCCCCAAAATCTGTTACACATCTACAATCACCAAAAAACAACCATGCTAAATAGTTTCCAAATTTTGTCCTGAGTTTAGAAATACCCAATGTTTACATGTTCTTAGCTTTTTTTGCAAGTTATAGGGCCATAAATACAAGTAGCACTTCGCTATTTCCAAACCACTTTTTTTCAAAATTAGCGCTAGTTACATTGGAACCCTGATATCTGTCAGGAATACCTGAATATCCCTTGACATGTATATATTTTTTGTTAGAAGACAACCCAAAGTATTGATCTAGGCACGTTTTGGTATATTTTATGCCACCATTCCACCGCCAAATGCGAGCAAATAAAAAAAAAACTTTACATTGTTCACAATTTTAGGTTTCTCACTGAAATTATTTACAAACAGCTTGTGCTATTATGGCACAAATTGTTGTAAAAGCTTCTTTGGGATCCCCTTTGTTCAGAAATAGCAGACTTATATGGCTTTGGCATTGCTTTTTGGTAATTAGAAGGCCGCTAAATGCTGCTGCGCACCACACGTACATTATGCCCAGCAGTGAAGGGGTTAATTAGGTAGGTTGTAGGGAGCTTGCAGGGTTAATTTTAGCTTTAGGGTAGAGATAAGCCTCCCACCTGACACATCCCACCCCCTGATCCCTTCCAAACAGCTCTCTTCCCTCCCCCACCCCACAAATGTCCCCGCCATCTTAAGTACTGGCAGAAAGTCTGCCAGTACTAAATAAAAGGAGGGTTTTTTTAATATATAAAAAAATAAAATATTTTAGCTGTGATGGACTCCTGCCTTAGCCCCAACCTCCATGATCCCCCCCCCAGCTCTCTAACCCTCTCCCCTATCTAATTGCGGCCATCTTGGGTACTGGCAGCTGTCTGCCAGTACCCAATTTGCCCCAAAAACAAAAGTATTTTTTCCTCTTTTGGAATTTTTTATGTTTTCTGTAGTGTAGCAGCCCCCCACAATACCCCTATCCCCCTCCCCTTCCCAGATCCTTTTATATTATTTTTTTTTTAAATCTTTTTCTCCCCCCTCTTCCCTCCTCATTGGTGTCAGTGGCCAGCTAATGCGCGCACACGCGCGCACATGCACGCGCATGCGCGCCCCCCGCACGCTCCCGGCACCCGGCGTGCACATTGCACTTCTAGGAACCAGGTACGTCCATTGTCATTAACTGCTTGTTAATGCATGACGTACCTGGTACGTCAGTTGTCATTAAGGGGTTAAGCTGTGATACCTTTGGGTGATTCCAATTCATACTATCTTTGACGTTGTTAAGATGGTCTATTTAATGTGTAAAAAAAATTTATATGAAAAAGCACCATTGTATGATATGTCCATAAATGAATATAATTTTTTATTGGTGTGTTTAAATATATTGCCTATGGCCTAGATTTAGAGTTGGGCGGTAGCCGTGAAAACCAGCGTTAGAGGCTCCTAACGCTGGTTTTTACCGCCCTCTGGTATTTGGAGTCAGTCAGGAAAGGGTCTAACGCTCACTTTCCAGCCGCGACTTTTCCATACCGCAGATCCCCTTACGTCATTTGCGTATCCTATCTTTTCAATGGGATCTTTCTAACGCCGGTATTTAGAGTCGTGGCTGAAGTGAGCGTTAGAAATCTAACGACAAAACTCCAGCCGCAGAAAAAAGTCAGTAGTTAAGAGCTTTCTGGGCTAACGCCGGTTCATAAAGCTCTTAACTACTGTGCTCTAAAGTACACTAACACCCATAAACTACCTATGTACCCCTAAAACCGAGGTCCCCCCACATCGCCGCCAGCTACCTACAATAATTAACCCCTAATCTGCCGAACGCAAAGCGCCGCCACCTACGTTATCCTTATGTACCCCTAATCTGCTACCCCTAACACCGCCAACACCTATATTATATTTATTAACCCCTAATCTGCCCCCCACAACGTCGCCACTACCTATCTACAATTATTAACCCCTAATCTGCCGACCGGAGCTCACCGCTAGTATAATAAATGTATTAACCCCTAATCCGCCTCACTCACGCCTCAATAACCCTATAATAAATAGTATTAACCCCTAATCTGCCCTCCCTAACATCGCCGACAGCTAACTTCAAGTATTAACCCCTAATCTGCCGATCGGAGCTCACCGCTACTCTAATAAATTGTTTAACCCCTTAAGCTAATTCTAACCCTAACACTAACACCCCCCTAAGTTAAATATAATTTTTATCTAACGAAATAAATTAAGTCTTATTAAATAAATTATTCCTATTTAAATCTAAATACTTACCTGTAAAATAAATCCTAATATAGTTACAATATAAATTATAATTATATCTTAGCTATTTTAGGATTAATATTTATTTTACAGGCAACTTTGTAATTATTTTAACCAGGTACAATAGCTATTAAATAGTTAAGAACTATTTAATAGCTACCTAGTTAAAATAATTACAAAATTACCTGTAAAATAAATCCTAACCTAAGTTACAATTAAACCTAACACTACACTAGCAATAAATTAATTAAATAAAATACCTACAATTATCTACAATTAAACCTAACACTACACTATCAATAAATTAATTAAATACAATATCTACAAATAAATACAATGAAATAAACTAACTAAAGTACAAAAAATAAAAAAATATTTACAAACATTAGAAAAATATTACAACAATTTTAAACTAATTACACCTACTCTAAGCCCCCTAATAAAATAACAAAGACCCCCAAAATAAAAAAATGCCCTACCCTATTCTAAATTACAAAAGTTCAAAGCTCTTTTACCTTACCAGCCCTGAAAAGGGCCATTTGCGGGGCATGCCCCAAAGAATTCAGCTCTTTTGCCTGTAAAAAAAAACATACAATACCCCCCCCAACATTACAACCCACCACCCACATACCCCTAATCTAACCCAAACCCCCCTTAAATAAACCTAACACTAAGCCCCTGAAGATCTTCCTACCTTATCTTCACCTCGCCGGTTATCACCACCGATCGGTCCTGGCTCCTAAATCTTCATCCAACCCAAGCGGGGGCTGGCGATCCATAATCCTGCGGCTGAAGAGGTCCAGAAGAGGCTCCAAAGTCTTCATCCTATCCGGGAAGAAGAGGCGATCCAGACCGGCAACCATCTTGATCCAAGCGGCATCTTCTATCTTCATCCGATGAGGAACGGCTCCATCGTGAAGACCTCCAGCGTGGATCAATCTTCTTCCTCCGACGTCCAACTGAAGAATGACGGTTCCTTTAAGGGACGTCATCCAAGATGGCGTCCCTCGAATTCCGATTGGCTGATAGGATTCTATCAGCCAATCGGAATTAAGGTAGGAAAATTCTGATTGGCTGATGGAATCAGCCAATCAGAATCAAGTTCAATCCGATTGACTGATCCAATCAACCAATCAGATTGAGCTCGCATTCTATTGGTTGTTCCGACCAGAACTCTAAATCTAGGCGTATGTTTCTTGTACCTCGTCAAAGTATTGGTATAAGAATGTGATAATTAACAAGATTCATAACTTTTCCCTTTACTAATGTTTGGAAACGGATGTTACCACTTTGAGAAATTCTTATAAAAATGGAACAAAATTCTTGTTTTCATTTAATGCAAATGGATGAACTGAATTTAATAAGAAACTCCATCTACTTTCAGCTCTTAAAAAGGGACAGTCTAGTCAAAATTAAACTTTTATGATTTAAATAGGTCATGTCATTTTAAACAACTTTCCAATTTACTTTTATTATCAAATTTGCTTTGTTCTCTTGGCATTCATAGTTGAAAGCTAAACCTAGGAAGGCTCATGTGCTAATTTCTAAGCACTTGAAGGCCGCCTCTTATATGAATACATTTGACAGTTTTTCCACAGCTAGAGGGCGTTTGTTATCTATATGGCACACATGAACTTTGTGCTAATGCCTGTGGAGTTACTTATGAGAGGGTACTGATTGGCTAAAATGCAAGTCTGTCAAAAGAACTGAAATAAGGGGGCAGCCTGCAGAGACTTCGCTACAAGGTAATCAGAAGTAAAAAGTATTTTAATATAACCGTGTTGCCTTTGCGAAACTGGGGAATGGGTACTATAGGGATTATCTATCTATTTAAACAATAACATTTTTGGAGTAGACTGTACCTTTTAATACAACCTTCTCAAATGCACCTCCTTTTATCCCCATTTGACATTTTTTAATCCAAAAGCACTTCAAATCCAGATTGTTTTTAATGGTGGGACAGTAGGAAATGTCTTGCAACTGAAGAGATCATTTACCCTCTTGGGAATCTTTACTTGCATTTCTTTCTAATGACACAGTGAGTCCACAGATCATCATCAATTACTGTTGGGAATATCACTCCTGGCCAGCAGGAGGAGGCAAAGAGCACCACAGCAAAGCTGATGAATATCACTTCCTACCCACAATCCCCCAGTCATTCTCTTTGCCTCTAGTGCAAGGAGGAGTTGATGTAATTAGGTGTCCTGATTTTGATTCTTCTATCAAGATTTTTTTTATTTTGAAGTCAGGGTAGGATTGCTCTGATCTTCCATCACAATTTGGGTGTAGCTGTACTTCACGTTAGTCTCTTCAGTAGGACTGTGGTAGCTTTAAAGCAGTTAGGAACTTGTAAAGTGGGCTTTGCTGCGTTTTCCTAACATGTTGCTGCCCTGGTATAGAAAGCCTGAGTAAGCTTACTTTGTCTTTCTCTTTACACAGGTCTCTGTGAGGAGCGGCATCCTCTCAAACTTTGTGAGTTGTGTGTATGTATGTATTGGGTACTTGTAAAGCGCGGCTTATCACCCGTTAGTAGGCTGACCATATTGCCGCTTTAAAAAGGGACACATATGAAAAATACATATGTCAGGGCTGTTTTCAGGGCTGTTTAAAGAAATGGTTTTGTATAAGAACCCTCACATATGTATTTTTCATATGTGTTCCTTCTTAAAGCGGCAATATGGTCAGCCTACCCGTTAGGGTCTCAAGGTGCTGCTCATTTTTATCGACCTCAGAAGGATGAAAGGCTGAGTGGACCTCGCCGGGGTTTGAACCTGTAACCCTTGAGTTGCTACAGCGCTCAGCCACAGTGCCTTAGCATGCTGAGCGAATTGAATGCAGGTAAGTGCCTTTTGTTCTTCTGGGGCTAGAAGGCTGGCACTGAAGGGGTTAAGACCCTCTGCTTTTTAAATGGGACATTTTCTTTTGGAACTATTTCACCAGTGGCAGGCACATTATGCATGAGACATGGAGACTGTTATCCTCCTTCACAAAGAAGAAGGAGTTAACTACCTGTAGGGCTAAATTCTAATAATTTAGGGCCATTGCTTCCACTATTATATAGTAGGCAACCCCTTTAAGTTCCCTAGTTCATCGGGTGAATGATACAGGGACTGTTCAGTGAGTGTGATTGGCACCATTTCTAAACAATGATATATATGCAGTGATTCCCAGCTCAGCTGTTAATACACTTACGGCTAGATTTAGAGTTTGGCGTTAGCCATCAAAACCAGCGTTAGAGGCTCCTAACGCTGGTTTTGGGCTACCGCTGGTATTTAGAGTCAGTCAGGAAAGGGTCTAACGTTCACTTTGCTGCCGCAACTTTTCCATACCGCAGATCCCCTTACGTCAATTGCGTATCCTATCTTTTCAATGGGATCTTTCTAACGCCGGTATTTAGAGTCGTGGCTGAAGTGAGCGTTAGAAATCTAACGACAAAACTCCAGCCGCAGAAAAAAGTCAGTAGTTAAGAGCTTTCTGGGCTAACGCCGGTTCATAAAGCTCTTAACTACTGTGCTCTAAAGTACACTAACACCCATAAACTACCTATGTACCCCTAAACCGAGGCCCCCCCACATCGCCGCCACTCTATTAAACATTTTTAACCCCTAATCTGCCGACCTAACACACCGCCGCCACCTACGTTATCCCTATGTACCCCTAATCTGCTGCCCTAATACCGCCGACACCTACATAATATTTATTAACCCCTAATCTGCCGCCCCCGCTATCGCTGACACCTGCATATTTTTTTAACCCCTAATCTGCCGCTCCGTACACCGCCGCAACCTACATTATACCTATGTACCCCTAATCTGCTGCCCCTAACACAGCCGACCCCTATATTATATTTATTAACCCCTAATCTGCCGCCCCCAACGTCACCTCCACCTACCTACAATTATTAACCCCTAATCTGCTGACCGGACCACACCGCTACTATAATAAATGTATTAACCCCTAAAGCTAAGTCTAACCCTAACCCTAACACCCCCCTAACTTAAATATAATTTAAATCTAACAAAATAAATTAACTCTTATTAAATAAATTATTCCTATTTAAATCTAAATACCTGTAAAATAAATCCTAATATAGCTACAATATAAATTATAATTATATCTTAGCTATTTTAGGAATAATATTTATTTTATATGAATACATTTGACAGTTTTTCCACAGCTAGAGGGCGTTTGTTATCTATATGGCACACATGAACTTTGTGCTAATGCCTGTGGAGTTACTTATGAGAGGGTACTGATTGGCTAAAATGCAAGTCTGTCAAAAGAACTGAAATAAGGGGGCAGCCTGCAGAGACTTCGCTACAAGGTAATCAGAGGTAAAAAGTATTTTAATATAACCGTGTTGGCTTTGCGAAACTGGGGAATGGGTACTATAGGGATTATCTATCTATTTAAATAATAACATTTTTGGAGTAGACTGTACCTTTTAATACAACCTTCTCAAATGCACCTCCTTTTATCCCCATTTGACATTTTTTAATCCAAAAGCACTTCAAATCCAGATTGTTTTTAATGGTGGGACAGTAGGAAATGTCTTGCAACTGAAGAGATCATTTACCCTCTTGGGAATCTTTACTTGCATTTCTTTCTAATGACACAGTGAGTCCACAGATCATCATCAATTACTGTTGGGAATATCACTCCTGGCCAGCAGGAGGAGGCAAAGAGCACCACAGCAAAGCTGATGAATATCACTTCCTACCCACAATCCCCCAGTCATTCTCTTTGCCTCTAGTGCAAGGAGGAGTTGATGTAATTAGGTGTCCTGATTTTGATTCTTCTATCAAGATTTTTTTTATTTCGAAGTCAGGGTAGGATTGCTCTGATCTTCCATCATAATTTGGGTGTAGCTGTACTTCACGGTAGTCTCTTCAGTAGGACTGTGGTAGCTTTAAAGCAGTTAGGAACTTGTAAAGTGGGCTTTGCTGCGTTTTCCTAACATGTTGCTGCCCTGGTATAGAAAGCCTGAGTAAGCTTACTTTGTCTTTCTCTTTACACAGGTCTCTGTGAGGAGCGGCATCCTCTCAAACTTTGTGAGTTGTGTGTATGTATGTATTGGGTACTTGTAAAGCGCGGCTAATCACCCGTTAGGGTCTCAAGGTGCTGCTCATTTTTATCGACCTCGGAAGGATGAAAGGCTGAGTGGACCTCGCCGGGGTTTGAACCTGCAACCCTTGAGTTGCTACAGCGCTCAGCCACAGTGCCTTAGCATGCTGAGCGAATTGAATGCAGGTAAGTGCCTTTTGTTCTTCTGGGGCTAGAAGGCTGGCACTGAAGGGGTTAAGACCCTCTGCTTTTTAAATGGGACATTTTCTTTTGGAAATATTTCACCAGTGGCAGGCACATTATGCATGAGACATGGAGACTGTTATCCTCCTTCACAAAGAAGAAGGAGTTAACTACCTGTAGGGCTAAATTCTAATAATTTAGGGACGTTGCTTCCACTATTATATAGTAGGCAACCCCTTTAAGTTCCCTAGTTCATCGGGTGAATGATACAGGGACTGTTCAGTGAGTGTGATTGGCACCATTTCTAAACAATGATATATATGCAGTGATTCCCAGCTCAGCTGTTAATACACTTACGGCTAGATTTAGAGTTTGGCGTTAGCCATCAAAACCAGCGTTAGAGGCTCCTAACGCTGGTTTTGGGCTACCGCTGGTATTTAGAGTCAGTCAGGAAAGGGTCTAACGTTCACTTTGCTGCCGCGACTTTTCCATACCGCAGATCCCCTTACGTCAATTGCGTATCCTATCTTTTCAATGGGATCTTTCTAACGCCGGTATTTAGAGTCGTGGCTGAAGTGAGCGTTAGAAATCTAACGACAAAACTCCAGCCGCAGAAAAAAGTCAGTAGTTAAGAGCTTTCTGGGCTAACGCCGGTTCATAAAGCTCTTAACTACTGTGCTCTAAAGTACACTGACACCCATAAACTACCTATGTACCCCTAAACCGAGGCCCCCCCACATCGCTGCCACTCTATTAAACATTTTAACCCCTAATCTGCCGACCGCACACCGCCGCCACCTACGTTATCCCTATGTACCCCTAATCTGCTGCCCTAATACCGCTGACACCTACATAATATTTATTAACCCCTAATCTGCCGCCCCGCTATCGCTGACACCTGCATATTTTTTTAACCCCTAATCTGCCGCTCCGTACACCGCCGCAACCTACATTATACCTATGTACCCCTAATCTGCTGCCCCTAACACAGCCGACCCCTATATTATATTTATTAACCCCTAATCTGCCGCCCCCAACGTCACCTCCACCTACCTACAATTATTAACCCCTAATCTGCTGACCGGACCACACCGCTACTATAATAAATGTATTAACCCCTAAAGCTAAGTCTAACCCTAACACTAACACCCCCCTAACTTAAATATAATTTAAATCTAACAAAATAAATTAACTCTTATTAAATAAATTATTCCTATTTAAAGCTAAATACTTACCTGTAAAATAAACCCTAATATAGCTACAATATAAATTATAATTATATTGTAGCTATTTTAGAATTAATATTTATTTTACAGGCAACTTTGTAATTATTTTAACCAGGTACAATAGCTATTAAATAGTTAAGAACTATTTAATAGCTACCTAGTTAAAATAATTACAAAATTACCTGTAAAATAAATCCTAACCTAAGTTACAATTAAACCTAACACTACACTATCAATAAATAAATTAAATAAACTACCTACAATTATCTACAATTAAACCTAACACCACACTATCAATAAATTAATTAAATACAATACCTACAAATGAATACAATGAAATAAACTAACAACTAAGTACAAAAAATAAAAAAAGAACTAAGTTACAAAAAATAAAAAAATATTTACAAACATTAGAAAAATATTACAACAATTTTAAACTAATTACACCTACTCTAAGCCCCCTATTAAAATAACAAAGACCCCCAAAATAAAAAAATGCCCTACCCTATTCTAAAATTAAAATAGAAAAGCTCTTTTACCTTACCAGCCCTGAAAAGGGCCCTTTGTGGGGCATGCCCCAAAGAATTCAGCTCTTTTGCCTGTAAAAAGAAAACAGACTCGGGGTACATGTTAGGGTGTTAGGTGCAGACTTAGGAAGTGTTTCCCCATAGGAAACAATGGGGCTGCGTTAGGGGCTGAACGCTGCTTTTTTGCAGGTGTTAGGTTTTTTTTCAGCTCAAACAGCCCCATTGTTTCCTATGGGGGAATCGTGCACGAGCACGTTTTTGAAGCTGGCCGCGTCCGTAAGCACCGCTGGTATCGAGAGTTGCAGTGGCGGTAAATATGCTCTACTCTCCCTTTTTGGAGCCTAACGCAGCCATTCTGTGAACTCTAAATACCAGCAGTATTTAAAAGGTGCGGGGGGAAAAAAGCCAGCGTAGCTAACGCACCCCTTTGGCCGCAGAACTCTAAATCTAGCCGTTAGGGAGCTGTGCGAGGGTGTCAGGGTTTTTGTTTATTGTTTTGTATTTGTCACATTTAGACCAGAAGGTGCTTTCTACAAGATGCCTCATTTTAGAGGAAGATAGTCGACGGAATTAAGTTTTTTCCGTGCCGACTTTTGGCCACGCCTTCTTCTTTGCTGTACAGAGCGGCGCCATTTTATATGTGGTTGAGCGCTTATTTTGTACTACTCCCCACTCTCCGGCTTGAGAATGGAACAGAGCTTAAACGAGGAGACAACGTTTGGGGATTACTCTTAGTTTATCCTGTGTTTTTAGTGCTCTCCGTTTCTTTCATCTGTTAATGTTAAACTGAGGGTTAGAAGGATTCATTTGGTTCTCAAGTGAAAGCACTGTGTAAATAAATGTTTCAATACACATACATTCACTAAGTTTCAGTGTAATATTTATGTAAGAGATCAAACACGTTATTCAGCCCTTTTCCTGCATCATGTCCAACATGTGCTTCCGTGGAGCAGAATAGCACAGTGGGCTAATAAACAGTACATTTGTACTTTAAACATTATGGTTTTCTGTATCTGTATGTACATTTGTTTATGTGAGATTGCCTTCACTAAGGCAATACTACTTTTAATTACACTGTATTCTTTTCCTTACTAAAGAATGGAACAGAGGTCTGTTGCCAAATATATTGCTTTTTAAGTAAGTCGTTATAATTCTTAAAGGGACAGTGTCATTTTAAATATTTAAAAAAAAAAACTAAAAAATATTTTTTTTCCAAAAATTATTTTAGCCTCATGTCTCCCTGGGTGATTCTGTCTAGGCTCTGCCACAGCTTTCTCCTCAATCGTCCCATGCCTTTTTTTGTTATGGCGTCACATGCAGTGCCCTGCGGTTCCTCTCAATCTCCAAGAGGAGTTATTTGCTTGCAATATTGTCTGCCCAGGTGGCTTTTGGCGTCTGTGGCTTTATCTGCCATTCCTTTATTTAAGGGAAATCGCAAGAGGTTCTTTAAGGAATCAGGTAGTAAGGGTTCTGCTCTGTTTACTTCTATGCATTTTGCCCTTCTTATAGTTTTATGAGCAGGATAGTCGGTAGCATCTGAGGGTTAAAACCTCCAATTTGAACAGTGTTATTCCTTCTTCTGGTACTGAGGTGGTTCTGTTCAGATTCAAGCCTAATCTCTCTTTTATTTAGGAAGGGTTAGCTACTAGGGAAACTTCGACTCTCCTGTCATTGTCAATCCTCAAGAATCTAGTGAATTTTATATTTACTAGGATTCATTTGTTAAAAAATTCCTGTTCTTGACCGTGCTAGGAGAATTTCCTTAGGTATGGGAGAGGTCAAGGATTCCTTTTCCCCTTCTCCTGTCTGTAATATCCTGTCTTTTTTATATATCATGGTGCTTAAGGTAAAAGGGCCATTGATATTCTCGTTAGGAGAATTTCAATCCTTATTTAGGATAGCCGTACATTTACGACTCTTTATGGACAAGTCTGGCATCCTTTTGGCGTGACGTCTTGTCGGATTCCATTTTGGTGGACTCCATGAGGAGATCAATGTCAGAAAGGCTGTTAGGCCAATAAATCCTTACTGTTGCTGCTTTTTCATTCCTTTGTAGCGCAGTAGTCTTCCACTTTATTGTCCAAGCAGGAGCAGTCCAAGTCCTCTGGGATTCCCAGTAAGTCTTGGATAGGGGGGATGTGCTGTCCTAGCCTGCCGGGAATTACAGCTGTTCAGCTGAGAAGCCTACTTGTGACTTAGTGATATAGTCTAGGCCTTATAGTTCTGCTGTAGCAGATTCAATTTTTAGGATTCCTCCATATCCACGCTTCTGGCCTTGTTTGGACCTAATCTTGTGGGTGGAAAGTGTTTTGCTATCACTTGTCAAGTGGGTAAGACTAAAGGAATGTTTTCCTTTTTCATCAGGGCTCGTGCCTTTTAGACCAGTCTCAGATTTTTTTCCTGGAGGCAGATTTCTCTATCTAGAGTATCTGCAATTCAGGTACAATGAGAATCTTTCCTTGAACAGGGTTCAGGGTGTTCTTTTCTGTGAGTGAGAGTTCCAACCCCTGTCTGGGAACGGGATCTGGGTCTTTATCTCAAGTATCTCTGGCGCTGACCTTCAAAGCAATATCCATTCTCCTTTAGTTCTGGGTCTGTTCATGACAACATAGACCGGAGGGATGTGTGTTTCTTGTTCCAATGTTTTGAGATCTTTGTTACTTTATGAGTTCAGCAGCCGAGAATGACTTTTAGGTCCTGGGGTAGTTCAAAGGTGTTCTTCTGGACTAAAGATGGTTCAGGTGTCATCCTTCCTTTGAACTATCTCTTTTTCAAGAAATTTGGTCCAATCTACTTTCCCATGGATGGGAAATGAACTTGGAGAAGACTTCCTGCATTCCAATGGGTGGATTTTTTAGACTCTGTATTTAGAAAAAGTTTTCTAACAGAGGTCAGGTGTCAAAGATTTATTCCTTTTTCTCTCTCTGCAGTCTAGGGTCCAGCCTACAGCAAGCTCTAGTTGTCCAGTAGATGGCTTAGCCTTTTACAACCAGTAGGTTGGGAGTTAGGATCTAACTGTAGCTGCATTTACTTCATTTTTAAGTAAATCAATATAGGAGGGAATTGGTCTTATGGTTTCCATGGACTTTATTCCTTTTTCTATTTTCCATAAAATGGAGAACATTTGGATCTGTCTCAAAGAATAGATATAGATCAGTCGTCAAATCTCTATTTATAGTAGTATTTTCTTAGGTATATCTATCTCAGGGCGTGTGCTTCTGGAGATATTCCTGGGTGATGTATCTACGGAAGCCAACCTGCTTTGCTGGTATGCTCTCTGGGTCTTGGGATTTGGGAGTGTCTGCTCTTCTCTTTAACGTTTGCAGTAGAGAGCGATTTTCAATGCTCTGATAGCTTGGCCTCTTGGCATCAGTCGTTCTTAGCTTAGTTCCAGTCGGACTATGTCACCTCTTGGTTTATATCATCCATCAGGGAGGAACTTGAGGTTCCTTAGCCATATTGAAGGTGACTTGGATTGTTCAGTGGGCAGAAGCTCACAATTAATGTCTGTCGTCCAGGGGTGGACAATTGGATTTCTGAACAGACAGTTATTTCTTCCCAGGGAGTGGGTTCTCCTTCCGGAGGTGGTTTCTAGGTAAATCTTCAAATGGGGGTCCGGAGTGGCCTCTGAGGGTGTTTCGGCAGAACGCCAAGTTTCCAAGGTACGGTTTACGGTCTAGTGATCCACTGACCGCCTTGATTGATGTTCTGGTGTTTTTTTTCTTGGATTTCAGTCTGGCATACCTGTTTTTCCTCCGTTATCTTCCCTCCACGAGTCATTCCTTGTATTCAACAGGAGAGAGCGGCGGGGATTATCATAGCCTCTGCGTGACCCCGCAGGATCTGGTGTGCAGACCTATGGGTAACGTTGTATCTTCTCTTAGGTGACTGTACCTGAGGAAGGTCTTCTGAGTCAGGGTCTCTTTCTTCATCTAGTTTCTCTGATGCTGCCTACTTTGAACACTTGGTTTTATGTTAGCGTGGGATTCCGAGACAGTCATTGAGACCATGAAGCAGGCTTGCTTTCCTGTTTCTAGAAGAATTGCCATAGAATATGGCGTATTTTTCTTAATTGGTGTGTAACCAAGGGTTCTCTTGGAGTGGAGTCAGGATCATAGAAATCTGTCTGGTCTCTAGGATGTCTGGAGACAGTCAGTACCCTGAGGGGTCAGCTTCTGCTTTGTCTATTTGGCTACTTATGCATCTGGCGGCCGTGCCAGATGTGCAATTTTTTTAGCAGGCATGGTCAGAATTAGGCCTGTCCTTCATGTCGGTTGCTCCCCCTTGGAGCATTAACCTTGTCTTAACCTTGTTCTTAGGGTTTTGGTACATTTTGTAGATATTAAGTCTTATATAGGAAGGCTATCTTTTCTGCTTGGAGAGTCTCGGAACTCTCAGCTTGGCAGTGTGTTTTGCCTTATCTTATCTTTCTTGCAGATAAGGTGGTTCTTCATATTAAGTTAGGTTTTCCTCCTAATGTATTGGATGGGAATATTATGAAGGAGATTGTTGTCCATTTTCTATGTCCCAATCCTTTTTATATTTCAGGAACGATGGTGGCACAACTTGAATGTTGTGTGTGTTCTTAATTTCTTTCTACAGGCGACTAAGGACATCGCCAATTTTCTGTTTGGATGTTTGTTTCTCTGGGACAGCTACTTCTCTTTCCCTTTGGTTGGAAGTATGATTTGTTTGGTTATGAGCCTGCTGGACAGCAGCCTCTTGAGATAATTACAGCTCCTTTCTCTAGGGCTGTATCTGCTTCTTGGGTTTTCAAGAATAAAGCTTCTGTTGTTCAGATTTGCAAGGCTGCAACTTGGTTCTCTCTGTTAAATTTTTCTGAATGTTTCAAATTTGATAGTTTTATAGTTTGCCTCCGCTGAGGCTGCTTTTGGGAGAAAGGTTCTTCAAGCAGTGGTGCCATCTGTTTAGGTTGCCTGTCTTGTCCCTCCCTTATCTGTGTCCTCTAGCTTGGGTTTTGATTCCCAACAGTAATTGATGATGATCCGTGGAATCACAGTGTCATTAGAAAGAAAACAAAATTTATGCTTACCTGATAAATGTATTTATTTCTTGACATAGTGAGTCCATGGACCGCCCTGTATATTTCAGACAGGTTTTTTTTTGTCATATAAACCTCAGGCACCTCTGCACCTTGTGTTTTTCTGCTTTCCTTTGGTCAAATGACTGGGGGATTGTAGGTAGGAAGTGATATTTATCAGCTTTGCTGTGGTGCTCTTTGCCTCCTCCTGCTGGCCAGGAGTGATATTCCCAACAGTAATTGATGATGATCCATGGACTCACCATGTCAAGAAATAAATAAATGTATCAGGTAAGCATAAATTTCGTTTTTTAAGGTTTCTCAGATGTTTTTGAAATCTGACTCTGATTTTTCTAGTTATAGCTACATAGATTTTGTTCACATTTACATTTTAGAGCATATACTACTGCCTCAGTTTGGCAATTAATATCTACATTGATTTTTTTTGTTTGCCAAATTTGTCTGGAATGTCATGAGTTTTAATCATAAAGCTGCATGTACTACAATACCACATTTAAAAGAGCCCTGTGTCTATGTACTTCCAGTTATGGATCCTTTAAGATGGCTTGGACTTACAGAGTCCTTAAGATTTTCGGCTCTTCTTTATACTGCCTGTACTCTATCAACTAATATTTGGGATAGCACTGTATCAGATTTAGATATACCAATATCTCTTGTAAAATACTGAGAACTTATTTTGTTTGTGTGTTGTAGGTAGAAATAAGTCTGATGTGGTCCTTGGTGTCCTTTTTGTTTTAGTTAATTATTCATGCCTGGAATTTGATCTTGCTCTAAATTCAGCTTTTTTAATTGATCTTTTACTATATCCTCTAAATAGTAATATGTTTTTTAGTTCTTTAGCTCTTAATTTATCATTTTGATCAGTTGAACAATTGTATCTCCTAGGTAGAAATTGTCCTGTAGGTAAGCCCTTATTGTGTCCGGGGGAAGGGGCACTTGAATTTTTTAGGATCCTATTTGTTGCTGTGTTTTTTCTAAAACATCTATATTTAGTATTCCATCTGAGTTCTTGACAATCTGAAGATCTAAGAATGTTATTCTTTCTTGACTTGCTTCATGAGATAATCTTGTATTCAGATCATTTTGAATTATATGTGTCTAATTTATCCTTAGTGCCCTCCCAAAGGAAGAGCACATCATCAACATTGTAGCATATCCACAGTGCTATGTTGTCAGTTTATTTGGTATTTGCATCTCAGAATACAAAATACCTATACCACCAACCTAATAGGTTAGCATAAATTGGGGCACATGTTGTTCCCATTGCTCTACCTTTAATTTGGAGGTAGAAACTATGATTAATTTGTGGAATTGAGATTTATTCCATATCTTGTTCCTCCATTGTGTTTCCTTAGGAGTCATCCACCAGGTCACTCAATTGTGTCTGGCATTAATAGCTTGACAGAAAAAGCCAACCAGTACATTGATTATAGGCTAAGGGAATATTTACCACAATTGCCTTCATATGTGAAGGACACCACTGATGTGTTGAAACAATTGGAAAATCAGTATGTTAATTCAGCCATGTGGCAAGTAACAGCCGACATTGAGTCTTTTTACACCAGCATAAATCATGAACTGGGACTAAAAGCAGTAAAAAGCTTTTTATCCCCTTAAGGACCGGGCATTTCAGACTAAAACTTCCCCAAAAGACCAGGGCATTTTTAGCATTTTTGACATCAGTAGACAACC